>NC_086010.1:9549567-9913942 GCF_030014385.1 Trichomycterus rosablanca | reverse complement strand
TTATTATTATTATTATTATTATTGGTATTCTTTCTCTTATTATTATTATTATTATTATTATTATTATTGGTATTCTTTCTCTTATTGTTATTATTATTATTATTATTATTATTATAGTAATTATTATTATTATTGGTATTGTACTTATTATTATTGGTATTCTTCTTATTATTATTATTATTATAGTAATTATTATTATTATTGGTATTGTACTTATTATTATTGGTATTCTTCTTCTTATTATTATTATTATAGTAATTATTATTATTATTGGTATTGTACTTATTATTATTGGTATTCTTCTTCTTATTATTATTATAGTAATTATTATTATTATTGGTATTATTTCTCTTATTATTATTATTGGTATTCTTATTTGACTTTCACCCTAACACAGGTAAAAGATTCACTCATCTATTAAAATTAATGTGGCAAACCATGACTAGACACACTGAATTGGGGTTCTTAAAATCTGCTTCTGATTGGATGGAAAGACATACAACTATTTAAACGTAACCCAAATCTCCCTACCTCATTTTGCCGTCATTATTTGGGGTACAATGTAATAATAGTAATAATAATTATTATTATAATCTGAAGCAGATATAAGGCCTTTATTTGTCCTGAAGCTGGGGTCAGGCTGTATCAGCCTTCCAATTGATAGCCCAAAGCTCTACCCACTAGGCTACCACAACAACAAATTCATGCAGATTACATATTTACATTAACTGTGCTGCATTTAATGAAAATGGAAATAGCAAACCGCCTGGGCTTCTGATTACGATGGATTTTTATTCTCCCTTGAAACTGATTAAATCAGCTGTGTGGGAGGATTTTGGATACCCTAAATATATATTTTTTCCCTCTGTCTACCCCCCTTGATCCTTTTTTATCACTGGTCAGAATTAACTCCAGTTAATATCAACATTCCCATCTTTCTGCACTGTAACCTCGGCTAAAGCAAGACAAACAAACAATTTCAACATGGCAGTGAATTCGGTTTGGTTTTGCTTCTTGTTCGTTTTACATGCCAGTATAGAATTCTGTGCTTGCTATAAACGTGGAAGCAAAATGTACAAATGTAGCATACAAATGATAACTATAGGAAGGCCAAAACTATACGGACATCCCTCCTAAGTATTCAGTTTAGGTCTTGCTCTATGTTTTAGTCTGCCTGCTTCTCATTGTCATGGCCTGATTGTAACATCTACTCTTAACAGTAGTCAAGTCAAGTCAAATTTATTTATATACAGTTTTTTAAAATGGACATTGTCTCAAAGCAGAATTCAGGACCAACAGACCAAAAACCCCTATTGAGCAAGCCGAGGGTGACGGTGGCAAGGAAAAACTTTTAAAATTACTGGAAGAAACCTTGAGAGGACCAGACTCAGCTGGGACCTATCCTCTTTGGGTGGCATGGAGGATACTTTAAATAAATAGGATTTACACAAATCATACAAACACAAAATTAAATTAAACTGAAAGTTACAACTAGCAAAAATAAATAAATAAATCATCATAATTGGAGTTCTTCATTATTCAGGCCAGTCTGTGATAAAAGTTTGTTGTAAGATCTGGACATTTTTGATACAAACACGGCAGGTACCCATCCCATCTAGTAGGAGCAGCATTGTTGGCACCCATTCTCTGCGCCTTTGTATATATATATATATATACAGTATATATATAAATAAATACAATATTAAGCTGAATGAAGTTCACCCTATTGGTCCAGCCCTCCCCAACAGTCCCAGTTTCCTATGTGTGACCCCTTGGAAAATAACAGAAAAAGCTGTTCATAATCATTAATAAGCGGCTCTATACACTGCTTTTAACTAATACATCATGCACATCCTAGTCCGTCCTGCCACACCGATTCCTGGTAGTTGGTGTTTTTTTTTTGTTTTTTTTTCCTGGCTTGAAACGGACACAATGACTTTAATGGTCCAGTCTATCCTGGTGTTTTCTTATAAATGGCTTTTAAGGGGAAAATGGGTAATTATTTTGAAAGCTCTGGCAATACACCATATTTTTTGCTAATCTAAAATGTGTCTCATCCTATTTAAAACCATGGTACTGAGATACAGTAAATCCACGTATGGTAAAAATATCACACTGTGGGCATGTTTTGCATCATTAACGTTGTATCATAATGGATGAAGTTTTGACTAACGGTCAGTAACTTGTGTTATCAAGGCTGAATCACCTCAATGATAATATTAATAACTCAATAAATTAAGGAACGATTGTGGTAATTATATTGTACTTAGTTTATTGGGGACAATGATTTAACCCTACTGTGACTGTGATCAATCTCCAACCCAAGACCTAGTCATGTCTCCTGATGACTCCCAGATCAAACTATCTGATCGTGTACGAAACCTTGGTGTTGTCCTGGATAACCAGCTGACCTTCTCTCCTCGTGTAGCCAACATGACGAGATCGTGCTGCTTCCTTCTTTACAACATCAAGAAGATTCATCTATTTCTCTCTATGGAAGCCACTCAGATTCTTGTCCAGTCACTTGTAATGTCACTGTTGGACTACTTCAACTCCCTGCTGGCAGGTGCTCCTATGTCCACTATTAAACCCTTGCAACTCATCCAAAATGCAGCTGCTCGCCTGTTTTTTAACCAACCTAAACACTGCCACATCACCCCACTGCTGCATTCTCTTCACTGGCCTCCTGTAGCTGCACACATTAAGTTTAAAACACTGATGCTTGCCTACAAAGCCAACAATGGACCAGCCCCAAGCTACTTTCGCTCTATACCACGCAACCTCCAAGCCACTAGTCTTGCTCGACTTGATCCTTCACCTAGAACTCAAGGAAGACAAGCATCAAGACTCTTCTCTGTACTGGCACCCAAGTGGTGGAATGAACCCACCTCTTTCATAAGCACTTAAGCTGACGTGTAGCTTACTGATGTACTTACTAATGCTCTTATTTATTTTTTTATAAAAAAAAACCTTTTGATTCTAATAGTGTTTTTGTGTTTAGCAGATTTGTATTCTTGGACTGTTTTCCACTTAAAGTAAAGTAAGGTAATGTTCACTATGGAAGCTCTGGATAAGAGCATTAGCTAAATGCCGAAAATGTAAATGTTTGAAAAGCCACGCGCTGCTATCCGTGATCAGTCGCCCCATTGTTCTTCCCCTGAAGGCACAGCCAATCGTGTGTCTGTGTAGACGCCTAGCCGGCTGATAGCAGAGCTAAGATTCAAACTCGAAAGCTCGAGATCTCAGCACTAGTGGGCCACATGTTTTACCTCTGCCCCACCCGAATGCCAGTTTTCTGTACGTGCTGCTGGTCAATTCCAGACAGTGTCCAATCCGAGTGTCCAGTCAGGCCTTTTAAAGAACATGCTGTAAAATATTCCTAGCATGATTAGCATTAGAATTGGAAAATCAACAATGCCCGATTGTTCTGTGTTGAAGTGGATGGTCATATTGATATCGAACCAGCTCATAAGCACTCAATAGTGACCAAGTACAGGATATTTATTCACCCCTCCTCTCTTGCTCACTCATTCTGTCTCTTAGGGCTAGGAATATGTGTCTGTGTGTGAATTGATTGAGCGCTATATCTGGCAACACATTCCAGGTTATCAGGAGAACATCCAGAGTACAAAGTCAAACGTTCTGTAATACAATAAAAAAAAACTTAACACTTGATGACGGGCTGAAATGTTTTGTTTAATTGCTTAACAAGCTGCCTTCGGTCCAAAGGTTCTGATGCGCCAGTTATATCTACACACTTTATCAGATAATTAAGTTTATGAACCCTTAGGAACTTAGATTTTAGCATTTCTTAGCCATCTATTACACACATATGCTATTGTTATGTCTAGTATTACCAGTAAACAAAGAAATTCATCCTAAACCAATAACAAACCACTGTGGCTTTTAATATTTCTGTGAAATTGTCACTATATGGCAAGAAGTATGAGGACACCTGACTGCGAGTTTGTTGGACATGCCATTTTAAAACCACGAGCATTGGGCACTCAGGTGGCACAGCGGTAAAACACGCTAGCACACCAGAGCTGACATTTCAAACTCATCTCTGCTATTATTCTATCAACGATTGGATGTTGTTCATACAGGATGAGAACCAGACAGGGATTCCTTATAACTGAAGCAGTTTCAACCCCTGCTGGCTGATTATTGGTGCCTGCACAGTGACGAGGGATGATGCGTTGATCAGGGTGTGGCTCTCTGTACACAAAGCTGATCCGCATATGAACTCGTCTCGTGTAAGTGAAAAGATGCAGCCGGCTACTGCACACGTGTCGGAGGCACGTGGGGGCGTGTGTCAATCTTGCTGGAGCCTATCCCAGCTTTTCAATGGGGGCAAGGCACACCGTAACACCCTGTACGGGACGCCAGTCCATCGCAGGGCAGACACACCCACACACACACACACCCATTCATCTATAGGGCAATTCCGTGGGGGGGGGGGGGGGGGGGTTTCTAGTATGTGCTGAAAGTGCTTCATTGTTTCATGCAGAGTGTGTGCTGTGTTATACGTTGGTCTATCATTATGACTTAAAACAAGCCAGGCTGTATGTTTGCACATTAAACGTACAGTGCTTGTGTTATATTTCTGTACTTACACGGTCCTAAAGTCAGCGTTTCCTTCTCTGGATGGCTTTAGTAGGAAGTGTTGTAGATGTTTGAAGATGATAAGGGCCTGGTCCCGCTCACCCTGACTACAGAGAGCTCAGTGTTCTACTGACGCTGCGAGGCAAAGAATAAACACATAGCTAGCTGCCATAGATACACACAAACTAGCAGTGTACAGAAGGACGGAGAGCTGTTTAAAATAGGCCAGACTTTAGGAAAGGGACCCTATGAATATTTGGTCCAAATCATGTGGACACTCCGTTTTGGACACCACCTATTCCTAACGAGTGAGGAAAATTAATTATATGAACTATATTACTTGCTGGGCGGCACGGTGGCTTAGTGGGTAGCACTGTCGCCTCACAGCAAGAAGGGCCTGGGTTTGATCCGCAGGCTGGGCGATCCGGGTCCTTTCTGTGCAGAGTTTGCATGTTCTCCCCGTGTCTGCGTGGGTTTCCTCTGGGAGCTTCGGTTTCCTCCCACAGTCCAAAAACATGCAGTCAGGTTAATTGGAGACACTGAATTGCCCTATAAGTGAATGGGTGTGTGTATGTGTGTCTGTTGTCCCATCCAGGGTGTTACTGTGTGCCTTGCGCCCGTTGAAAGGCTAGGATAGGCTCCAGCACTCCCCCACCCCACCCCACCCCACCCCACCCCGCGACCCTAATTGGATAAGCGGATAAGAAAGTTAATGAATGGGTGAATATTACTTGCTTCCGACTTTTGGAAAGGCCGTTTCCTTTCCGAGCGTGGCTGTAAAGATGGTTAGAAGAGTGGTGGCCTGGACTGAACCCTGACCCTGAGACCACTGTACACCTTTGGTATGAATTGGAATGTTAACGGTCAGCCAGTCCTTCTCATCTGACATTGCTGCCTGACCTTACAAATGCTTTTTGTATTAAATGGGCACAAATTACCACAGACACACTCCAAAATCAAAGGGTGAAAACCCTTTTCAGAAGAAGTAATATTAAGTAAATTTACTGGGATGCAGGTTTGAATCTCGGCTGTGTTATCAGCCGGCTGGGCGTCTATACAGACGTGATTGGCTATATCTCTCATGGCTGAAGCCTTGCGATGGATCGGAACCCTGCCCAGGGTATTCCTGCCTTGCACCCAGAGTCACCTGTTAGAACTAGGACCACCGCAACCCTGACCAGTATAAAGCAGCTAATGAAAAAAAAAAAAAAAAAAACATATGGTCAGAAGTATTTGGACACCTGACCATGAGATAATTGGACACAAAAAAAACCTCTGTGTGATCATCTTATCTATAACAACAGCCACTTTTCTGAGAGTGCCTCCCACAAGACTTTAGAGTATGTCTGTGGGAATCTTTTCAGTTGTATGACTGGGCACTGATGTTGGTCAAGAAAGCCTCAATTGGCATTTCAGTATATTCCAAAACAAGCTTTTCTTATGTCTTTATAGGGCTTGCTTTGTGCACAGGGACCCAGTCATTCTGGAACAGGAAAGGGTCTTCCCTAAACTGTTGCTCTAAAGTGGGAGGTATATACACCTAGTATTACACCTGTTCGTATAAGAGGGCAGCTGTAGCCTAGTGGTTAAGGTACTGGACTAGTAATTGAAAAGTTGCTGGTTTAAGCCCCACCACTGCCAGGTTGCCACTGTTGGGCCCTTGAGCAAGGCCCTTAAACCTCAATTGCTTAGACAATATATACTGTCACTGCAGTTTAAGCCGCTTTGAATAAAGGTGTCTGCAAAATCCTGGAATTCAGATGGTTCCTAAATGCCCAGTCGCTCCGTGTCTCAGCAGGCAGTGTTTGTGTCGTACGACTGGAGCAACCTTGGCTTGAAAGCTCAATCTTTTAAGAACGGGCCATGAGTTCTGCCACCGATCTGCCATCTGTCCATTTTATCAGCTCCACCTACCATATAGAAGCACTTTGTAGTTCTACAATTACTGACTGTAGTCCATCTGTTTCTCTACATACCTTTTTAACCTGCTTTCACCCTGTTCTTCAATGGTCAGGACCCCCACAGGACCATGATTGAGCAGGTATTATTTGGGTGGTGGATCATTCTCAGCACTGCAGTGACACTGACATGGTGGTGGTGTGTTAGTGTGTGTTGTGCTGGTATGAGTGGATCAGACACAGCAGCGCTGCTGGAGTTTTTAAATACCGTGTCCACTCACTGTCCACTCTATTAGACACTCCTACCTAGTTGGTCCACCTTGTAGATGTTAAGTCAGAGACGATCGCTCATCTGTTGCTGCTGTTGTATTTTTGGTTGGTGGACTATTCTTAGTCCAGCAGTGACAGTGAGGTGTTTAAAAACTCCAGCAGTGCTGCTGTGTCTTATCCACTCATACCAGCACAACACACACTAACACACCACCACCATGTCATAATACCTGCTCTGTAGTGGTCCTGGGAGAGTCCTGACCATTGAAGAACAGCATGAAAGGGGGCTAACAAAGCATACAGTGCTTCTATATGGTAAGTGGCGCTGATAACACGGACAGTGAGGTGGTTTTAATGTTATGGCTGATCGTCTGTCTCTGTTAACTAGCGACACACGTCCTCAGACGCACTAAAACATCAAGGCTGACTTCGATTTGCAAGATTTTTAGATTTTGGGGCATGTAAATGAGTAAAAAAGCGGAGGTATTGTCAATTCAAAACAGTAGATAAAGCCAGCAGATTGAATTTAGGATGTGTCTCCATCTCCCTTTCACTTCCTGTCCATCTCTCTCAGTCCCTTCCTCCTCCTGTAAGCATATGTAAACTAGCTGCGAAGCTGGGCTAGGCTGTTGCTAATTTTAGCTCCGCTTCGCAAAGCTCTACCCAGGCCCCGATCACATGGTCTCGCTCCAATCAAAGGGAGAATCCGGCCAGCGGCCAATAAACAAAGGAAGGTCAGTAGCAGAAGGTACGGAAAGCGAGTCGAGGGGGGACAGGGACCGAGAATGAGAGAGACTGAGAATGAGCGCTGCATTCCTGATTCGTTCCCAGTTACTGATTTGTATCCTGGTCTCGTTGTCGACGTGATGATCACACGCACGAGTGTGAGGCAGAGCGGTGAAGAGGCCGGTTTTGAGAGCAGAGGTCGGACTTTTCACCAGCGCTGAACTTATGACACATAGGAAATTATACATTCCTAAGTTAATGTTTTCCAAGTGAAGGACTGGCAGTTTATTAGGTATGATGACTGTACTTTGAAACGATGTCTTACTCACACGTGTACGTACCAGTGTTCATTTTGTGGACAAACGAGGAAAAATTTGCTACAATTTGCTACAATAGCAGTGCAGTTTGCCTTGTTTCTCCACTACCACCTTCATGGTGCAGGAAATACCGGCATTCATCATTCCACATAGCACTTTTTCAATCTGTCCACTTTAAGTGAGCCTGTGCCTAGGGATGCACTGATCCAACTTTTTCAGTTCCGATACCGATCCGATACATATACTTTGCATATCGGCCGATACCCGATTCCGATCCGATACCATTGTTGAATTAATAAACCGTATACTTTATTATGTGGGAAAGACTTAAGGCATCAGGATTGACTTAAACATTACTAAGTTTGCAAAACAAAATATAATTAACACAGATATAAATGTACTGAACTGCTATTTATTTGTCAATCAAATAATAAACAGGCATCTTAATATTTCAGTGTTATTTTCACTCGACGAGTTAGCATCTGACGCTGCCTTGGTGACCAAAGCAATCCCAGCATTCATTGCAGAAAAATAAACATAGCTGAAAGGGGCGGAGAAACAAATGGAGTTATTATCAAACGTAAATAAAATATTACTGATTTTAACTTGTATAAACTTATACCGAGTGTTTTTATTTGCAAGTTCGAGCTTGTCAGGAAATGTAACCGTTATCGGTACATGAAGGGAAATGTTAAATTGACGTTAGCGTTAGCGCTGTGCTACCTCAGTTCATTGTTTTTAATGGCAAGATGCTAAATGCTAAACCCGATGGAATCGCTGTGTAAGTAGCGCGTTCGAATAACCTGATTTATGAGTTGATGACTTATTAGAATCCTCTCTACTGAGGCAGCCGCTTATGTAGACAGTAAGACAGCGAGGCAGCTCCTTAGGTTTTCGAACACACCCAAAATGTGGCTGCTGACAATGAGAAAAACAGTAGTAGCTTAAATAACTTTTTCAAATAAACTTATCCGTAAATATTTAGTGCAAACAGTAATTCAAAATAAAATATAGCAGCTAAACATGAGTAATAAACATGTTGCCATCGAACTTGTTAGCATAGCAAGCGTGAAATACCTCAATGCAGCTGACTCTTTGGCTCGCTCCATGTTGCTCTTTTTGTTTGTGTTATACGCCATACGTCAGAAGCGCGTCCTGTATGGGCTTAGCACGCGTCGCAAACGAACTAAAGTGAACGTATCGGACCCATGGATCGGCCTGATTATCTGATATCCGATCCATGTCATTTTGGTAATATCGGATCGGTGCATCCCTACCTGTGCCCATTGTAACCTGTATTTAATTTGTTTATTAGGATTTTAATGTCATGTTTTATACACTTTGGTTACATTTATGACAGGACAGCTAATTACTGGTTACACAAGATCATCAGTTTAAGTCTTTAATGTCAACCACAGTCATGGACAATTTTGTACCTCCAATTCAACTCACTTGCATGTCTTTGGACTGTGGGTGGAAAACCGGAGCTCCCGGAGGAAACCCACGCAGGCACGGGGAGAACACCTTGGTAATTTTTCTTTGGGTTTGCTCAAAAACCAGGCATTTCTGTCCTTGGAACTGCTGCTCACTGGATGTTTTTCAGCATTTATAAGCTTGTTAAACATCAGGTTCCATCTGGTGGAACTGGATTTGCTGCAACACTGACCCTTACCAAAAAAAATTGTATTATTATTATTATCATTATTTTAAATAATACATACAATTATTATTATTATTATTTTATAAATAATCCTTTATTATATGTAATTAATTATACTATATATAATTATATTATGTATAATAATTGTTATTATGTTAAATAATATATACAGTATACTAATAATAATATAATAATTCATCTAATGTAATATGTTTATTAATTATTATTATATTATAATTATTATTTTATAAATAATCCTATATGTAATTAATTATATTATATATAATTATATCATGTATAATAATTTTTATTATTTTAAATAATACATATACTAATAATAATATAATCATTCATGTAATTAAACATACATTTATTAATTATTATTATTATTATTATTTTAAATAATAATAATATAGGTCGCCCAGGTGGTACAGTGGTAAATTCCGCTAGCCCAGTTTCAACCCTGGGATCCCGGGTTCAAATCCCTAGTGGTGCTATTGGTGCCCAGTTGGGGTGTCTACATAGACACATGATTGGTCATGTATTGACGTTGGGCTTCGGGGTAGATGGCAACCTGTCCAGGGTGTGTTATTGCATTGCGCCCAGTGATTCTAGCAAAAATAGTAATCAAAAATATGAAATAACATAAAAACATATAATAGACAATATTAAATTAGAATAGGTGACATACCAGTTTACTTGGTATGCTCACTTAGTTCCTCATGAACTGGCAACTTGGTGTGAAACTGGCACACTTGTTACCTCTGCCACAATACGTTGGTGATAGTAGTTTATGTTGTGTGTTTTTATGGGTTCCTACGACTGGATGGTGTGTATGTGTGTGTGTGTGTGTGTGTGTTTGGGAAAGGGGGGGGGACTAGCGACTGCTCTCTTGCCCAGTTAAAGAGAGGAAGGGGAGGAGTCCTGACTATCGACCTGCCAGTTAGAGTTACCATGGTGATCCAGCTGCGGGCCATAACTGGCATGGTTGCTTTCTCTTTATGCTATCTGTTTCCTAGCTTCTTCCTTTAACTCTCACTAAATCTGTCTATCTTTTCATGCCTTCCTCTGTCTATCTATTGCTGTGTGTGTGTGTGTGTGTGTGTGTGTGTGTTGAAGAGCCAGACATTTTGTTCATAGTGGGAGAGTTGGCTCAGACAGTGCAGATTCAGGCAGATACAGTGTGTAATATCCCAGGCCAGGCACAGGAAGAGCCATTTATAGCTTATGTAGTCCATGAGCAGTCTATGGGGCTGCTCGCATCCTGTCTCTCGCTCTCTCGCTCTCTCTCTGCTCTTCGTTCAGCACAATACTCTTATAAACCTGTTGCTGTTATGGTAAATAATAAAACCTTAATGAATTTAAGCCTTTAGATGAAAGTGGAAACCACGGTGTTTAAGCACATGCGTGCGTATCGTCTGTTTGAACAGAACAGTTTACATTGGCAAGGTTAAGTCGTATTTGCCCCGTCTGCTTTGATTTAGTTGATAAAATGGCTTTTTATAGACGAGCTCGCGTTTACTTGATGAGAGAGAATTCATTTCTTGTTAAATACTCAATAAAAATGTGCTTTTGTACAACTGCACAACTTCAGGGACCCAGGATCGATCCTTTCTCCAGTTGCCCTCTGTATGATGTTTTACAGAGTTTGTTAGGGTACGATGGTTGAAATACCTGAAAGGTTTACTGTTTGCTCACGTAAACATGTTACCTGTTTAACTCCTTTTTTGCAGGTGGATTTTCTCTGGGTCTTATTGGTCGAGACAAGATAAACATATACACAGATCAGGCATAACATTATGACCACCTTGTTTTTACACTCACTGTCCATTTTATCAGCTCCACTTACCATATAGAAGCACTTTGTAGTTCTTCGTAGTGCTTTCACCCTGTTTTTTAATGGTCAGGACTCTTCCAGGACCACTACAGAGCAGGTAGTATTCGGGTGGTGGGTCGTTCTCAGCACTGCTGGTGCATGGTGGTGGTGGTGTGTTAGTGGGTGTTGTGCTGGTATGAGTGGATCAGACACAGTAGCGCTGCTGGAGTTTTTAAACACCTCACTGTCACTGCTGGACTGAGAATAGTCCACCAACCAAAAATATCCAGCCATCAGCGCCCCATGGGCAGCGTCCTGTGACCACTGATGAAGGTCTAGAAGATGACCAACTCAAACAGCAGCAATAGATGAGTGATTGTCTCTTTTACATCTACAAGGTGGACCAACTAGGTAGGAGTGTCTAATAGAATGGACAGTGAGTGGACACGGTATTTAAAAACTGTGCTGGTATGATTCACTCATACCAGCACAACACACCATGTCATTGTCAATACAGTGCTGAGAATGATCCACCACCTAAATAATACCTACTCTATGGTGGTACTGTGGGAGTCCTGACCATTGAAGAACAGGGTAAAAGCAGGTTAAAAAGGTATGTAAAGAAACAGATGGACTACAGTCAGTAATTGTAGAACTACAAAGTGCTTCTATATGGTAAATGGAGCTGATAAAATAGACAATGTGTGTAGAAACCAGGATGTGGTTTTAATGTTATGGCTGATTGGTGTATAGTCTTGTAGCCCATATTACTTGTTATAGATTCACATATTATCAGTGGTGTATAAAGTACCGGAAGGCCATACTTGAGTAAAAGTACAAGTATCTTACCAGAAATTTACTTTGATAGAAGTGAAAGTCACCTTTTAGAACATTACTTGAGTAAAAGTCTAAAAGTATCTGATGTTTAATGTACTTAAGTATCAAAAGTAATTTGATATTAAATGTACTTAAGTATTAAAAGTAGAAGTAAAAGTAAATGCTGTTAGTATAAATGGAAGCGGTCATTTTAAATATAAAGATTGTTCTTATAAGCCTGTAAACCACCTTAACAATTAACCTGTTTTCTTACTTTCATCTGAACATGATTTGTGCCAATTCATCACCTGTTTGAAATCATGACATTATTTAGTTGTTTTTTTTAACTTATTACTAGCCCTAAATGTTCCTGTTCCAACGTGAGTCGATGTAAATGTAAGAAACACTGCATCTATTTTATTTGCATTTTCTATACTGTCCCATTTTTTTTATTTGGGTAGTATATTTCAATAACAAAAAAATAATTTTGGCATAATTAATTTAAAGCAAAACTCAGGAGAGTTTATCAAAACGTGTGGCACTTTTAACCATTTAATGATCTGTTCTACCATTAATCAAAATATTTGAGTAAAATAAGCTGTATTTAAATAATCTTTTTTGGGCTGTATCTACTCACTGAATGGCATGTGTTAAACTAACAAAATATTGGTATTTTTACTTTAAGAAAACACCATTTCTAACTTGAAGCCAACAGCTGAAAAATCATTAATAATAAGTTGGATAAGTTGATTTCTTGTTGAGATGATTAAAGGGTTAAAGACGTGCTGCATGTTCCTCAGCACCATGAATCTCTCCTCTGCTGGTCTAATACAGAAGTTATCTGAGGAAATATTTGTCCGTAGGTGAGTTTTTAAAAATAATGGCAGTCAATGAATTCCAAACAAATTTAATGATTTATGAAACGTTTTATTTGTGGTTCGAATGTAATCGGTAAAAATGGTAGGTAGATATCTGAACAATGTTAATGCTAATAATATTTAAAAAAATGCTGATGCTACAGCTTTACTTTGTTAATCATTGTTAACTTACATCAGTGTGTTGGACGGGGAGCTTCTGAAATGTCCATATTTGCGGGTCTTTGGGTGAACGACGCACTTTTAGAACACTCAGCTAGCGTTTAGAGAACGTTTGCACATGCGCATTAATGTGTTTAAGTATTATTACTTCGTTACTATACACCACTGCATATTATACTTAAACGTGTAGTGTTTATTCTACATGATCAGTTTTCTTATCAATTAAGATGATAATTAAGGATTATTAAGGAAGAAAATACAATACCTTATTGTTTAATGCTGTAGTATTTCTGACTAAAATATTAAAAGATTTACAATATCAGTTTGAAAGCTTTTAAACATAAACTTATCATACACTTTATACAACCACGTGCACACTTCATTCATGTGATTGTACAATCAGGCCGTCACATGGCACCAGTGCAGAGGTTAACAGCTTTAGGCAATAACGGCTTAAGACATCAGAACAAGGTACAATATGATTGGAGGGACTTTGACCCGTTCTTAGTGCTGTTAGAATGTAAAACGTTGCCTGGTTTGATGATATGCAGATAAGAGAGTCAGAATATGGCATAAACAGCTAAATATAAATGGACTCTAACTGACCTGCGTAAAAAGTTCGTTCATGGCGGTGGGGAAATGGCGTGGGAAATTACTACCAATCATACGCTGTACAAACGACACAGCCTGTTGCTGATTATACGCTTATACAACTTGCCAACTTGGCTACTTGTAGGGCAGTATTATTTTCCCCTTTGTTGGATCCCGTATTTAGGGGTCGCCACAGTGTATCTGCTTTGCATATTAAACTTGCTACAGTTTTTACTCCGGATGCCCTTCCTGACGCAGCACTCCTATTTCTATCCGGGCTTGGGACCGGCGTTAATAGTGCCCTGACAGGTGCACCTCCCATCAGCGAGATGAGGCCCTACCTTATTACAGCCATGAAAATCGCATCACGGCAGTCCTACAGCAATTCAGTTAGCAATCTGTTAGTCAAAATGTCCAAGGTGCCATTTGTTTATTAGGATTTTAACGTCATGTTTTACACACTTTGGTTACATTCATGACAGGAACGGTAGTTACTCATTACACAAGGTTCATCAGTTCACAAGGTTATATCGAACACAGTCATGGACAATTTAGTGTCTCCAATTCACCTCACTTGCATGTCTTTGGACTGTGGGAGGAAACCGGAGCACCCGGAGGAAACCCATGCGGACATGGGGAGAACATGCAAACTCCACACAGAAAGGACCTGGACCGCCCCACTTAGAGATCGAACCTACCCTGTCGAGGTGTAAAGCAGCTACAAACACCATGTTTTAAACATCTTGTGGAATCCATGCCAAGAAGATTGCAGTGGTTTGAAGTAGTTTTTCCAATAAAGTGGCCAGTAAGTGTGTATTATTACATAAAATAAATTATTGTTCATACCAAAACACATATGAAATAAATTTTATGAAAATATTTTTTTAATTGCACTGGCCCATATTTATTGCTTTTTTTAACAGTGAATGTCCTTATTCACATGTGCTGTTTACACCGATCAGGTATAACATTAAGACCACCTTTCTAATATTGTGTTGGACTCCACTAGACCCCTGAAGGTGTGCTGTGGTATCTGGCACCAAGATGTTAGCAGCAGATCATTTAACTCCTGTAAGTTGCGAGGTGGGGCCTCCATGGATCGGACTTGTTTGTCCAGCACATCCCACAGATGATCCATTGGATTGAGATCTGGGGAATTTGGAGGCCAAGTCAGCACCTCAAACTCAGTGTTGTGCTCCTCAAACCATTCCTGAAGCATTTTTGCTTTGTGGCAGGGCGCATTATTCTGCAGCCATCAGGGAATACCGTTTCCATGAAAGGGTGTACATGGTCTGCAACAATGCTTAGGTAGGTGGTACGTGTCAAAGTAACATCCACTTGGATGGCAGGACCCAAGGTTTCCCAGCAGAACTTTGCCCAAAGCATCACACTGCCTCCGCCGGCTTGCCTTCTTCCCGTAGTGAATAATGTCATGCCTGGTCGGTGTGTACAAAACTTAAAATAAAGAATGAAAATATAAAAATACACCATTGGTAGTAAGGCGTAGTACTTACACATACGATTACAGTAGCATGTGGTTTGTAACACAGCCCAAGTGGTTGTGAATGAATGACATGACATTTTGTGCCTAGTGTCACAACTAGAGCAGATACTACAATATAATATCATGTTCTGTGTTTATTTATGGGTGGGGTGGGGTGGGGTGAGTGCAGATGTTTTGGAGATTTTTCTACAGCAGACACAACAACTCTGTTTTAACCAGACGTTTATATTAAACACACTTTTTCACACTTTTTTTTAAACTCCTGCAGTAGATTAGTGTTTTCGTTAGTTTAAAAGATAATAAAGATAATGTAGTTAGTAGTCTTATTCTTATTCTTATTATTCTTTGTATATACACCGATCAGCCAAATATTAAAACCACCTCCTTGTTTCTACATTCACTGTACATTTTATCAGCTCCACCTACCATATAAAAGCACTTTGTAGTTCTACAATTACTGACTGTAGTCCAGCTGTTTCTCTGCATACTTTTTTAGCCTGCTTTCACCCTGTTCTTCAATGGTCAGGACCACCACAGAGCAGGTATTATTTATGTGGTGGATGATTCTCAGCACTGCAGTGACACTGACATGGTGGTGGTGTGTTAGTGTGTGTTGTGCTGGTATGAGTGGATCAGACACAGCAGCACTGCTGGAGTATTAAATACCTTGTCCACAAGCCACTCAGGTGGCACAGCGGTAAAAACACATGCTGCAACCAGAGCTGGATCTCGAGTACGTCGTATCGAATCCAGCTCTGCCTTACCGACCGAGGCTGAGCTGCTATATGAACAACGATTGGCCTGTTGTTCAGATGGGCGGGACTAAGGTCGGAAGTGGGTCTCTCTCTGTCAGAATGGTGCAGGCTGATTAGAGGCGCCTACATGGAGATGAGGAAGGAGTGCTCTTAGGGTGTGTCTCTCCGCACGCAATGCTAGGTGGCGCCACACTCGTCAATGTGGGGGTGGCAAGATGCATACGGCTTGCTGCTCACGTGTCCATTAGCGTCGATCTCGGTCAGGGCAGGGATTGGCAGAGGCAGAGAGGATGCGTGATGCAAATTGGGCAATTGGCCACGCTAAAGGGGGAGAAAAAGGGAGAAAATGCATTTTTTAAAAATAAATAAATACCGTGTCCACTCGGTTAGACACTTTTACCTCGTTGGTCCACCTTGTAGATGTAAAGTCAGAGACGATCGCTTATCTATTGCTGCTGTTTGAGTTGGTCATCTTGTAGACCTTCATCAGTGGGGGTGCTGTTGGCTGGATATTTTTGGTTTGTGGACTATTCTCAGTCCAGCAGTGACAGTGAGGTGTTTAAAAACTCCATCACCATTGCTGTCTTATCCACTCATACCAGCACAACACACACTAACACACCACCATTATGTCATTGTCACTGCAGTGCTGAGAATGACCCACCTCCCAAATAATACCTGCTCTGTAGTGGTTCTATGGGGCTCCTGACCATTGAAGAACAGCATGAAAGGGGGCTAACAAAGCATGCAGAGAAACAGATAGACTACAGTCAGTGATTGTAGAACTCCAAAGTGCTTCTATATGGTAAGTGGAGCTGGTTTTAATGTTATGGCTGATCAGTGTACGTGACAAACTTTTTGATTTGATCTGAACATGAAAACTCCACACAGAAAGGACCCTGTCCGCCCGACCATGGTGTCGAACCCAGTGACAGCGCTAAAAATAGCTTTGGGAATAAAACAAAAAGACACCTCTTCAAAATCTCTGGCATTATACAACCTTTTCCACGATATGCGAACAGCCAAATACGCCACTTCCCTCCTTACATCTAATTTAGGTCATTTTTGTTGTCTAGCTGCAGCCCTGGAGCGATCGAGCTCGGTTCCAGCCAGTATCTGGAATCCATTTTTAGCTCCCGTCTGTATACAATACGCATGGAGTGGGACAGAAATATCTCTTCAAAAGCTGCAAAGCTAAAAGCGTGCAGCTGTTCCTCACAGCGCTCAGTGTAAACATGGAGCCGTTTCAGCGGCCGACGGAGAAGGGGACGGTCGGCCGGCGGCCATCTTGGGCAGGTACTTCACTGGCGCTCTTCTGTTTATGTCCTCAGGACTGGTGTGAGAGACTCCATTCCCAGCTCTATTTTTAGCTCCTGCAGCTCCGTGTGTGTGCGCGTGAGTGTGTGTGTTAGATTTAAAAACAGACAGATGACCAGGCTGGGTGAGAGAGGAGAGAGGTACGGGTCGAGAGAGAGAGAGAGGGATGCTGTACTTTTTGGAGGTGCTCGGCTTCATCTGTTTATTGGAACTGTCAGGATGTGAAATGGTCTTGTCTCCTCTCGCATAAACCTTCTTTACTCTGCCAGGAGAGAAAGGCAGAGTTCAGAACGGATTGAAGCAGCGGACGAGGACAAAACGGGGAGGGGAATGAAGAGGGGGGGGGTCTAAAGAGATAGATGCGGAGAGTGTATAGCAAATAAGGACAAAAGAGGAACTGGAGGAGGGATGGTGGCGAACAAGGGAAGTGAGTGAAAGCAGAAAAAGCAGCTGAGATCGCATTGTGATACTGAGAATCAGTGCTGACTAAGCAGGACGGAAAACCACTACTGTCTGTCATTTCTAACTTTGCTGTAGTTTTATTGAGTTATCTGAGTGATCCATGCAACATGGAACAGTGGATTACTTGCACTTACTGGGTATTGAGTGGCTGTAAAGCATTAAATACATACACTGATCAACCATAACATTAAAACCACCTCCTTGTTTCTACACTCACTGTCCATTTTATCAGCTCCACTTACCATATAGGAGCACTTTGTAGTTCTACAATTACTGACTGTAGTCCATCTGTTTCTCTCTGCATGCTTTGTTAGCCCCCTTTCATGCTGTTCTTCTTCACAGAGCAGGTATTATTTAGGTGGTGGGTCATTCTCAGCACTGCAGTGACACTGACATGGTGGTGGTGTGTTAGTGTGTTGTGCTAGTATGAGTGGATCAGACACAGCAGCGCTGCTGCAGTTTTTAAACACCTCACTGTCACTGCTGGACTGAGACTAGTCCACCAACCAAAAAAATATCCAGCCAACAGCGCCCCGTGGGTAGCGTCCTGTGACCACTGATGAAGGTCTAGAAGATGACCAACTCAAACAGCAGCGATAGATGAGCGATCGTCTCTGACTTTACATCTACAAGGTGGACCAACTAGGTAGGGGTGTCTAATTCCATCTGGGAATCGAACCCAGGACCTTCTTGCTGTGAGGCAAGCCACAGTGCCACCCATCCATAATGGTACAAGGAATGATAACTGGCATTCCATTGGACCCCTGGTCTACGAACGTCTCTGACAGGTGGATGCCAAGTGTGCCTCCTTTCTGAAGTTACACCCGTTCATGTCCTGCATTCATTCTAGTGGGTTTGGCCTATTCCAACAGGACAATGAGCCGCCACACACGTCTAGAGATGCCAACTGAATTTGGGGGTTTGCCATTCCCACCCATTAAGTCACCAGATCTCAACGCTATCGAACACATCTGGGATGCCATGCAACACGCTGTGAATTTGCAGCTGTGCTACTGACTGGCCGGGCTTCTACATATAGACATTTGGCTAAGTCTAAAGGAGGGTGGGGGTTGGGAATGCCTCTTTCCAGGGTGCGGTACTGCATTGCGCCCAGTGATTCCAGGAAAGCCAGGTTAATAATAATCATGTGACAAAACATGATCTATACCTCTTAGACCCCTTAGCTCAACTCCTACAGAGTGGAAGAGAAGGCTGTCATAGCAGCAAATTGGTCTCCATCCTGACATTTATACCTTTGATTTTGGCATGGGCTATCCATCAGGTTCATATTTAGGTGTCCACATACTTTTGGTCTGTACATTATGGTTACTATACATCAGAATATGCTGTTTGTTTGGAAGAACGTAATTGTTGGTGGAGCTCGGGTGGCGCACCTGTCTGTTACGCTAACTACTACTGGTGAGATCCGGATTTGAATCTCAGCAGTGCTGTCAGCCGACCGGGCGCCCACACAGACGTGAACGGCTTCATCTGATCGGTGGATGGCCAAAGCCATGTGATGGATTGGCACCCTATCATAGCAGGGTATTCCTGTCTTGCGTCCAGTGTTTCCTGGTTACACTGGCTGTAGCTTCATGCTAAGAGAAGCAGGTATTATGTGCCTATTGTCAACCCCTCTGTTTAAAGTGTGTGTGTGTTGGGGGGGGGGGGGGGTAGACTTTAAGCTTCTCTACAACACTGTGGACATCAGTTCTGTTTATTGTAGTTCCACATTACACACACACACACACACACACACACCACATGGTTACAGGTAGCAAATACCTAAAGCTTCAGATCATAGGCAAATACTGTTTCTAAGAGACTTAATACCCAACATGACTGTGTGTGTGTGTGAGAACAGTGGTTTATTGCAGTGGAAACATAACACACACACACAGTCTTGATGTAAGAGGTATATGGCTCCTGATTAAGGCTAGACTGTCGTGAATGTGAAACACGTCTATCTTTAGGGCTGGGATCTCAAATAGGGTACGGTTCAGAGATTAAGGGCAGGTCAAAGGTCAAGGTGTTCAAAATGCAAGTATGATATTAAACCTCTGTTGTTGGAAAAGTACACCTGAACTAAAAAAAAAAACATGATATCCCTGGACAGACTGTCACACGTCCGTAGTCTTTAAGATCTTGGACTTTTATATGTCTACGTAAAACCAAGTAACCTTGCTCTCAAGTGAGGGGCCTAAGAAAAAAAAAAAAAAAAAATGATAATGATGATGTCATTATGTTAGGAATAAAATAGCTAAAGAAAAATATTATACAGAAGCTCCTCTTCTGTGTTCAGTTCCAAAAATTCCATCATAAGCAATGGTCAGGACCAGTGGCGATTTCTCTAAGACTGCAAGGGAAGCTCAGCTTCCCCTAAAATGTCAAAAATTAAATGGTCAAATATGTACAGTTGTGTTAACATTTCATTGACTACAAATGCGTTAGAGCACGTTCCTCTCGAAGACGAGTTCGTTCAGAATCGGCTACTTATCACAAATCGACTGACTCGAACTTCTCATACATTCCCGTAGCGTCAATGCATTTACCCGCAGAAGCTGAGCGTCTCTTCACTTCTATGGGGCTGCATGGAACGTTTTTTTTCATTGCTTCGAAACTCGCCGGTCATTGGATAAATGCCACGATTTTGTCCCGCCCCCGGACGCTGAGCGTCTCTGGGGGTGAATGGAGCTGTGGGCGGGTCTGGACGCTGAGCTTCTGCAAGATGATTGGAGGATCAGTCGAAAGGCTGAATCCCGTTTTGATTGACGGCTATTTTGAGATCTACACCGTCACTTAATCACTGGGAGCTTTAGTTTATTAAAGCATGACAAATTGGTAACCAGTCAACAGTGTTGTTACTATTCATTCATTCTTCACATGTAATCAACAACAAGCTTTAGAGTTTTTTTAAGTCTTTTTTAAAGTCTTAGTGCTAATTCTGGCACAGCAGCCTCAAGTCTGTAGCAATATCAAGCTTGCTCGACTGTGGACAGTGTCCTCTACATTCCAGCAACTTCCAGTGACTAAGAATTTTTGCTGGATGACGTCTGATCATTGAAACAAATGAATCATTATTTAGTATTTGAATGTGTAGTTTTTGTCCTGAACATGAACATGGCAAAAGACAACTGCTCCATATATTTTTTTTTTAATCGGTGTAGTCCAACTAGCCATATTTATATGGGCACAGAGAAGTCAGGAGCTCTAGTCAGTCAGAATCACTTCCAAAAAAATAGGAGGCCATGTCATAGAACTACAGTAGATCAAATTATTATTATTATTATTATTATTATTGCATGTATATTTTTGACCCAGCATATTATATATTAGTCAGGTGACAAGTGATTCGAATGACCGTAAGTGTGTGGACACTTGACCTTAACCGTGTTGGAAACTTGATATAAAAACCAGGGGTTTGTTTATTGTTTGTTTATTAGGATTTTAACGTCATGTTTTACACTTTGGCTACATTCATGACAGGACAGGTAGTTATTCATTACACAAGATTCATCAGTTCACAAGGTTATATCAGACACAGTCATGGACAATTTAGTATCTCCAATTCACCTCACTTGCATGTCTTTGGACTGTAGGAGGAAACCGGAGCACCCGGAGGAAACCCACTCGAACATGGGGAGAACATGCAAACTCCACACAGAAAGGACCCGGACCGCCCCACCTGGGGATCGAACCCCCCCACCTGGGGATCGAACCCGGGACCTTCTTGCTGTGAGGCGACAGTGCTACCCACTGTCCCACTTTGGTGCCACCGTGCCACCAAAAACCAGGGGTAGTAATATGAAGTTGCCCTCATTAAGGTGATAACAGCCTCCCTCTTCTGGGAAGGTCTTTCACAAACTTGTATCTTATGTCTGTTGGAATTTGTGCCCATTTGGTCTAAAGAACAGAGGTCAGGCAGGCACTTATGTTGAGCGAAAAGGCTTGCCTTATTATTAAGGCCCTACCTAATTCACAGCTATGAAAATCACACCACGGACCGTAAAATGAGCCGTTTCGTGTGTAATATGCAATTTGCTTTTAAAGTTTGAGTTTAGCGATTTAATATTTTTATTCGCATAGCGTTCAAGTGTCTCACGTTTACTGGACTATGAGGCGGTCCTTGCAATCCTACGGCAATTCAGTTAGCAATCGGTTTGTCAAAATATCCAAGATGCCGTAGTCTAAAGCAGCTAAAAACACGACTTGGGTAACTGAGTTTGGAAAAAAATGTACTTATTATAATGTTATTTAATGTCTGCCATAAAATGCGGCACTTTTCTTTACAAATCCATTAAATCTGTGATTTTTGGAAAATGAGATGATGAAATTAAGCACGTTTTTCTGTTAATTTAGTAGGGCCCTAATTATAATGAATGTTTGGGGTTTTTTCGGGTTGAGTTTAGGGCTGTACTAGGTAGGCGCTGGAGTTAGTTCACACCTAACTTGTTACCCAGGGTCATTGTAGTCATGAAAGATCCTTCCACAGACTGTTAGCAAAAAGCTAAATGGTATCTTTTTTCCCTATAATTCATTTTTTAAATATTTATAAGCAATGTGTTGGGCTAAAACACCTAAACTTGTATTATTTAACTATAATTAGGTGGAGCATTCACATACTTTTGGTCATATTGTGTATATAAAAGTTTAATTTCCACTGTATTAGAGATGCATGAGTACCGATACTGGTATCGGGTATTTGCCCGATACCGCGCTCATTAACTTGTACTCGTACTCGCAAACGAGGCTCCGATACTAAACATCCGATACCGTGTGCCTAGTGCACGTTGCTGCGTTATGCCTGGTTCACACTACACGATTTTTGCCCTGATTTTCGCTCGGCACTTGGTCGGCGCTAGATTTGCCGGCTCGGGAGCAACTCGGCGTTCGCTCGGCGATCAAAACTCGGCTCTCGATCGCTAAGTGTGAACTATCCAACAACTCGATCCGACCGGCTCGCTGAGTGCTCGGCGACCGGATCGAGTTTTCTAGCATGTCAGATATCTGATCCAATAGGTATTGGTATCGGTATCGGCAAGTACAAAAATACATGTACTTGTACTCGGTTGGGAAAAAATGGTATTGATGCATCCCTACACTGTATGTGAAACCTGTCAACAATAATCCAACGAGCATAATCCAGTCACCTGACCCCCCACAAGATTTCCTCAGATCCTGATTGAGCAGATGAAGGTTATGTGTTTATGGCTCCGTGGTGGTGAGATCACATCCTCGGATCGGCAGAATAGAACAGGGTTATAAAGGAAAAAAAAAATCCCCGTCCAGTCTTTTGTGATTAGACTTTGTGATAAAAACTGTTTGTTGTGTGTGAGATCAGCAGGCTAGCAAAAGCAGACTCCTCCACCCACACTGTGTCTATAGGGCCTTTAAGGGAGCTGTGAGAGGACAAAGCTCTCCGTTGTGTCCTCACATGGTAGCCAAAAGCCACCGCTAACCAAACTCTAACCTTTACTTTTTTTTTTACAAACCACATGCAAATCTGGCTGCGGAGCTAAAGCTAAGGCCTTCTTCTGTTACCCAGTGCGACAAACGCGTGTTATTGATGGTCTCTGCCCTCTGCTGGTGAGCAGTGGTATAAATCAAATTGAACCGATTGCTAATAGAGAAGCACATCAGAAGTGTTGAAGTTTTGCGTGATTTCAAACAGCATTAATCCATCAGTGTGAAAGACATAGCCCCCCCAGACATAGCTAATCATGTCTGTATAGACGCCATGTCTGTGTTCACTCCTCTGAGTAGCCTTTTCATTAGATTTTGGAACAAGCCTGCAGGGTTTGCTTCTATTTAGCCATAAAAGCTTTAGTCAGGTTTAGAAATGTTATTAAAAATAGCAAAACTGGATACAGACAGCTGACAAAGAAGTCATTGTTCGATGCCTTTAATGCTGTTGATTTAAAATGTTGATTAAGTTCATTTCCAACAACTGACACTTGATTCCAGTTGAGATCGCAGCTGCTGAATTCTACAGTGTCAGAATGTCGATTTGAAACCAACTCTGAATACTGTATTTGGAGTTTCTAATCTACTTCTTCACACATTTATATAATTTTGATACATTTAAATTTTAAAAAGTATTATATATAATACTTTATTATAATATAAACTGTAAATAATTGCAATAAGATGAACTCTGCACATGTGGATCTGTGCAGGCCTGCAGGGTTTACTTCACACACACATTTTCCTATAGGGCAATTCAGTGTCTCCAATTAACCTGACTGCATGTTTTTGGACTGTGGGAGGAAACCGGACGACAGAAACACACAAAAAGGACCCGGACCTCCCAGCCTGGGGATCGAACCCAGGACCTTTTTGCTGTGAGGTGACAGTGCTACCCACTGAACCACCGTGCCACCCCATGTTCTTACTGTTTCCCTAAATATTAAAGATGAATAAATTAATGTACACAATTACATAGACTCAAGGTATTAGAAACAGCTGAAAATATTCCTCAAATAAAAACCTGATCAAGATTCTACTTCATTAGAGTATTTGGTTGAATCCCAAGGCAGGAATACACTGGACAAGGCACCAGTCCATCGCAAGGCTTCGATCAACCCCCAACTTTTCCCCCAGGCATAGCCAATCATGTCTGTGTAGACACCTGGCCCGCCGAATCGATAAAGCTCCTGATAAACTGTATTTTTACTGTTGTTTTTAAAGACAGTTTTGAACTTGGTGGAGTTTTAGCTGAAGAAGATTCTTACACGTCAGATGTTTCAGCACCTGCTGTTTTTTTGTTCCTCATGTGTGGTCAATGTTGCTTACTTGACACTAATAGTAGCAGTGTTGGTCCATGAAGGTTTGATGGCGGTAAGGATGAGTTCATACACTTCTTGGCAATGGACGTGACTAAAATAGCCGACACCACTAATCCACGGGTGTGTTAATACTTCAGAATGCAAATTTTATATATATGAGTTACAGTGTGACTAAGCCGGGTGTGTTGCAGTCAGTGTGCTTCGAGTCTCGGTCTGATGCAGGCAGGTGTTTTGGGTGGGTTCACCATGGCAACACTTGTAAGGAATGTCTGAAAGCATCCGGCATGTCTTCGGCACACGTACACACACATGTACACATATGCAGTCCGAGTCCTCAAGACATCCTCACTGCCATAGCAACATAGCAAGGCTGTGTGTGTGTGTGTGTGTGTGTGTGTGTGTGTATTCCACACGCAATACATCAATTTGCAAAAATTTTGTTTTTTGTTTTTACAGTGAAATAGTTTGATGGAGTAAGTATTAAACTTATAGTGCATGTTACACATTCATTCAGCTGTATGAAGAGAAAATAAATATTTATTATGGTGCACATGTAAATAGGGCTAGTTTGCACCATGTATAAAGTACTGTATATGGAGGAGTGGTCTCTTGCTGAGGGTGGGAAGAAAACAAAACTATTACCTTTTGCTGACAGGACTTTTTACCTCTGTTATCAAAGAAGCACAAAAAATAGGTCTGCTACTGGAACATGTGACATTGTGCACAGTGAGTGAAAGAAAGATCTCCTGCTTTTGTATATGTATGTATATAGTATATGTTAAAAAGAAGTCAACAGGTGGCGCAGCGGTAAAAAGACGCGCTGCAACCAGAGCTGGATTCTGAGTACATCGTATCGAATCCAGCTCTGCTTTACTGGTTCGAAGCTGAGTGGCTGTATGAGCAACGATTGGCCGGTTGCTCAGTTGGTGGGTGGGACAAAGAACCGGATGTGGGTCTCTCTCTCTCAGAATGCGATTACGACCTCTGCCGGCTGATTAGAGGCGCTTGCACAGAGATGAGGAAGAGTGCCCTTAGGGTGTGTCTCTCCGCATGCAACGCTAGGTGGCGCCACACTCAAAAATGTGTGGGTGGCAAAAATGCATCCGGCTGCTGCTTATGTTTTCGGAGGGGATATGGGTTAGCTTCGATCTCCTCGGTCAGGGCAGTGTTCGGCATAGACAGAGAGGAAGCACGATGCAAACTGAACAGTTGGATGCGCTAAAGGGGGAGAAAAAGGGAAAAAAATAAAAATAAAAAAAATAAAATAAAAAGAAGTCAACAACTGATCCCAGGTTCCGAACAAGCTGGGATATACGGAACAAATGACAAACAAAGGCATTCTTTTGAAGTTTGAATAAAAGTGATTAAAATAGAAAATTTAAAACAAATAAGTAAATAAACAGACTTATCACTGTGTTTAAAGCAAAAATGAACCAATTCCGCTCTTAGTTGTGCACCCATGTTAGAATCTTCTTAAAAACATTTTTTTTTCCTCTAACTTTTTATTGTTGACTATGCAAATGTCACCAAGTTTTCCTTTTCATTAAAAAACCCTTCTCCAAACATTGACATAAACATCTAAATAGAAATCAGTATAATTAAATTAAATAAATAATTTAAATAGTCTAAGTAATCCAATCCTTTATAAACTAAAGAATAAGAGGTTGCCAGATCTTATAAAACACATCTACGTAGCCCTTAGGACTTAATGTAATTTTAATATGGTTAATTCTTCTCAGGTTATCAGGTCAAAACAGTAAGTACAATGCAGACAGAAAGAAACATTTATCATATATGACAGTAGTTATGAATTAAAATCATCAAGCCTTGAGAACAACGTTTTAAACAGTTAATACTTTACTTTAATACTTTAATAAAAGCACATATTGCTGATGGATTTAACTGAATGTTCAGTAGTATTATAGTAGTATTTCAGTAGATTCATTTTTCCTCTTTAGTTTGTAATGAATTCATTAATTCATTTGTTTTTATTTATTTTTCAGCTTCCTGGACAGAATCGATTCAGTACGACAGAATGACTACACACCAACAGACCAGGTGAGGGGGCTGTCATGTCTAACACTCATTCATTCATTCATTCATTTTTATTAATCACTTTATCCTAATCAAGGTCTGGATGAAACACATCAGGGAAACATTCATCTCAGGCCACCAGTTCACCAAATTGCACCATCTACTGGCATGCTGTTTAAAAAATAAACAAGAACATACACATGAAACTGCAGCTGTGATTCTGGATTAAGTTACTCTGTTTTTTATTTAAAGTACAAATCCATATTCCCTAGTTTTTTATTATTAATAGAGTTTTTTAATAAGAGAGACAACAATCAACAAAATTATTGCAAAATATTGTTTAAATCACCTAATTGATTCTGCATATAGTAGAACGAGGTTACCCGGCATCTAATGACTTATTAGCTATAATGATTTAATTCACTACATTTACTTGTTCTGACAACTGTGTCTTGAATTAAAATTACTTTATTATTATGAATGACTTTATTATTATGAATGTATCAATACATTTATCTATCTTTCTATCTGTATTTGACCATTTTGACTTATTATTATATTAATAATTTAATATATATAATATATAATAATATTAATATAATGTTATAGAATGTTATTTTAATAAATAATAATAAATATAATATAATAATAATAAATAATATAATAATAAATAATAATACATCTTTTATTTATGATTTTTAATTCAGATTCTAATTACATTTACACCAGACTGGCTTTTTAAATGGATAAAGTAAAGGCACATGATCTACACAACTGACATGAAATAAAAAATGCGCTAACACAAAGATAAGAGGCTACTCTTATGACTGAATGACTTTGAGAGCAGACATTAAAGACTGGCTAGCATATTAGACTGCTGTGAGTCCTTCACTCACACCTAGGGGCAGTTTAAAGTAGCTAATTTACCTTTTGCATTTGTGGGAGAAACCCAGTACCCAACCCAGTACCCAAAGAAAAGTCCAAGATCTGTGTGCTTTAAGTACTAGGCTCAACATTAGCACTGATATTGGTTACATTTCAGGCAGATGCTGCCTGTCGCTTTCATACTTCTGGCTCTGAGAGTTTAGCTTTAGAACACTTGTAGTAAATGCACTGTAGTAAACCTGACTAATTTATTCTCACTATTTACCTACATTTTTAAATATTGGCAAATGTAACACTGGTAATTAAAAAGTGCATTTTGTTTATTTTGCATTTGATATCATTGTACAAGCTGGCGTACCAGTAATTGATGCAAAAACTGATGAATTGTACTCTTTATTTCTAATTCCTTCTTTTCATAGGATTTGCTTAGGTGCCGAGTTTTGACTTCAGGGATTTTCGAAACAAGATTTCAAGTAGACAAAGTCAACTTTCAGTAAGTCACTGTGTAATGTGTAAATTACATCAGGACATGTTTTTATATTAAGAATAAATCATTAAATATTACTTCATGAACTTCATTAAAAAATATACTGTATTTGTTACCCATTTTGACCGCATGGTGGCAGCAGTTGACCAATAAATATACCAATAAACTACACGTCTAAAAAACTGTAGGAACTAGGTTAGGAATCATTTTTGCTCATGTACCCTTGAAAAAAAACAAGATATACTAATAATTTATAATAATTAATAAATTAATTATTACTATATTCATTAATACATGTTACATACAGGTCACACATTGTATAACTAGCAGTGGAATGCTTTTTTTATAACTGCCCGGTCACATTAGTACTAAAGAACATAAGAAAACTATACACAATATAAATAATTATTTTTAAATATAGAAAAATTTAAGTCGAGATTAAAACAGAAGAAAAAATAGTCCTAATGTGCTAATAAAATACAGTTGATGGAGTTTATAACAAAAACACCTGTGTATAGGAGTCGCCACAGCAGATCTGGTTCGATTACCAGACTTGGCATGGTTTTTACGCCAGATGCCCTTCCTGACACAACCCTCCTATTTGTTTCTGGGTTTGAGACCAGCATTGAGAAGTTGACATTCCAATGGCTAGGCTGTCCACGTTCCACCAACTTAAGCCAGTCATGTTCATGCAGACGCCAGACTGGCCAGTAGCACCACTGAGATTCGAACCATGGATCCTCAGAGCTCAGCAGTAGTGGGCTAGTGTACTTAACCACTGTGTAGCATTGTCGCCTCACAGCAAGAAGGTCCTGGGTTCAATCCCCAGGTGGGGCGGTCTGGGTCCTTTCTGTGTGGAGTTTGCATGTTCTCCCTGTGTCTGCGTGGGTTTCCTCCGGGAGCTCCGGTTTCCTCCCACAGTCCAAAAACATGCAAGTGAGGTGAATTGGAGATACAAAATTGTTCATGACTGTGTTTGACATTAAAACATGACGTTAAAATCCTAGTAAACAAAACAAACAAACTTTACCACTGTGCAAAAGAGTCTAATTTGGAGGGTAAAATCTAGCAAATGTACAGTTGGATGTGTCCCAAATTACATACAACTGTATTTAAAAAATAGTTTAAATTATTACTGACAGTGTAGTTATTTGTTTCTTAAAACTGTGTGGTACAAGGTTAGCAGATTGGGCAGCAGCCCCAAATGACAACTAATTTAGCTAATAAACATAATTATTTACAGTTAAAAACAGGTGGGATATTAGGATTGCG
Source organism: Trichomycterus rosablanca (assembly GCF_030014385.1). Taxonomy (NCBI): domain Eukaryota; kingdom Metazoa; phylum Chordata; class Actinopteri; order Siluriformes; family Trichomycteridae; genus Trichomycterus; species Trichomycterus rosablanca. The sequence goes on along the minus strand of NC_086010.1, from coordinate 9,884,705 downwards.
GTCTTAATTTACATGGTATATGGGTCATTCTAAAAAATTTTCTCTCTCAATAGAACAATCAGTGGTTCAAATTAATATATTCCTTTAGTGTAATATATCCACTAGTTGCAAAGCTTAAACATAATTATTTTTTATTTTATTTAAAAGGGTAAGTAGATGTAGACTACTAGGTAACTTAGTTGACAGGTAACATAGTTGACAATTTCCCTATTTTGACCCATAACTTCAGTGGTAGACCTTGCCTGGCTGACCACATGTCATTTCTTGAACAGAGTAATGTCTAATTTGAACATACATTTGAATTAAAATTATTAAACAAATTGTAACCATAACAATGTATGTAACATAGTTGACGGTCAATTAATATACTCATTGACAATGTTCTATTATAGATAAAATATTTAAAAAAATAAGAGTACATTCACCACAGTGTGTTCAATATACCCTCCACAGAGAAAAATGATATCATGTAATGCTGGTCACATAGTTTTAGAACAAACCATTTTTGAGTTGCTGAGTGGAGTTCTGTTAGTAACATAGTTGACAGAACTTTTGCGGACAATAATAAATAAATATATTTAAATTATTTAAAAGAGATATTTAAAATATAAAATATTATTTTTATTTAGTATTTAAACTATTGAAATAAATTTAAAAAAAAGATGTTGATGCCCTTAATAATTTTATTCATTATTTTGAAACCAAGGCACCCTCAACTTAAAAAACAGACACAGCAAAAACTGTTCATTTAGGAACATCATGACAAATTTCAAGCTAAATGAAGCATAGGATGCACATAATGTTTTTGTGATATTACAACATGTTTTCCATTAATAGGTAAAATATGAAATTTTTAAAGAAAATTGTTAGAATAAATATAATTATTATCACTGGACATGGAATGTACCCCAAATTATAGAATGACTCATTTCTCTTTCTCTGCTTTTTCAATAGTTTCAGGAACTTATATCATCTATATATTAGGAATGTGAGAGGATTAAACTAGAAATTAATTATTAGGAAGTCTGTTATGGCTTTTTAAATAACGTTAGCTTTTGTGTATTAGCTTGTTTTAGCAAGAGCTAAACGACTGCAGTCATTTCCCGCCATGATGTCAAACGTTTTACCCCTTTTGGCCACACGAGGGCAGACTTTCCTAAAAATATTAGAATCAATCCTCATAAATCAGCTGAATTCGCTTAATTTCGAGTTGTTTTTCGTTTCTCACACAGTAAATGGTTTTAAGAATGAAGAAAGATTTATTTTCATTATGGAGAAGGAAATGTTTAACCTGTTTAACCTGTCCCTGTGTCTTTCTCTTAGCATGTTTGATGTGGGTGGTCAGAGAGACGAGAGAAGGAAATGGATCCAGTGCTTTAATGGTGAGTTTGGTCATTATTATGGAATTATTATTTATTTTTTATGTATTTTTTTAGTTCTAATTACATGCAAATTGGCAGGAGACTTATTTTTCAAGGATAGAAAACACACCAATTCTATACAAACACATGATCTGTACCAGCGCTTCCCAACATTTTTTGCACCACGGACCGGTTTCATATAAGATATAATTTCACCGACCGGTGGGGGCGGGAGGATTTAAAATAGAAGAACTATAGGATAGAAAATCGGTGGGAACCCTGAGCTTTTTTCACTGCAACGAGATGCTGCTCCCACCTAGTGATGATTAGAGACACTAACACCCCAAGAGTATTGGAAATGTAATTGCTCGTAGCGATTTCTAATTATTTATTCTTTCTGTGCGGCCTGGTCATAAATGACCCACGGATCGGTACCGGTTTGCGGCCTGGTAGTTGAGGACCACTGATCTATACAATTTATATATACAGTGTATCACAAAAGTGAGTACACCCCTCACATTTCTGCAAATATTTCATTATATCTTTTCATGGGACAACACTATAGACATGAAACTTGGATATAACTTAGAGTAGTCAGTGTACAACTTGTATAGCAGTGTAGATTTACTGTCTTCTGAAAATAACTCAACACACAGCCATTAATGTCTAAATGGCTGGCAACATAAGTGAGTACACCCCACAGTGAACATGTCCAAATTGTGCCCAAATGTGTCGTTGTCCCTCCCTGGTGTCATGTGTCAAGGTCCCAGGTGTAAATGGGGAGCAGGGCTGTTAAATTTGGTGTTTTGGGTACAATTCTCTCATACTGGCCACTGGATATTCAACATGGCACCTCATGGCAAAGAACTCTCTGAGGATGTGAGAAATAGAATTGTTGCTCTCCACAAAGATGGCCTGGGCTATAAGAAGATTGCTAACACCCTGAAACTGAGCTACAGCATGGTGGCCAAGGTCATACAGCGGTTTTCCAGGACAGGTTCCACTCGGAACAGGCTTCGCCAGGGTCGACCAAAGAAGTTGAGTCCACGTGTTCGGCGTCATATCCAGAGGTTGGCTTTAAAAAATAGACACATGAGTGCTGCCAGCATTGCTGCAGAGGTTGAAGATGTGGGAGGTCAGCCTGTCAGTGCTCAGACCATACGCCGCACACTGCATCAACTCGGTCTGCATGGTCGTCATCCCAGAAGGAAGCTGACGCACAAGAAAGCCCGCAAACAGTTTGCTGAAGACAAGCAGTCCAAGAACATGGATTACTGGAATGCCCTGTGGTCTGACGAGACCAAGATAAACTTGTTTGGCTCAGATGGTGTCCAGCATGTGTGGCGGCGCCCTGGTGAGAAGTACCAAGACAACTGTATCTTGCCTACAGTCAAGCATGGTGGTGGTAGCATCATGGTCTTGGGCTGCATGAGTGTTGCTGGCACTGGGGAGCTGCAGTTCATTGAGGGAAACATGAATTTTAACATGTACTGTGACATTCTGAAACAGAGCATGATCCCCTCCCTTCGAAAACTGGGCCTCATGGCAGTTTTCCAACAGGATAACGACCCCAAACACAACCTCCAAGATGACAACTGCCTTGCTGAGGAAGCTGAAGGTAAAGGTGATGGACTAAACCCAATTGAGCACCTGTGGCGCATCCTCAAGTGGAAGGTGGAGGAGTTCAAGGTGTCTAACATCCACCAGCTCCGTGATGTCATCATGGAGGAGTGGAAGAGGATTCTAGTAGCAACCTGTGCAGCTCTGGTGAATTCCATGCCCAGGAGGGTTAAGGCAGTGCTGGATAATAATGGTGGTCACACAAAATATTGACACTTTGGGCACAATTTGGACATGTTCACTGTGGGGTGTACTCACTTATGTTGCCAGCTATTTAGACATTAATGGCTGTGTGTTGAGTTATTTTCAGAAGACAGTAAATCTACACTGCTATACAAGTTGTACACTGACTACTCTAAGTTATATCCAAGTTTTAGTTCTATAGTGTTGTCCCATGAAAAGATATAATAAAATATTTGCAGAAATGTGAGGGGTGTACTCACTTTTGTGATACACTGTATATAAGCAAAGATAAGAGCCTTGACTTGAGGCTTGAGGATGACTTTTAGAGCAGACATTAAAGACTGGCTAGCATATTTACATTTACATTTTTGGCATTTAGCAGATGCTCTTATCCAGAGCGACTTACAGAAGAGCTTCCACAGTAAATATTTCCCTACTCAAGTTTAAGTAGACAACAGTACAAGAATACAAATCTGCTGAACCAGCGTTTTTTTAAATATGCAAGAAATAAATAAGAGCATTAGTAACTACATGTCAGCTTAAGTGCTTAGTAAAGACAGCAAGAGACTAACAAGGGAAGCTCGTTCCACCACTTGGTTGCCAGTGCAGAGAAAAGCCTTGATGCTTGTCTTCCTTGAGTTCTGGGTGAAGGATCAAGTCAAGCGAGACCAGTGGTTCGGAGATTGCGTGGTACAGAGCGGGGTTTTATTAGACCTCTAAGGTAACTTAGGGGTGGCCCATTTTTGGCTGTGTAGGCGAGCATTAGTGTTTTAAACTGAATGCGTGCAGCTACAGGAAGCCAGTGTGCCACCCAAACACTTAAGGCAAGACAAGTTTATAAACTGGGTCCATCACTCACACCTAGGGCAGTTTAAAGTATTTAATTCACTGTTTGCATATGTGGGAGATCTTTCCTCTGGGTTCTTGGCTCTCAAAACCATCCCAGTGAGTGAGAGAATAGCAGAGTGAATGATGTCCAGCAATTGATAGGCGACCTGTCCAGGATTATTATAATTATTATTATTATTTAATCACTAGCATTATACTTCCACTGTTATATTTGGTTCAGGCTAGTAAAACATCCAAACCCCATGAAGGTAATCGGGTGTTGGTGTGTTGTTGCAGATGTGACAGCTATAATCTTCGTGGCAGCCAGCAGCAGCTACAACATGGTGATCCGAGAGGATAATAGTACTAACCGCCTGCGCGAGTCTCTAGATCTGTTCCGCAGTATCTGGAATAACAGGTACCAGTCTACTTTTCTAACTTTTTCTCTGTTCCTGTCTTTCTGGCTGTGTCCACACACTCGTCCAATCTGAGGCTGCTTCTTATCAAGTGTTCAGTTGCCACACAGAGCCACGCTTTGCTCCATGTGACTCCCCCCACTTGAGCAGGCACCCGGACCAGTCCCAGCGATCACATATCACATAGCAGCAGCAGCTGGAAGAGACCCCAATTGACCTGAATTTCCAGTCTTTCCTTGCCATTGTCGCCTTCGGCTTGCTCAACAGGAGGTTTTTGGTCTGTTGGTCCTGGATTCTGTAAAGTTGCTTTGAGACGATGTCCATTGTAAAATGCGCTATATAAACTAATTTGACTTGACTTGAATTTTTAAGGACATGGAGTTCTAATGCTATAATGGCACTACACCAATGGCACTAGACCAATAAAGAGCTATTTAAATGTTTTAGTGTCAGCCGCTGGTAAAGCAGCAGAACAGAATGTTGTTTTATAACAAGTGCAAGTGTGACAGTCAGGTGACTTCATGTGCAAGAGCAGAGAAGAGGATCCTTCAACCAAATGCACCACTTAACAATTGTTGCTCTGTAAGTCTGTATTTCTGACCCCCCGTGTTCTTCCTACAGGTTTTTACGGACGATCTCGGTGATCCTCTTCCTTAACAAACAGGACATGCTGGCAGAGAAGATTCTGGCTGGGAAATCCAAACTTGAAGATTACTTCCCTGAGTATACTCGCTACACCGTCCCACCTGATGGTAAGAACAAATCAACACTTCCTACATCAGTACATAATATTAAAATGAACAGGCATGCAATAACATACTCATCTTATTTCTAGTGACCCCTGATGCCGGGGAAGACCCGAAAGTGACCAGAGCCAAGTTCTTCATCCGGGATGAATTTTTGGTATGAATAAGACACAATTATTTCCAAAAATGTGCAGTATTAATACACCAAAGTCACTCATTAACTACCTGGTAAAGGGAGACCAGGCCCCCACTTGTCCCCTCTGTGGAGCAGCATGCCAAAAGATGAATAACAAAAAAACGCCATATAATATATGAAAAAATCAATTAAACGCTACACCCTTACAGTTACTTAAACACCCTAATCTATTTAAAGTCTTTTCGTTAATTCCTATAAGCATATCGACCCCCACTTTGACTTTTTAAAGATGGAACCTTTTATTCAGCCATGATAATAGCCATAGCAGCTGACATGGTGTGAAGAATCGAACAAAGGGCGATCAGGTGACTACCCGGCAGGCTGGGCGCCTACATGAACAACGATTGGCTGTCGTTCATACAGGGTGCTAGCCGGACGGGGATTCCTCATAACTGATGCAATTAAGACCTCTGCTGGCTGAATGATGGCGCCTGCACAGAGACGAGGAATAATGCGTTGATCAGGGTGTGGCTCTCCGTACACAAAGCTGATCCGTATATGAACTCGCCTCGTGCAGGTAAAAAGATGCAGTTGGCTGAGGCTGCTTCTTCGTCAGAGGGGGCGTGCCTCAGTCTCGGCTCTCCTCAACCAGGGTAGAGATCAACATCAGTCGAGAGGAAGCATAATGCAATTGCGCAATTAGGTACGCTAAAAGTCAGGAGAAAAAGGGGAGAAAATGCACAAACAAAAAATAATAAGAATCAAACAAACAAACCCTCATGAAGGTAACAATGGTCCAAAAACGTCCTACCTAAACCAGTAAGATACAAACAATTGTACTTTGTGATCAATCAACTATATTAAATACATGCACAGCCACTGCACAGAAGCACAACCTTGGCACGACTGCATCGTAATTTAGAGCTGAACATTATATTGCAGAATCTCAGGGTACAACACACAATCTAGTGGATGAATGAATGGACAGGACAGTGACTCAAAACACAAGTGAATCTAATACAAAATGATTTTTGTTTATGGTCGTGGTGGGTCCGGTTTCCCTAGAATCTTTAGGCACGATGCATTAGCACACCCCAGACAGGACACATATCCATTGCAGGGCCTTAGCCAACCCTCCAAGCCACAAAAAAAATAGCCGACAGGGCCAACAGCACCTCTGGGGGATTCGAACCCTGGATTCCAGTGGTAGTGGGCTAGTGTAATTTACCGCTGCCTTATTTAAACACCTCACAAAAAGATCTTCAAAAAGTTTCTGCACTTTTATGTTTTGGTTGGAAACGGCGATGTTGGGAGGAGTAGTAATTGGTCGTGTCTGAGAGACTAAGAGAGAGCTTATAATCCAGATTTAGCGGCATCTGATTTCCACCTTTTTGGACGCTCAAAGAAGCTTTAAGGGGAAGAAGATTTTCATGTGATGATGATGTGAAAGCGGCAGTACATAATTTTTTTTTTACGATGCTGTGAAAAACTTCTTGAAGAACCCATGTATAATCATTGTGAAGACATAAAAATGAAAACGACGAAAATAATTTAGGCGTTTGTCTAAGGGCGTGTTTAGTCTAGTGTGCTAGTTTACCACCACTGAGATTTAGGTTAGAATCTCAGAGGTGCTATCAACTGGCCGGGCGTGTACACAGACATGGTTGGGTTTGTCTGAGGAAGGGGGTGTAGGTGACCCTGTGATCCATTGAGTTTTCCTGCTTTGCGTCAAGTGTTTCCCTGTGAAACCAGACCGCCGTGACCCTAATCCTGACCAGGATAAAGCGGTTGATGAAAATTAAATAAAAAATTTAATTTAATCTGGGTGCATACATGTGAACGTAGCTTAGCACGTTTATTCACTTGACTAAATTTAGATCTTTTGTGTGTGTGCAGAGGATCAGCACAGCGAGTGGTTCGGACAAACACTACTGCTACCCGCACTTCACCTGCGCCGTGGACACGGAGAACATCCGGCGCGTCTTCAACGACTGTCGCGACATCATCCAGAGGATGCACCTCCGCCAGTACGAGCTCTTGTGATCGGCTGCTTCGATCGGTCGCCTCTCCAATCAGATCACTTCTTTTCCACTCCCAGATCGCAGCAGGACTATGTGAACTACTGACAAGTGACAATGTTGTCATGTGATTATTTTGTTCTTCTCTTTTCATGCTTCTTTCCCTCCATTTCATGTCTTTATTTATAGCCCGAGTCGATTTCGAAGACGAGATATGCGAGTGAGAGACGCGAGTGTGTGAGTGTGAGAGAGATAGAGAGCGATTTCTCGTTCCATTCTTTTTGATTTCGAATTTCTGCTAGCTGTGGTTGGACGTGGACCAGCCAGTCTAATGGAAATCTGTGGTAACTTCAGGCTGGGGAGCCTGAGCTTCGACCTTTGCGTTCTCGGGAAGGTCTTTTAGGAGTACTTGACATAGGGGTGGATAATGCACTTTTGCATCAGGTTCCTAAAATAAAGGCCAGGAAGCGTAATTCATTATGTAGCACCGCCATATTTATTGTCACTTTTCTCTTAGTATGTTTTTTTATATTGTGTTTGCCTTTCTTTAATCCGTTTTTTTCAGTCGAGAGTGCAGGGTTGCAGGGTTCGGAACCGTTTAATGAGCACAGGTTTAGACGTAGAAGTGGTGGATTGTGGGACTTGAAGTCCTTGCACCTCTTGGCCGATGGGCAGTCGCCACTTTCTGCCTGTGAACGAGTGGCCAATCGATAACCGATACCTCTCAGCTTAGAGGGGGTCTCGATGGGCGATAGTATATAAATATATATAAATATATACATAATATATTTTCGGGAGGGTGGGGCGGGCGGGGAGGGTATTTTATTATGCTAAGGAACGTGCAAGGTTGCTTTATCTTGTACATGCCTGCAAAATGTAATGTTATTTTGTACAATTTACTGAAAAACTGAGAAAAAAATCAAACAAACCTAAAAAAAAAAAAAAAAAAAAAAAAAACCTTTGACTTGTAGAAGCTCCTTGTGCCTTTGATTACGGCTGTACCTGTAAATGGGGATTTAGATATTAAGTACATTTCTGACGGCGCTGTACAGCTTGATGTCAAATCTTAACTGCATCACAGCCTGCTGATGGGGAATCTGTCTCTGTAGAAATGCATTTTCTGGTTTATAAAGATTAATGGGTATATGGTCTTTAGTAGAAAATGAAAATTAGACAAAAAAAAAAAGATCTTGTATACAATATGCAAAATTAACCACTTAACGATTTCGAAGTTACAGATGAAATACATCTTTTGTTTCCTTCATTGAGTTTTATTTCTATTTCTAGGACTCTTACAGCTTTAAAAAAACATTGGGAGATCCTTTGAACGTAAACTTGCAGCCTGCTGATGTTTCAAGTAGGGCACATCTTTTTAGACATGAACTGTGTGCGCGTGCGTGAGTGTGTGTGTGTGCGCGCGTGTGTGTGTGGCGTGTACACAGGGTTACAGCGCTCAGTGTGTGTATGCATTCGTGTGCCTGCATGCACGTGTATACCCACACTAAACCCCCCACCCCACGTTGTGTTGAACCCGACAGTTGTACATCAGCATTTTTATATTTATATATGTACATATACATTTATAAGGTTACAACAGAAGCTATATTGTATAAATCTATATGTACAATTATACATAGAAATGTGTGTGCCTATGCGTATACATATTTATGAATGTCTAGTGAGGTTGTATGCATAGCCATGCATCTTAGGAGGTTTGACCGTCCCGCGATCTTTTCGGCAACATGCAGGCACTGATTAGCCAGACCCCCTCACCCCTTCACCCCCTTTCCTCCTCCTCCTCTAACAGCTCACTGAGCGTCGCACAGCCCAGTCGGTCGATATCTTGCGGTCGAATGTGAAATGTAGCGCTGCCTGGCCGTGCTGTCTGTCCATGGGGAGTTATGTAACACGTTTTCTTTATTTGTTACACCTAATATTGAAAGATCCAGATCCTACGAATTTACCATCCTAATTCTGGGTCTGCGGTTTCGGAGAGGTGCGTTCCACACATATCGCAATAATGGCTTTGTTGGGCTGCCTCAATACTCTGCACCTTTGTATTGATTCATTTTCGGTTGATGTTTCACTGATGGCACATTCTACATTCATAACAACAAGCTATTTAAACAGCTATAATTAATACTATTATTATTTTTAACAATTAATTAGACGTTTTCTACCAGGTTTCAGGAGTGTAGTGAATGGACCTGTTTGGCTTAACGGTTTTGTAATAATAGAGAGATGAAAGCGTGTATTAATATTAAGCGATATTTCATTATTGTTATGCTATTTTGTGGGACACCTGCTGTGGTCCGGAGAAATCCAGGGCTTTGCCCTGTTCTTTAACAGAACCCACTGTTAGATGTCTTGGCTTCTGCAAGACTTTATTCCGTTCCTTAAAAATAGTGGCTTTGGGTTTACAGATTCCTGCAGAAATGCATTCCAAACTCCTCCCAAAGCTTACTTCACTTACCTTTTAGTTAGAACTAGTTTTAATGTTTGATGTTTACCGTTTAGCAACGTGATATTTCACTAAACAGGCATAAAGGATGGGAAACCAATAGGAATGCAGGTTTCTTTTTTTGGACAGCATTCTTAAACTGAAATATAAGCTCTGTTATTACACTTAGGTTCCAGCTCTGTTTGCACACCTGATTCTGCTCAGGTTTTATTTATTAAAATGTGACTAAAACGCTTACCTTTTAAGCTTATGATAGATAACCGAACAGATGGGTTAGAGCTTAAACATATTAGAATTAGTGGCGTTTACCTATGTGTAGTTCTTACAGAATTTCCAAAAAACCTATAATAAATATTACGATATCGTTTTAGAAGAGGATTATGGCACTTTTTAATCGTGCAGATGACTGGCACAGGCACTGTGGCGGCTCAGTAGCTGTTGGGTGAGGCTCCAGCACTGGTAGATAAAACTATTTCCCTTTTCCTCTGATGCTTCTACATGTTCAAATACTGAGTGATGACTGACTGAAAGAAGAAAAAAACTCTTGTGTCTGGCCTTCAAGGACTTAAAACTATTTTTTGTTGTTGTTTCTTAATTTTTATTTTAATAAAGAGGCACATTAGACGCCCATTGTCTTTGTTTAGAATGAGAATGTCAGGAGAAATGTAATTTTGCAAATAAAATACCTCTAAAAGAGATGACGTGTTGTATTTGTTTTATTTCACATTTAAAACACTGGGTTGAACACTGGATTGAAAACAGAATGCAAACAGTTGGGTTTGTTTCTTTAAAAATAACATCTGAGTCGATGCTAATTTATCCTTAGTACCTGCTTCATCCCGACCAGGATGGTGATGTGTCCAGAACCCACCAATAACATATAATAACAATCTTCCTTCTCAAAAGGGTGTAGAGCTTTGGGCTGTCAACTGAAAGGTTGAGAGTTCGAATCCCAGCTCTGTCGGGCACTTGAGCAAGGCTCTTAACCCTCTCTGCTCTGGGACAGTGGTAGCCTAGTGGGTAGAGCTTTGGTCTATCAACCGGAAGATTGGCGGCTAGGTACCTATACGACAATTTAGTGTCTTCAATTACCCTGGCTGCATGTTTTTGGACTGTGGGAGGAAACCGGAGCACCCGTAGGAAACCCGCGCAGACACGGGAGAAACATGTAAACTCCACACAGAAAGGACCTGGGGATCGAACCCAGGACCTTCTTGCTGTGAGGCAACACTTTTCAAATGGATCATTCAAAATGCTCTGCATAAAACTAGCTTGTGGAATCAAGATCACACAACCAATATGAGAAAAACTATTTAAAATGTGATAAATAAATAAATAAATAAATAAATAAAATGATAAAAAATAAAGGATCAACATTTACTTCAGTCAGAACATTAGCTGTCCACACATGGCTCTTCACAGTTCAGGAAAAAGTGCATAACTTGACCTTTTATACAAAAAATCTATTTAAAAACAGTAGCTACACATTGGTACATGTAACATGGCTTTGTTAAACTGCACAGTGCTCAGTTTTTAAATGCATTGAGCTGCTGCAGCTGATGATGATTCTCCATATTATTGCTGCTTGCACCTACATCCTTCATATCATCTATATATCAGTCCCAGCCTAAACACACATACTGTATAATTATGTCTGGGTTTTACATAGACTTATGCTTTCCCAGAAGGCTGCTCACAACATGCAGCACCCCCCGAAACAGACGCAGGTGCCCCAGTGTTATTAGTCCGATCACCACAGCACTGCAGCAGTACACTCCTATAACGCTGCTCTCCTCCGGGAGGAAACACTTGGACAGAGCAAAGTCGGATGGCGTGAAAGAGCCCTAAAGACACAAAGAAAGAGAAAATTATTAATTCTAACATACTGTTTATATTATACAACATCATTATTCAACAAGACGTATAATATAAAATCAAAGATGTGTATACACCCCTCATAATTATTGAGCCCTGTCCCTGACCAGCATGACTGTGTCCACTAGGGCAGTTGTAGCCTAGTGGTTAATGTACTGGACTAGTAATCAGAAGTTCACCAGATGGCCACTGTTGGGCCCATGAGAAAGGTCATTAACCCTATATAAGTCACTTTGGATAAAAGCATCTGCTAAATGCCGAAAATGTAAATGTTAATATTCACAAAGCGAGGTCGATGAAGGCGTGTTTTGGTGAGTCTGGTGTGAAACCACAGCACCCTGACCTCTTCTCCACTGGATATCTCTGAGATGAATTGGAAAGCCAAACTTCCTTAACCACACAAATGTTCGTATACCTAAATGGGCAAATGAGTGAGACTGAAATATACATTTACAAACACATTTCCTACTCCTGAAAGCTTTCCCAGAACAGTGGACGTGGTACAGAGCAAGATAATGCAAATGCACATCATTATAGAATAGTATGTCCAACAAGCTTATGGTCATGTGACCACATACCTTTGCGTATATGGTGTATATACGAGGGATCTTCAAAAAGTTTTATATTTTGGTTGGAAACGGTGAGGCCGGTAGGAGTAGTAATTGGTCGTGTCTGAGAGACTGAGAGAGAGCTTATAGTCCGGATTTAGCGCCATCTGATTTCCACCTTTTTGGACCACTCAAAGAAGCTTTAAGAGGAAGAAGATTTCTATGTGATGATGTGAAAGCAGAGGTGCATCGGTGGCTACACGCTCAACCAAAAACTGATGGCTGATGGCATTAAAAAGTTGGTACAATGCTGGGAAAAATGCATCAGTAGGTGACTGTGTAGAAAAGTGATGTAATTTGTTTTGAAATTCTTAATAAATAGAGTTTTAAGAAAGTGCGGAAACAGAAACTGAAATACAGCACTGTTACCAGACTGCAGATTTTGTAATACAACCCCATTTTAGCTGAAAATGGCCCACAGTTCACCTTTAGAATCACAAGCAACTCTGATTGTGGACAGTTATTTCTTTTTACTAACTGCATCCAAGTGGTCAAAGTTGTGATGGGTCTAAAACACTCACTCACTCACTTTCTTAACCACTTATCCAATTAGGGTCATATAGGCTGGAGCCTATCCCAGCTTTTCAATGGGCGCAAGGTACACAGTAACACCCTGGACGGGACGCCAGTCCATCGCAGGGCAGACACACATACACACACGTACACACACCCATTCACCTACAGGGCAATTCAGTGTCTCCAATTAACCTGACTGCATGTTTTTGGACTGTGGAGGAAACCAGGGCTCCACGCAGACACAGGGAGAACATGCACACTCCGGACAGAAAGGACCACAAGGATGTCACAGTGATCAGGTGGGTCTGAAGCCACCCAGAAACACAGACCAGAGTGTATTTATGCTTTATGTCTACTGCATCTGGGTGGTGCTCTTCTCGCTGCAAACCTAATCAGGGGTTAGTAAAATAAATGAATACATGTACATGATGGAAACAAAAAATAATTAATAACTACTTTCCAAATACAGTGGTACCTTGTAACTCAACATCTCAGAATTTTTGAAACTCAACACCCTTCGTCAAGAAATTTGTACCCATAAACTCAACAATTCCCTTCGACTGCTGCTTTGTTCAGCGCTCGGCTTGAGTGGTGCGGTGAAACGGGACAAATCTGCATTTGTGTGGAATGAACGTCAAATCCACTCTGAAAACTCCACATGTATCTGTGTTTATCTGGATTTTACTCACTGTTTCACTTTTAAACTTGTGTTATAGCACGGGGTGCTAAGAAATTTTGAGAATCAGCTTTTCCAAAAGAGTCTAAAACACTTTTCATTAATAAAAAATAATGTAACTTAATGTATTAAAAGAATGACATAAAAAACACTAAACCTCCCCTAATTATTACTGCTTATAAGTTCTCTCCACTAATTAAGAAGCATAAGAAAACAATAAAGTAAAGGGCAGGTTTTATTGTCGATTTTAACAGTTTTTTATTTGTATTTCAGTGTTTTTTTAATATTATATCTGAGTTATTTTCAGTGTATAAGTGTCAAAAACAACCCCATTATTTTACATTAGCCTAAAATATATGCAGTTCCACAAGACCATGGAATGCATTAACAGGTTTACCATACATCCTAATGGGGAAAAATACCTTAAAACTCAATGCCACTGCCAGAACCAACTGACGTTAAGTTTCAAGGTACCACTGTATGTCCAACAAGCTTATGGTCATGTGTCCACACATGTTTGCATATCTGCTGTATATACTATCAACCAGAAACTGAAATATTCTGTACATTCTGTAATACAATCCCATTTGTTTAGCTGAAAATGGCTAGAGTCACAAACATCTCCGCTGGTGGACAGCTATTTGGTCAGTTCTTTTTACTAACTGCATCCTAGTGGCCATAATTGTAGTGGGTCTGAAACACTGGGTGCATGGGGGTAATACACCCTGAATAGGATGCCAATCCACCAAAGTCAATTACAGTGATCAGATGGGTCTGAACCAACCCAGAAACAAGGCCCTGACCAGAGTGTATTTATGCTTTATGTCTATTGCATCTGGGTGGTGCTCTTCTTGCTACAAACCTAATCAGGGGTTAATAAAATAAATAAATACATGTACATGATGGAAACAAAAAGTAGTAAGGAGTTGCTCTACATACACCGATCAGCCATAACATTAAAACCACCTCCTTGTTTCTACACTCACTGTCTATTTCATCAGCTCCACTTACCATATAGAAGCACTTTGTAGTTACACAATTACTGACTGTAGTCCATCTGTTTCTCTGCGTGCTTTGTTAGCCCCCTTTCATGATATTCTTCAATGGTCAGGACCCTCCCAGGACCACCACAGAGCAGGTATTATTCAGGTTCTTCTCAGCACTGCAGTGACACTGACATGGTGGTGGTGTGTTAGTGTGTGTTGTGCTGGTGTGAGTGGATAAGACACAGCAATGCTGCTGGAGTTTTTAAACACCTCAATGTCACTGCTGGACTGAGAATAGTCCACCAACCAAAAATATTCAGCCTACAGCACCCCATGGGCAGCGTCCTGTGACCACTGATGAAGGTCTAGAAGATGACCGACTCAAACAGCAGCAACAGATGAGCGATCGTCTCTGACTTTACATCTACAAGGTGGGCCAACTAAGTAGGAGTGTCTAATAGAGTGGACAGTGAGTGGACACGGTGTTTAAAAACTCCAGCAGCGCTGCTGTGTCTGATCCACTGATACCAGCACAACACACACTAACACACCACCACCATGTCAGTGTCACTGCAGTGCTGAGGATGATCCAGCACCTAAATAGGTTAAAACAGTATGTAGAGAAACAGACGGACTACAGTCAGTAATTGTAGAACCTCAAAGTGCTTCTATATGGTAAGTGGAGCTGATAAAATGGACAGTGAGTGTAGAAACAAGGAGGTATTTTTAATGTTATGGCTGATCGGTGTACATTCTAATGCCTAGGCACGAAAACCTTTTCAAACCACCATAATCTATCTAATCTGAACACCTGGCAACCCTACATCCCACTTAAACCCACAAACGTAGTTTATTTATGTGACCACTAAGGGGCAGTGTTCGGTAACACGTTTTATTTCAGGAAAAATGGCAGCATGGCTTGTTTGCTGCTGAAATTGTTTGAGCCATTTTACACAAAACCAGTATGAAAAGCCCTATTTAAAAATGTGTTCAATGTTAATGGTGAGTATAGTACAAAGTCTACATAAACTTTCATTAGTTTGATATTTTTCATCACTTAATATGACCACAAACTTTGCTTTTATAAGGTTTTGTTGGATGTAGGCCTGGTTTGTTCACAGTGGTTTACTTTTCATTAAGTTTAAAGATGAAATAAACACAATGATTTCATTTACTGTGGAACTTTGCTGTTGCTCCTACTAGAAAACCTGAATATAAACTACAGCAAACAGACATTTTGGAACTGGTAACCATTTCATTTTTATTTAGTTTTTATCACACTTAAAAGGCTTGGACTCAACATTGGGGTATTGAGAAGTCCTGTTTGTACATTTTGAACATTTAAAATAGCTGCTAGTTTGGTTTGGCAGGAGTATACATTGATTGTGGCATTATGAGATGTTTTTGGGACATTTTCCACGTACTTTCTTGCAAATTACTAAATATATCTAGCTAGACATTATACAACATAGGCCATTATTTTAACAATGATTTACCTGGTTTATTTGCATACTACAGTGATATATTATTTGTATTTCCTTTATATTTTTATTTTCTTGTATATTTTACTTTGTGCTTGGGAGTCTACATTTCACTCAGCAAGCCTTTAAACCTAATAGCTTTGGTTTAGTTTTTCATCAATACTCACATAGCGATTGTAATTTAATTTAAAGCTATACTCATTAAAATGCATTAAACAAGAATAATGCTTGTAATTAGCATGCAGGTAATTAGGCACTGACCTCTAACTAGGTTCTGGTATCAATTATTATTTTTAAAGTCATTAAAGAAGATAAAAAAATGTAATCCCATGACATCACATGCTGTAAAATGCTGCCTATCTAAATATATACTCATAATTTGTTCATTTTAAAAATCAGAAACAGTGTTACTGAATTTAAATGAACTGAGGTATTAGTTACCAGGATGAAACTGGGGTTGTTCCGGTTCCTCCAGCTAAATGACGGGACGCTGATCTCAGGAAAACGGTTTTCATGTAGAACCTCGCATCCACTGTGCGTGTGTCCACTCAAAATAAGACGGGGCTGAAACCACCACAGTAGCTGTTGATTGAATGAGAGGGCATTTGTTATCTGACATGCTCTTTTTAATGTCATTTATTATATGGCTTCTGCTTTGTGTAGTTTAGTAGTAGTTTAGTCATTTGTAGATACAGCAACAAACTGTGGTTTCCTGAAGCTATTTTTTTTTTAATAATATTATGAACAGTCAATAGTAAAACCTCCTGATTCTTTGTTCTATCTCCTTTACAAATGTTGTTGGGTGTAAGGTTTTAAAGTCTAATATGCAGGTCCCGGTCTAATATGCCCTTACAATAACAACTTCTCTATTAATAAATATGTCGCAGGCATCAATTTATCCTGGTCAGATCCTGCACCACCTAGTAACAGAGGCTGCAGGAGGAATACACCCTGGACAGAGTTCTGCAGGACAACACACACATTTCAGGAGCAATTCAGGAGCTGGTACACCTGCATCTTTTTGGAGGTGAGGTAAAAAATATGCAGTTATAAAAAAAACTTAAGTTACTTAGGTGACTAAAGGCAAGAGTTGAACCCAGGTCTAAAAAAAACTTTGTGTGTGACCAGTTAGGTTTATTTTCCCCCATGTTTACTAAATTAATTTTACTTACTATTAAGCAAATTTCGCTCATTTCATTGCATGTCTACCCAGGCCTATTCAACTCCCCTATATGACAAAGCACCTGCTCACTGTAGTAAATGTCCCCTAGTTTTTGATATGTACCCAGATTTTTAAATGTGCAGTTATTACACTTGCGATCAGGAAACCCAACCTTATTCCCCATATGCTCTCTACTTATAAACTGACATGAATTATAGACCGACATTACTAGAAGATTCTAGAAAAAGTAGTTTCTTAGATAGTATGTTTTATTTGTACTGGCATCATAACAGTATTGAAGCTGCATTAATCTGGTTAGTAAATAGTCTAACCAGTAATCTAAGTAATCTGATAACACTGGACAACATTTCATTGCAAAGGTTTTGCATCCTTAAAAATATTTGGTGATTGTGATAGACCCATTAGAGCTGAACCCAAATATAATTTCCATATTTTTGATTGTCTGTATCATGTAGAAATTTTGAGAAACATTATGACACATTTAAATCTTTTATGTGTCACTGAGCTAAAAGTGTTTTGCTGCTGAATTTCGTTTGTGCTCAATGTCCGGTGCATCTCGTATTAGTGTCCAGCAATAGTCAGCCAGCATTGACAGATTCCAGTAGCCCTGGTATCGCTTTTCCATTGTGGCAATGTCTTGGTGAAAGTGCTCGCTATGTTTATCACTTAATGGACCAATATTAGCAGGGAGGAAATCCAAGTGTGCATGCAGGAAATAGATTTTCAATGACATGTCGTGCGAAGAAGATTGTCAACCAGTTTGATGTAGTTTGGCGCTCGATAGTTGGCATGAAAATTTTCAGCAACATCTTTGAATGATTTCCAAGTGATTTTCTCAGGTCCCACCAGCAGCTATTCAAACTCAGTCATTAATGATGTGTCGGATTTGTGGACCAACAAAAATCAGTTATTTTTGGGCAAACTTTCCCCCTCATTGTTCCTTTCATAAAGTTTTTCATTAACTCAAGTTTTCGTAACAGAAACGGTAGTTACTCATTACACAAGATTCATCAGTTCACACGGTTATATCGAACACAGTCATGGACAATTTAGTATTTCCAATTCACCTGTCTTGCATGTCTTTGGATTGTGGGAGGAAACCGGAGCCTGCAGAGGAAACCCACGCAGACATGGGGAGAACATGCAAACTCCACAAAGGACCCGGACCGCCCCACCTGGTGATCAAAGCCAGGACCTTCTTGCTGTGAGGCGACTGTGCTACCCTCTTAGCCATCGTGTCACCCCAAGTATTATGTAAAGTGGAGGCAAAGATATCTTTGTTGGGTCCACAAGTGGTTTATGTGCCACATTTTTATGCCCTGCAGTCAACTGTAATGTGACTCTGTATCATGGCTGTCCCATTTGCAAATGAAGCAGCAATATTTGGTATATTCGAGCTCCAATCCAAGCACCAGTGTCAATACTTTTAAATCTTTACAGATGTTCCAGTTGTAGTTGCTGTACTTGATGTATTTCAACATCGGTTTCATGTTCTTGTATGTGTCCTTCATTTGTGCAGCCATAACAAACAGGTGCTGGAGGTGCAAACAAGACAACCTTGAGGCTTAACAACAATTAATTTTGAGGCAGTTTTCGTTATCAGCAGCTTAACATACACAAGATATACACCCAAATTGTATAAGAAGCAACATCTCTGTTGACCAGTGTAATCAATGCATTCCTGTTTGCTTTTGCTTATATACACCTTAATGCAGCTTTTCCAGGATACAGCTGTAAATACACTAGGTGTTAAAGTTTGATACATTTGCATAAAAACACAATTAAAACTGGACTTAATCTCACCATCTTCGAGGCATCCTGAGAAAGCACATCATACCGCTCATGAAATAGCTGATAGCGCTCATTAGGTGGTGGTGCGTCTTCACCAGTACACTCGCCATCACTGGCTCGATACAAGGGATAGTGCTAAAACAACACATGATTTGCACATACTTTATTTATCCAGTTATCTGTCAATATTACACTTTATATATCCAACATTCACTCCTGAAAAGGATTTTCAGTAGAAAGTACTACAAAGTATAAATAAACACAATACAGATACCCCTTTTGCACCTACTAGCATTTTGCTAATTGCTAGCATTTTACATTGTCATCAAGCTTTCAGCTAAACCTGGAGTGTTCATACTAGGGTTGCCAACCGTCCCGTAAAATACAGAATCGTTCCTTATTTGGAAACTAAACGTCATGTTCCGTATTGAACTGATACTTTGTTCCGTATTTTTATCAATGGGAGAGAAATGCTGCATATTAGACTGAGATATGTATGAAACAGAAGAAAACTGCCGCTATTTAGAAAGCGTTTGGTTATTATTTTAAGTAAAATTCACTGTAAGTCTTAGTAACACGGTGTGTGCGCAGGCATATCAGCATAACAACCTGTTCATTACTCCGCTGTTTGCATAGCGCAGTGGGCAGAGCGCATCGCGCATATTTTTCCGCCCTAGGTTCAAATCCTGCTAAGGGCAAAACTAAAGTAACACAAGCAGGGCCGGTGCTATGGGGGCGCAGGGATGGGCATTGCCCTCCCAGATTTTCTCACTGCCCCCCTAAGCAACGCAGTCCAGAACCGGGGCTGCATGTCAGTGTGAAGATGGATTATGTAAAAATGTTGTTTGCACTATTGAGAAAAAATGTTACATGATGTTCTTTATGCATGTTGTTTTGCCTAAAATATGGTTCTGATTTATTATTATAAAGAATGAAAATAATAGATGTTAGTCTTAATCAAACACCCCACCCCTTCAGGTAAACACCCCACCCTATGCCTTCCACCAACCTGCCAGCCCAGGGTGTTCCTTATTTCCAGTTCTGCCAACCCTAGTTCATACACTATATGTCCAAAACTATGTGGACACCTGACCATGAGCTTGTTGGGCATTCTATTTCAATACCAAATGCATTAATATGTATTTACCCTCCTCTTCACGGCTTAAACAAGCTCCATTTTTTTTTTTTAAGGATTTTCACAGGATTTTGAAATTTGTGCCCTTATAGCCGTAAGAGGATTTCAAAGGTCAGGCTTTAATGTGGCGTAAAAACCCTGGCTCACAATTAATGTTCCAACTCATCCCAAAGGTTTAAGAGTTCTAGTTCAGAAGAGGCTTTGTCATTTCAGCTGTATACAAGTATATACTGAACCTAAACAATGCTCCTTCAGTAACACAAAAGAAAAGTGCAAAACAATACAATATACACGGTGCAGATATAAAACAGTACAATAAATACAAGAGACATTTCTAATCTAAAGTAATTGAGGGAGACGAGACTAGAGACAAGTAATGTTGGCCAGTATGGATCTGTGTAGACACTAGAGTTCCAAACCTGTGAAGACTCATATGTCTTTATAGATCTTTCTTTGGACAAAAGGGGCCCATTTGGGAAGCATATAATTTATATAATTGATTTTATACCTGTTATATATAACCACCTTAGCCATTTAGTGTTGGAAATCATTGCTTTTTACCTTTGGGTTTTGTGAACGTTATTTATTTAAGAAAGAGACAAACTTGAGGTTTCAGAACCTGACTGATCTAAAGTATGTTGAGCTATAATACTCGTATCCACATGTTCTAACCCAACTCAGAATGTTCCCAGTCAACAATGATCACAAAAGGCTAATCTGTCACTGCATGTATTTTACACACCAGACCAAAACTGCTGAGTGGTAGAACTGGTTCAGGTAACAATTAAGCAAGTGAGCCCTGAACTTTGATCACCCATTCTGGGGTGGGATTTACAATGCTGGGTGGAAAAAATGGAACATTTGTATTCGGATTTAAATACACACAGAAAAAAACAATACTTGTTTGTAGCGTTCCATATATAGTTGATATAAAAAGTAAAACATAATATACTATATAATTTGCTGAACCATTTCAGCTTATTTAATATTGTTTTGAGATCAAGTGGTGTTTAGGAAGAAAAAAAGATCTTTAGTGACTGAGCTCTGGTATCAGTCGGCCAGGTGCCTACACAAACATGATTGATTGTGTGTCTATAAGGAAAAAAAGGGCTAAAACAGAGTTCCTCCATTGCTGGGGCAGATATGACCTCCATGATCCCCGTGTGAACTCGCCCTGTGTGGGTGAAAAGAAGCAGTTGGCTACTGCACGTGTTGGAGGGGCGTGTTAGTCACATGATTTCCGTCACGGATCTCCTCGTTTAGAAGTGAAAGTCTGCTGCAGTACAGGAAGCGAAATGTGATACACACACAACTAGTAAACTTTCATAGATTTGAAAAGATAATATACTGTGGTTTATTGTGTATGAGAAAATAGCCATTAGGAGCTGTGCTTAAGATAGAAACATCATCACAGCTACCTGCAATATGATGGGAGGAGTTGTTGCATGTTTGTGCATTTCTCTGCAGCGATGTTTCATAGCGTCAGACTGAGGACTCTGAGGAAATAAAATGTTAATTTACACCAGAAGTATTAATATATAATCAGTTAATACTTAAAATATAGATATGCATAGGGCATGATGCTAGTAATCATATTCCTATATTTCATAAATACTGCTACAGTAGATTACTGGATATGTACATGGTGTATGTGATAGGAACTGATCTCAACCAGCTGGATATTGACATATGTCTTATGTTCTAGCTAAGAACTCTCTGTTAATGGTGGAATCTTCACTGTCCTACAAGGTCACTAAAAAGTATATAAGGATGTTTATTATTTCCTGTATTATCACATTCACAGAGCCTCTGTGTGAGACTGTCGGTGTGATTCTTCTCTGCAGACAATATTAATGCTTTTCTACTCACAATCCAGTCTCTGAGGTATTTCATTAGTGGTTTATCCACCACGTCTTTCAAAACAAACATTAGCTTTTAATCAGCCGTCCTTTGTAGGCAACATGGTGACCTAGTATTGGGCTACACTAATAGGGATACTATAATTTAGTACTTGGCTGCATTTTAGGAATGAATTGTATTAATTACATGATATGAAATCAAGCTTATTATATTTCTGTGGTAAAACGTTACCAGAAAGCATTGAAGCAAATTAACATATAATAGTTTAATGCCATCACTTGACTTTCTCTGGCCTAAAATTAAATACCGTTTAAAGAAAACACCCTACAGCAAAAGTCATGACACGGCAGCTCAAAAAAAAAAAAAAAAACTATTAACCCCATAAATCTTCACCAGAGCTGAGATCTCGATTACATCATATCGAACCTTGGCCCTGTCTGCCGGCTGAGGGTGAGCGGCCACATGAACAACGATTGGCCTGTTGTTCAGATAGGGGCGGGATTAAGCCAGATGGGGACTCTCTCTCTGACTAGTGCGATTACGACCTCTGCTGGCTGGTTGGTGGCGCCTGCGCGGAGATGGGAAAAGAGTGCGGCAGAGGGTGTGGCTCTCCTTACACAGCGCTGTACCGCACTGCACTCGTCAAGTGTAGGTGATAGGATGTTCGATTGCTGTGCACGTGTCGGAGGGGTGTGGAGCAGCCTCGTCCTCCCTAATTAGGAGCAGGGATCAGCATTGGTGAGAGGATGATTGACGGGCAGAAATTGGGTGTGCTAAAGTGGGAGAAAAAGGGGGGGAAAAAACAGGAATCTGAACCTCAAGCAGGAAAAACCGTGAACCAGAGGTGTAAAGTAAACTAGCATATGTTTTTGTATTTAATCTTACTCTCCAACTGTTGTGATCCTGCCAGACGACTAGTTTAGCTTCACTTATACACAAACAGTGTGGATACTGATGCAGAGCAAAGCACAACTTCCCCTTTGAAGCTACACAGTGGGTGTACTTCTTATTTTGGCATCCGGTGCCGGATGTGCTGTGCAAGCGTGTTTTCTTTTGTAGACCGCTACAAAAAAAAAACTGCCACACCAGCACAATCTTATAAAGCGCTCCTATTGACTGTCAGCCAATTGTATTGACTGCTGAGACGTGACCACAACTACATGAAGGAAAATTACAGAATAAAGCTGTTAATCAAACGTTTTCCTGGGATTAAGCTTTACATGATGCATTAAGCTCCCATTTCACTCCAGTGCTCAAAAAGACCAGATGTTATTTGGCGGAGGACAAGATGGCTAGAATTTAGATTAGAAACCATTAAACTGCTTATCCAAAAATATGCTACGCTGGTGTTTTAAACACTGAGGTGTTTAAGGTCTTGGGTGGATGATTTTGATTTTGTTTTCTAAAAGTCCACATTTTATTATTTATTCAAAGTTAGTTAGCCAGACTGATCCCTTATTCAAATGCTGTATCCCAAACTGCATAGTAGGTGCTACATAGTGGATTAGAATAATGTCAGTAATGACAACAGAAGTGGACACATTTTTCACAGTATTTCAGATGGTGGCCAAACAGTGTAAAATCATGTATTTTGCCAAGGGACCAATTAAAAGAGGTGTTTTCGTTTCTGTGTTTGATTTTTTTACATACAGGTCCTTCTCAAAAAATTAGCATATTGTGATAAAGTTCATTATTTTCCATAATGTAATGATAAAAATTAAACTTTCATATATTTTAGATTCATTGCACACCAACTGAAATATTTCAGGTCTTTTATTGTTTTAATACTGATGATTTTGGCATACAGCTCATGAAAACCCCAAATTCCTATCTCAAAAAATTAGCATATTTCATCCGACCAATAAAAGAAAAGCGTTTTTAATACAAAAAAAAGTCAACCTTCAAATAATTATGTTCAGTTATGCACTCAATACTTGGTCGGGAATCCTTTTGCAGAAATGACTGCTTCAATGCGGCGTGGCATGGAGGCAATCAGCCTGTGGCACTGCTGAGGTGTTATGGAGGCCCAGGATGCTTCGATAGCGGCCTTAAGCTCATCCAGAGTGTTGGGTCTTGCGTCTCTCAACTTTCTCTTCACAATATCCCACAGATTCTCTATGGGGTTCAGGTCAGGAGAGTTGGCAGGCCAATTGAGCACAGTAATACCATGGTCAGTAAACCATTCACCAGTGGTTTTGGCACTGTGAGCAGGTGCCAGGTCGTGCTGAAAAATGAAATCTTCATCTCCATAAAGCTTTTCAGCAGATGGAAGCATGAAGTGCTCCAAAATCTCCTGATAGCTAGCTGCATTGACCCTGCCCTTGATAAAACACAGTGGACCAACACCAGCAGCTGACATGGCACCCCAGACCATCACTGACTGTGGGTACTTGACACTGGACTTCAGGCATTTTGGCATTTCCTTCTCCCCAGTCTTCCTCCAGACTCTGGCACCTTGATTTCCGAAAACAGTACTTTGGACCACTGAGCAACAGTCCAGTGCTGCTTCTCTGTAGCCCAGGTCAGGCGCTTCTGCCGCTGTTTCTGGTTCAAAAGTGGCTTGACCTGGGGAATGCGGCACCTGTAGCCCATTTCCTGCACACGCCTGTGCACGGTGGCTCTGGATGTTTCTACTCCACACTCAGTCCACTGCTTCCGCAGGTCCCCCAAGGTCTGGAATCGGCCCTTCTCCACAATCTTCCTCAGGGTCCGGTCACCTCTTCTCGTTGTGCAGCGTTTTCTGCCACACTTTTTCCTTCCCACAGACTTCCCACTGAGGTGCCTTGATACAGCACTCTGGGAACAGCCTATTCGTTCAGAAATTTCTTTCTGTGTCTTACCCTCTTGCTTGAGGGTGTCAATGATGGCCTTCTGGACAGCAGTCAGGTCGGCAGTCTTACCCATGATTGCGGTTTTGAGTAATGAACCAGGCTGGGAGTTTTTAAAAGCCTCAGGAATCTTTTGCAGGTGTTTAGAGTTAATTCGTTGATTCAGATGATTAGGTTAATAGCTCGTTTAGAGAACCTTTTCATGATATGCTAATTTTTTGAGATAGGAATTTTGGGTTTTCATGAGCTGTATGCCAAAATCATCAGTATTAAAACAATAAAAGACCTGAAATATTTCAGTTGGTGTGCAATGAATCTAAAATATATGAAAGTTTAATTTTTATCATTACATTATGGAAAATAATGAACTTTATCACAATATGCTAATTTTTTGAGAAGGACCTGTATATTGGTTTAAAGCAGTTGTCTGTCTTGCCCAAACTGTGCCACTACCACCACCTTGTTTGTTTCACACCTGTTGATATAATGTTTTTTACATAATTAATAGGGCTGTCACGCGATTACAATTTTTAATCGAGATTAATCGTGATTAAAGAACCAAATTAATCACAATTAAACGCAAACTAATAACTGAGCACAATTTGAACAGTTATGCACATTACTATATCTAACACCCGCCCCCTACTACACGTGCAGTATCCGACTGCTTCTTTTCATCTGCACGAGGCGAGTTCATATGGGGCTCAGTATTGCTTACAGAGTCATGCACTGATCCCTATTATTCCACGTCTCTGCAGGCACCATCAATCAGCCAGCAGAGGTCGTAATTGCATCAGTTTTTAGGAATCCCTTCCAATCCAATCCAACAGACAAGCCAATCATTGTCCATATACATGTACATTTGGCCTTGGTGCATATTTTGACATGACTGGGCTGAAACTCTTCACATCTGTATTGATTGTTATGAAACAACATGAAGAATTGAGGAATGTGTTGGTGATAATGATAGTGGTGGGGGTTTCACCTGAATGGAGCAGTTAAGGTCCTGTGCAATGCTGTACAGTTTGTCCTCCACACTCCGACAGATTGGACAGTGATCTCCATGTAGTGCCACACTGTTTACTAGTAGGAAACTACACACACACCCACACACAGTTAACATCCTAATATTTGAAGATCTTTTGTAATGTAATGACCATGAGTAAAATGACTTACTTGACGTCTTTCTTGGCGAGTATCTGCGCTGATGTCACATTAAATTCTTTCTCAAAACGCTCCAGTTTATAGCGATTCATTCTTTTCCCAAAATATAAAAAAAAAACACACACTATTACATGTCAAATTTCTTTAAATGTACAGAAAATGAAAATATCTTTAAACTTACTCATGATGAAATCCAATGTCGTGGTTGCCAATAAGTACCACAAGTTCTGTGTTGCTGGGGTGACGGAAAATCTGTTTAAAGCGTCTAACATCATCTTCCCAGTTCTGGGGAAAAACATACAACATTTAAGTCTTTATTACACTTCATGCCATAAAAACTGTACGAAATCAGGTATAAGGAACATAATGATCTGCTCTGGCAACAGCTAAAATACACAAGCATCCAAAAGAAGAAGAAAATGACCAGAAGTATGTATGTAAACACCCCCGTCTGATTATTGCATTAGTTGTTGTATACACACTTATTACCAATAGGTTTATAAAATAAGTGACACCTCTAGCAACACAATAGCCCAGGCTTTAACCCCACTAAACCCATTTGGGATGAACTGGAATTATGACTGTAAATCAGGTCTTCTCATCACTTGCCAAATAATCCTTTGACTGAATGGCTTATAGTTCCCACAGACAGTCTCTCAAATCTTTAAAAATGTCTATTAATTATTTTCAGTTAAGTGAGTTGTAAAGTTGTAAATATGGGGCCATATTTACAGTTATTAATGATCATAGATTTAGAATCAGATATCAAAAAGTTGTAATGAATATCCACATACATACATTTGCTGTCCTGATAACTTTGCTAAGGCCTCTGGACTGGACCAAATTTTGGGCCTTATTTGTGGCTGAATTCCCAATGGTTTAATCATGTTGTAACCCAACTTTAGGTTTATATATGGATTGAATAATAGTGACATGGTAGTATTAACAAAATACCCTGCACTTTTCACCTGTTAGGTTTAAAGGCACCCGAATTGTACCATGGTTATCATTATACTGGATAATTTAAGTGGATTAAGATCAGAACACAGAACTGTTAATATGTGAGCAGATCAGGGTGTCAGAAATGACTGCTAAATGTAGCACACTATTTTATGTAAGTGGCATCAATACCCTGGACATGGTGCCAATCCATCACAAGGTCTCAGCCCATCAGACATAGCCAATCATGTCTGTTTAGATGCCTGGATGGCGAATTGTAGTGCCTAGATTTGAACCCAGATCTTAGCAGTGTTGGGATAACATAGTAGAGAGCTGTGCAAATGTTTTCTGTGTATTTAAATAAATGAACACAACAAAGATGGTGTCTCAGCCACTTTTTTACAGCATCTGACCTTGCAAATGCTCTTTTGTCTAAATGGGTAGGAATAAACCAATATCTTTAGGAATGCCTTTCCAGAAAACTTAGTCACAATAAGGAGGTCAATGGTTTTGAAACAGGACGTCTAACAATCATATTGTTAGGTGTCCACATACTTTTGGCCATAAAGTGTATATTAATTGCAAAAGTTTACACATCAAACAGCATAAAATATATATTTTTACACGTTTTGCTGTATATCATTTTTAAGCAAATGAGACGGCAGTACTGTTTTACCTTAGGGGAACTCCATTTGCCTTCATCAAAAACATCTCCCAAAATAAAGACAATCTCAGGACTAAGCAGCCACAGGGCTGTCTGGAACGCTCTCTCCATCTGCCATTCCCTGTGGAAAGAGATAGCGAGTCAGTGTGGATTTAGAAACAGCGGTGGCAAGTTCCCCAGGTTAACAGCAGGGTGTGAAACCTCCAACTTATATAGGCACAAAACCTTCACCCATATAGATGAACAGTCTTTGACCCTTATGATAATTTTGAGACTACCGGGGTTGTCAAATATTAATGCTGAACAATTCATGATTTATTTTATATATCTACTAACCACCCAGTTAGGCTCGAAATGATCTGGCACCACCTGAAAGCACTGGGCACAAAGTGCACCAATGCTGATGTCATTGCATTTCGGAGCCCAGTACTAAGTGTGCCAAATGATAACAGACACTATCCATAATTCACATGTCAACACTTGGCAGAACCCAGAATACATGAGTGGTGAAATATCAGTGCAGGTGAGTTCAGACTGGTGTACCGCATGATGCAACTAACCTCTTAAAATTCAAATAAACCTCACGAAATACATCTGAACGCTTTATAATCAAACAGCAAATAATGAAGCAACTTTTATAATAAAATGTTACAGAATGTTACCCTTCAAAACTGGAAAAAAAATTAAAAGACGACGTAATTTACCATGCTTAAAAAGTACAGTATATACAAATCTACATCTTGGTGAGGATGGGTGAGATTTTTATCATGGTAGCTCAGTGGGTAGCACTGTCACCTCACAGCAAGAAGGTCCTGGGTGCAATCCCCAGGTGGGGCAGTCAGGGTCCTTTCTGTGTGGAGTTTGCATGTTCTCCCCGTATCTGCGAGGGATTTCTCCGGGAGCTCCGGTTTCTTCCCACAGTCCAAAGACGTGCAAGTGAGATGAACTGAAGATACAAAATTGTCCATGACTGTGTTTGACATAACCTTGTGACCTGATGGATCTTCTGTAACTAAGACCTGTCATAAATGTCACCCAAGTAAATTTGGTGAGTATAAGTAGGTCAGTGTATGAGATCTGTAATTTATGCTACCAGGGGTGTAAAGTACACCCTGCAGAATTTAAAGCTGACTCATTATGCCCAACCTAAGTAATTTAAGCTGACCACCCCTTCCACTACTCCAAAACGTGTAAACAAAATCTAATGTACAAACAAATCTGTGTATAATTGACACTGCACAGCAACATCGTGTGCTGTATTTCCTAGCCAGGTTTCTTTATTTACCCTTAGTTTTACTGTATCCTCATGTAAACATGTCCTTTAAACTTGGATCCAGTATTCTGTGGGAGGATTCAGTTTGTTTACATCTATATTGTGTGGTTACTTAATTGCCACATTGTTAGAAATCATTATGATTACAGATTACAGATCTTTTGCTTATTAGATGACATCTATAAAAATATGTTTAACAATCTTCAGATGACCTTGATGCAGGTACAACAGTCTTAATATGCTAACCCACCAGCATGGAGAGTTTTAACTGTCAGGCTTATGTCTCAGCAAATTCTGCTTCCTGATCAAGGCACCAGCAAGTGGTGGAGAAAAGCTTAGGGCATAGTGTGACTCCGTAAGCGATGTGGGTATGGGAATGTATTGGTGAGTATAGAAATGTTGGAGGGATCAGTTGCTTGTCTGGATATTTCCAGATATATTTTTATATACAAAAATCTTAAAAGACTTACCACAATCCTAACAAGGGCACATGAGTACACCAAGAGAATAGCACAGGCCTGAATGTTCACTTTTCCCATAGAACATGCACAGCCTATAGTACAAAGTTCTTCTAACTGATCATCTAATCAACATACTGTAATTCAGCCATCTGTTTAGGAATGTGATAGGCCTGGTTTTCCCACTCATGACAGGCAGTTGGCTTTTTATTTGAGGTCGAAGTTTCTATGATAGAACCAGCATAAAACTTTGTCATTGACCTTGTTGGATCTTCTTTAAGTTGCATTTCTAGTTTAAATGGTCTCTGAATCAGTATAAAAAGCTAACCTCTGTGGTGTGGGTGTGGCACTGTGGGACTGACGTCTGGCATCCCGGCTTTACATAATGTGTAAATTTGCAAGTTAAATGAAGTAAATCAGGTCAGGGAAACTTTTACTCCACAGAGCTGGTATCCAGCTGAACTTTTGTCTTTCATTTCTGATAATTGCAGCTCACCAAGGTTTTGGGGGGATTATATTAGTGACACTCAACTAAATTAATTGAACTGAATAAACTGAATGAATTTGTTTGATAGAACCTGGTGTCCAGCCAGATGCAGATAATGTTACATAAGCCTTGTGCACACTGTGACCTTGAGCAAGAGTAACACTATAAACCCTGGCACATGATATTCAGAGTAGTTTAAAATGCAATTTATAACCTTCCTGTGCATGCGTGTTATGTTCTCATACACTGATCAGCTATAACATTAAAACCACCTCTTTGTTTCTACACTCACTGTCCAATTTTATCAGCTCCACTTACCATATACAAGCACTTTGTAGTTCTACAATTACTGACTGTAGTCCATCTGTTTCTCTGCATGCTTTTTTAACCTGTTTTCACCCTGTTCTTCAATGGTCAGGAGGTGGTTTTAATGTTATGGCTGATCGGTGTATATGTCTGTTGTTAAACTGTTGATCAGATTGCTTTGAGTTGCAAATGCTTTGAGTTATTATGTTCTAAACACCTTGTGTAATGGGTTCAATTATTTTAGCCACAGCCATTGCCAACAGGTGCATAAAACAAGCATATATCATATTACGCTCGTCAATGCAAAGTACAGGTATTATGAAGTTCCAGGTCTATTGAATTGTGTGCTAACAGTTTTTTTTGTGGCAGCAGTTTGAGGAAGGCGCTTCTCAGAATCAGCATGACAATGCCTCGGAACAAAGCCTTGTCTGCAAAACAATAGTCTGTGTCCTGACCCGAGGAACTAACAAATCCAACTGTGAGCCAGGCTGAATTGCCCAACGTTAACCCTAAAGCTCTTACAGATAAATGCAGATGAATTGTATCTTCAAACGTAGTGGAAATTTCCTTCCAATGAGTGAATGTAAAGTAGTAAATTGGAGCAAAGTTAGACTGTTTACCAAGCATAAAGTGGTATTTATTTGTGAAAATGATTCAGTGAAATAATAAATAGTTTTAAATAGTATCATTACACATTTGGGTTCTGCTCACCAGGTCATGCTCTGTTAAAATTTACTTTTCAATCCAACTGGTTTATCAACTATTTATACATATCCACAGTAACTAAAAATAGACGGATGTCTTACATGCTAGTTGTATTACTCATGCACTCAGCATTTAATAGGGATGTAACGATACACTCTACCCACGATGCGATACGATTCACGATACTGAGTTCACGATACGATTTTTTTCCCGAGTGCTTATCTTTTATTTATCTAAATAAAAAAACAATCAAAACAATGCTGCACATTTCCCTTTTTGTGTAAAAAAACTGAAATTAAATTTTAAAACAAATCCCACATTATATAAATTAATAAATAATACAAATAAAGTGACCTCAAATAAACATTGCCATTTTCCTAAAACTGTGTAGTGACAGGGAAACAGAAATCACCACCGCAACCTTTGACTTTTCACCCAGATTTGGCAACCAGGCGAGGTGGCTAGCGCAAGTGCCCTTTGCTGTTTAAAGTAAATATCGGTTAGTTTTTCTTGAATTACCGATTTAAATCGTGCCAAAAAAGCATCGATTTTGAACTGTCTTGTGGTGTATCTTACATCCCTAGCATTTAATATAACTAATTATCTAACATGACGCTTTTATGAATAACTTGTGACGTTAGGGCAGTCTTTTTAACCTAACTAAATCAGACCTAGTTTGCCTTATCACATTAGATTTGCATACTGTGTATTTCTGGCCTAAAATATTCAAAAACAATTGGTGTATTCTTGTACATTAATTTTAGCTAGAATCGGGTTTTTTTTTATTAATTTTATTTTTATTAGTTTGTCTCCATTTTTCCATTTAAAATGTTTAACCACTGCTTTATCCCAGTCAGGGTTGTAGTTTGTCCGGTTTCCCCAGAATCACAGAGCACAAAGCAGTAACACACCCCAGACAGGATGCCAAGTCATCACAGTGCCTGCCAGCCACACACCCAGACACAGCCAATCATGTCTATATGTAGCCAAGTAACCAGCCAATAGCAACACTTGGGGTTCAAACCCTCTGGAACCACCAGAGTGGCTCTGTAATAAAACTGTACTATGTAATTTCCTGGGTTTAAACAGAGCTTATCCAGAGCTTGGATAAAAATTTTGGTTGTGTAGAATTGTGTGCTTTAATATGAGTGGAGTTGAAATATGAATAGAACATTGGTTATGAATGCATGGGATATGATGACTTGTCTTTTCTAAAAGCCAGACCTGATATGTTTTAGATCTTCAGTTTAGACCAGACCTAGACACATGTACATAAATTGTGATTGGAAATGGATTGAAATGGATTGGGCCCCAGTCCAGAATGTATTCCTGCCTAGTGCACAACTGACTTATTTTCTCGGGTGGCCTCTAACCCATCGAGATGAAGCAGTTAATAAAAATAGAATAAGAATCAAAGAATGTCACTTTAGTGATGTCATAATGCCGGTCTATACTAATTGTATTCATTTGCCTATTGAGTAACAATGGTGCATGTCACAGTCTGAGATATATTAAATGTTGGGCTGATGGTAGTTACTCTTATTACATATGTGGAATCCTGCAGATGTTATTAGGCCTGAAGATCTGAGCGACTATTGCCAGATTACTCAAAGTATTTTAATGCACAAACCACAAACTGCCTACAGTATGTTGGCCGGTCAAGTAAGGCCATGACATCTGGTATGGACAAACAAAAGAGCTACTGTGGTTCAAACTGTATTTCCTTTTTATACTGGCAGTGGGTTGGGGGATGTGTTACTACACAGCGTGCATTGAAGCTTTTTGTGTATAGTGCTAAATAGTTGCAGGCCAGTCAAAATGCCAGTGCTAACTCCTGTCCACCATTATTGGAAGAAGGTTGCCAAGTCATAATTTGATTGATGAAAGGGCATCAAGATCAACTCTAGAGGAGTTGCTGATAATGTACAGGTACCAGACACCACAACACATTCAGAGGTTCTGTGGTGTCCATATCTCGTCGGGTTGACAGCATATTAGGCATGTGTCTTATCCATATATGAACTTTTAGTATTGAAACAGCTCTGTCTTTTTGGTTATTAGTTTTGTTGGGTTATGTGTAGCTTAAAATAATGCCTAGGGTAGTGCTTCCAGGCTAACAGGTTTTTTTTAGTACCGGGCAACATTTCTCAACCTTGACAGTAATAGTAACTCATTTATTTTGCATACTTAACACTAAGTAATGCTTTCTTGTATGACTTCTTTTTTGTTATTAAAATACTGTACCTCTAATATCTCCATTTAAACCCAATCGAAACAAGTCAGTAGTAAACAAACAGACGTGCATAAGCATGGCAAACTCGCACTCAGTAGTCCTTTAACACCTATGGTGTCACTGTCCCTGTTATTAGTATTTAAAGTAACACCCGGTAGTTCTCTGTGCTGTCCCTATTTAACCCACAGACATGCAAATGCTCCAATCTCATAAATATGATCATTTCAGGGCACAGCACAATGAAACACCCAGTGGGTGCCATGCAGCAAGATGTTTCCTAGGGTCACTGTTAATAGAGTTTTGAATGTCCTTTAAGTGTATGTGCAGACCTCCTTTCATTTTACCTAAAATATTAGAATAAAGTAGATTAGCTGTTCCAAGGTGCCCCAAGGTTTGAGTGAGGGAGTAAGTTTGTTGTGCCATGTGCCTAGTTTTGGCCCAAATGACACTGGACCCACCACAAATCTGATCAGAATTGAGCAGTTGATAAAATATGAATTAGTAAATTATAATTTTACAAATTCCAGGTAGATGTTACCATGTTGTTACAAGGTTAAATGCTGATAAATGCAATTTCTACCGAAAACAATCCACTTGTCTGGCTAATATGAGTAATACACTGATCAGCCACAACATTAAAACCACCTCCTTGTTTCTACACTCACTGTCCATTTTATCAGCTCCACTTACCATATAGAGGCACTTTGTAGTTCTACAATTATTGACTGTAGTCCATCTATTTCTCTACATACATTTTTAGCCTGCATTCACACTTCTTCAATAGTCAGGACCACCACAGCGCTGGTATTATTCAGGTGGTGGATCATTAACAGCACTGCAGTGACAATGACATGGTGGTAGTGTGTTCGTATGTGTTGTGCTGGTATGAGTGAATCAGACACAGCAGTGCTGCTGGAGTTTTTAAATACCGTGTCCACTCACTGTCCACTCTAGACACTCCTACCTAGTTGGTCCACCTTGTAGATGTTAAGTCAGAGACGATCGCTCATCTATTGCTGCTGTTTGAGTTGGTCATCTGCTAGACCATCAGTGGTCACAGCAGGCTGCCCACGGGGCACTGTTGGCTGGATATTTTTAGTTGGTGGACTATTCTCAGTCCAGCAGTGACAGTGAGGTGCTTAAAAACTCCATCAGCATTGCTGTGTCTGATCCACTCATACCAGCACAACACACACTAACACACCACCACCATGTCAGTGTCACTGCAGGGCTGAGAATGATCCACCACCTAAATAATACCTACTCTGTAGTGGTCCTGGGAGAGTCCTGACCATTGAAGAACAGGGTGAAAGGGGGCTAACAAAGCATGCAGAGAAACAGATGGACTACAGTCAGTAATTGTAGAACTACAAAGTGCTTCTATATGGTAAGTGGAGCTGATGAAATGGACAGTGAGTGTAGAAATGTTATGGTTGATTGGTGTAAGCATGAGCCAAGCATTTTATTATATTAATAATTAAGCTAATATTTTAAGAAACAGGTTACATATACACACTGCCCAAGTGGCTTATTGTCCTGGGTGGCCCTGCACCCACCACGATCCTAATCAGGACTAAGCAGCTAATAACAGTAAAGACTAGGAATCAAAGAATGGCACATTTGTGATGTCATAATGCTGGTATATACTCAGTGCATTCATTTGTTTACAGAGATGAACTGATTTGTAGCCTATTGACAGAAGTGACCTGTGCAGCACTAATACATTTTTAATGTTTGGCTGTATTTTTGTATTAATTTCCATATTTTTGTGGGGAAGATTTTAAGACCAGTATTACCTCCTGAGCTTATCGAACCAGTGTCCTCTGATGGCACCGAGCAGATGCGGATCCGATAAGATAAGTGCGCGGACAGGGTCGCTGTCCTCCTTCACCTCCGGCCATGAGCAGCGTCCGATAACCGGGAAATAAATCCCATATTCACAGAACAGAAACACACACGCTGCTGACACTGCGATCCAGACCAGTAAGCTCCATTTATTTGTAGTACCCGGTCCGTACATGACTCATGACTCGGCACAAAGAATCATTCAGAAGCGCTGTGCCCGAGATGTGGATTCGGTTCTCCGTCGAATGAATCGAATCTGATGTGCACTGATTGATGCTTCGCTTGAATTCCCATCCGAATCCGTAACATTTATCAGCACCAAATCCCAAATCTAACCCGTTCCCCTGAGCCATCAGCAACTACCGCATCACTGACTGTGCACTGCAGCCGCGGTGACTGTGTTCCTCCACCCGCCGAGTAGATCCTCTGTGACGTCACAATACTCCCCCCCCCCCATTACATCCCCATTACATCTGATGAGCGAGCAGCATTGTACTCTAGTAGTAGTATTACTGGATCATCTGGTCCGGTTAATCTGGGGGTGGAACTGTGTTCATTATTCATTAGACAGCCAAAAATAAGTACACACACTCCTGATTACTGATTGTATGGTTTTTTTTTACCACCCACATTGCATGTCATATGGAGGATGTTGGGCCATAATGTTAAACATTATGGGTTTACAATAATAATAAGGGCTCATATCAACACTTTTTGACTATTTTATCAGCTCCACTTGCCATATAGGAGCACTTTGTAGTTCTACAATTACTGACTGTAGTCCATCTGTTTCTCTACATACTTTTTTTTTTATAGAGCAGGTATTACTTAGGTGGTGGATCATTCTCAGCACTGCACTGACACTGACATGGTGGTGGTGTGTTAGTGTGTGTCGTGCTGGTATGAGTGGATCAGACACAGCAGCGCTACTGGAGTTTTTAAATACCGTGTCCACTCTCTGTCCACTCTATTAGACACTCCTACCTAGTCGGTCCACCTTGTAGATGTGAAGTCAGAGACGATCGCTCATCTATTGCTGCTGTTTGAGTTGGTCATCTTGTAGACCTTCATCAGTGGCCACAGGACGCTGCCCACAGGGCACTGTTGGCTGGATATTTTTGGTTGGTAGACTATTCTCAGTCCAGCAGTGACATTGAGGTGTTTAAAAACTCCATCAGCACTGCTGTGTCTGATCCACTCATACCAGCACAACACACACTAACACACCACCACCATGTACAGTGTATCACATAAGTGAGTACACCCCTCACATTTCTGCAAATATTTTATTATATCTTTTCATGGGACAACACTATAGAAATAAAACTTGGATATAACTTAGAGTAGTCAGTGTACAGCTTGTATAGCAGTGTAGATTTACTGTCTTCTGAAAATAACTCAACACACAGCCATTAATGTCTAAATGGCTGGCAACCAACTAAGTGAGTACACCCCACAGTGAACATGTCCAAATTGTGCCCAAAGTGTCAATATTTTGTGTGACCACCATTATTATCCAGCACTGCCTTAACCCTCCTGGGCATGGAATTCACCAGAGCTGCACAGGTTGCTACTGGAATCCTCTTCCACTCCTCCATGATGACATCACGGAGCTGGTGGATGTTAGACACCTTGAACTCCTCCACCTTCCACTTGAGGATGCGCCACAGGTGCTCAATTGGGTTTAGTCCATCACCTTTACCTTCAGCTTCCTCAGCAAGGCAGTTGTCATCTTGGAGGTTGTGTTTGGGGTCGTTATCCTGTTGGAAAACTGCCATGAGGCCCAGTTTTCGAAGGGAGGGGATCATGCTCTGTTTCAGAATGTCACAGTACATGTTGGAATTCATTTTTTTCTCAATGAACTGCAGCTCCCCAGTGCCAGCAACACTCATGCAGCCCAAGACCATGATGCTACCACCACCATGCTTGACTGTAGGCAAGATACAGTTGTCTTGGTACTTCTCACCAGGGCGCCACCACACATGCTGGACACCATCTGAGCCAAACAAGTTTATCTTGGTCTCGTCAGACCACAGGGCATTCCAGTAATCCATGTTCTTGGACTGCTTGTCTTCAGCAAACTGTTTGCGGGCTTTCTTGTGCCTCAGCTTCCTTCTGGGATGACGACCATGCAGACCGAGTTGATGCAGTGTGCGGCGTATGGTCTGAGCACTGACAGGCTGACCTCCCACGTCTTCAACCTCTGCAGCAATGCTGGCAGCACTCATGTGTCTATTTTTTAAAGCCAACCTCTGGATATGACGCCGAACACGTGGACTCAACTTCTTTGGTCGACCCTGGCGAAGCCTGTTCTGAGTGGAACCTGTCCTGGAAAACCGCTGTATGACCTTGGCCACCATGCTGTAGCTCAGTTTCAGGGTGTTAGCAATCTTCTTATAGCCCAGGCCATCTTTGTGGAGAGCAACAATTCTATTTCTCACATCCTCAGAGAGTTCTTTGCCATGAGGTGCCATGTTGAATATCCAGTGGCCAGTATGAGAGACTTGTACCCAAAACACCAATTTTAACAGCCCTGCTCCCCATTTACACCTGGGACCTTGACACATGACACCAGGGAGGGACAACGACACATTTGGGCACAATTTGGACATGTTCACTGTGGGGTGTACTCACTTATGTTGCCAGCTATTTAGACATTAATGGCTGTGTGTTGAGTTATTTTCAGAAGACAGTAAATCTACACTGCTATACAAGCTGTACACT
This sequence comes from Trichomycterus rosablanca, assembly GCF_030014385.1. Classification (NCBI taxonomy): domain Eukaryota; kingdom Metazoa; phylum Chordata; class Actinopteri; order Siluriformes; family Trichomycteridae; genus Trichomycterus; species Trichomycterus rosablanca. The sequence continues at coordinate 9,847,199 of NC_086010.1, read as the reverse complement.
GACTACTCTAAGTTATATCCAAGTTTCATGTCTATAGTGTTGTCCCATGAAAAGATATAATGAAATATTTGCAGAAATGTGAGGGGTGTACTCACATGTCAGTGTCACTGCAGTGCTCAGAATGATGATTTTTGTGTGTAAATAACTACACACTTTGTGTGCAATTTTGTTCACTTAGTTGCTCCAAAGGGGATCGATAAAGTCTTATCTTAACATATCAGCATTTAAGAACAATCTAAGAATCTAAGCATTTATGGAAGTCCAGGAAGTTGTGTTAAAACGAATAACAATATTAATCTTCTTAATCTAAGTGACATGCATTACATTTGTCTTAAAAATGTCCTAAAATCATGCTTAGAACTTTAAAACAGTAATAAAAAGCTTTGCACTAAATTTGAGCAACATGCAAAATAGAAAGTAGTATGTACACTAGTAGTCACAGACTTTTGGTCTCTCATCTTTCAGCATTAGGGGTCACAAATTGCCCAAATCTACAGTTAAACTGCACCTACATGCAATACATGTCTACTTATGTAGTTATTTATTAGATACTACTTGAACTTTGACTGGAAATGGTCAATTGGACACAGGCCTATTTCTTTTCCCTGTCCACGTACCACACCTCTGAACAAGACTCTAGCAAGGCAATAATTGAAAACATATTTCCTAATCCACACAAGTATGGTTTAATGGCCACAGTATTTTTTATGGTCATTTGAGAAATACTTCTTTATAATATTTTATTAAATAATACATTTATTTGCAAGGTTTTTTTTTTGCTGGCATTTTCAGTGTGAAATTAAGCTATTTAATTATTCTTGGTGAAATTATTGGTCAAAACAGATTTTTTTTTGCATTCCCCCCTTTTTCTCCCCCTTTAGCGCGTCCAATTGTTCAATTGCATCGTGCTTCCTCTCCGCCCATGCCGATCCCTGCTCTGACCGAGGAGATCGAAGCTAACCCACGTCCCCTCCGACACATGGGCAGCAAGCCGCATGCTTCTTTTTACCCACACATTGACGAGTGTTGTGCCACCTAGCGTTGTGTACGAAGAGACACACCCTAAGAGCACTCTTTCCTCATCTCTGTGTAGGCGCCTCTAATCGGCCAGATTCAATATGATGTATTCGAGATCTAGCTATCGAGATCTTTATCAAGGTTAACATTTTTACCTAGAAACAAGCCAATCAACAAAGGTTTTAAGCACCTTGCTGAAGTTCAAGTGATCTGAAAATAATCCTTAAAACATTTTGACCTTGTATCAAACATATCTTTTTACAACGATTTTAATAGTGCTGATAATGCCTATTAAAGTACATATACAAGGCAAATACTTACAATTGTAACATACTGTATTACAATTATAAACTTGTGGGTGCTGATCCTTTTGCGCCATCTGCTGTCCAAATATTGTAACTGCATCTGCCAATTTTTTTATTTTTGCATGTGCTTTATTCATGTATGTACTGTATTTTGTTTTCTCCTCTATTCTGTAGCACCTCCTGCATTACACTCGAACAGATGAGCTGCAAATATTTTTTTCATAATTAGCTAATCTGTTGAGTTTTTTAAATTAATTTAGATACATTATATTAAACTAATGTAAAACATAGTAAATCAGGTAGTGTCAGAGCTGAGATATGTAATGGTGGGCTGATGTTTTACCCCACCCAGGTGTTGCACCACTCGAGTGCCCCCAGTTATGCATGGTTATATTTGTTTGTTTGATGTGAGCACATCAAATTTTAGAACACACTACATTATTGAATTAGTCATCCAGCATGTTATAAGTTTTTATACAACAGTTAGTTCCGACCTTACAATCTGATTGGTTGGGAAGCGTTCTAACTGTGCTGATATTCGTGATAACAGCACGGTCTTTTCACACCACAACTGTATTACTCCGCTGACGCGTTGCAAGTGTAACATAACGACAAGCTTCATGCACACAAATGCGCACGCAGGCGACAGACTTTTTTTCCCGATCACGTTTTAAATCCGTTATCTGATACACAATCTAGCGCACTGTGTAGGAAATATAACCAATTGTCTAATATATTGTCTAGTGCACTATGTAGTGAACATGAATGCGTTATCCGATACACAATCTAGTGCACTATGTAGTGAAAATGAATGCGTTATCCGATACACAATCTAGTGCACTATGTAGGGAACATTTATGTGTTTGTAACGCAAACAGTTAGCTTAATAGCCCAGTTAGCAGCTCCTAAGAGTTCTGTTCTCACCTATATCCTTTGGTGTGTGCAAGATGTTTTTTGTTTCTTTTTTTTTCTCTTCAGAGGTTCTTGACTTTTTCTTCTTGTTGTTCTTACCTCCCTAAAATGAGTTTTTGCAACTTGGGATGTCTGCTTTGTAGTGTTAAACTTTATATTCGTTGTGGAACTACTTTTTGGCGGAAGGTATTGTCAATATTAAAGCATATTTATTATGAAATTCAGGGCTTCTTTGATTTATTTTCTTTCTTTATTTTGTAAAAACTGTTGTATAAAAGCAATAGAACACTCGAGGTCGTGTGTTATCGCGAATAACATCATGGCTGTAATGATCTACGGCACTCGCCTTTGGCTCGTGCCTGCGACCAAATCACAGCCGTGATGTTATTCGCGATAACACACTCCCTCTCGTGTTCTATTGCTTAAATCATCATAGGGACAAATGAAAAATACAATAACTATTATTAAGTATTATTCAGTAAGAAGTTGTATTTGTTCAAGGCTTTGCACCACTGGAACTAATATAACTAATACATTTTCTAGTTCTGAGTGTGAGTCCTTTTACTGTTTGGGCAGGAGATGAAGTTAATGATTCAGGCAGACAAAGAAACACTTTCTGAGCTCTGTGATAAACATACAAAAAGCAATGAGTGCATCGAGAACATCAAGAGATTTAATCTATCTAGGCTATTTTAACCATTTAAATCTAGCATTATGTGTAACTGAGTGAAATCTAAATGTAATATAAGTAATTCCAAAATGCAAATGATGCAAGATGTAAACAGACCCACCCAGAGATGATGAGCACTAGTGTTACTACAGTGCTGGTAGTTTTCCCTTGTGGATAAACTTCTGCCTGGTAGACATGAGTGAGTTAGTGAGTTACAAGTCAGTTGCATAAGATGCTTATTAACACATACAATATACACAGAGTGATAACATTATTGTGTAAATTCTCCTCAGGTCCAAATCTCAGCAAGAAAGCAAAAGGACAAAGGAGGACATACAGAAGCAACAGGTACTCTATTAGTAAAAGACTCCTTGTGTAAAACTGGCATCACTATTTTTACCTCTTTTAGTATGTGTTGAGTAAATGCTGATATATGATCAAAGATCTACAAATTATTATATTATGCAGCGTATACAGTGCATTGATATCTGTGGCCACTAGGGGGCACCAAATATGTGCTAATTCGTGTAAAGTTTAAACTATTTTGTCTAATTTAACAGTTTATGTAATTTAATTTATCTTAACTTTTCACAACCAAATAACTGTACTATTTCACAAATAACAATATATAAATCCCTGTGAAAAATAACAGTAAAACTTTTGCATCACGTGACCTAAACAAACGTGTAGGGATTGCCTCTCTCCATGTGTTAGCTAAGCTTACATTGTTACTGTCAAGTAATCTATTTATAAAACATAGTCTACATATACACCGATCAGGCCCACTTTTGCTGCCCTGACCTGTCGAGGCATGGACTCCACTAGACCCCTGAAGGTGTGCTGTGGTATCTGGCACCAAGATGTCAGCAGTAGATCCTTTAACTCCTGTAAGTTGGGAGGTGGGGCCTCCATATATCTGACTTGTTCGTCCAGCACATCCCACAGATGCTTGATTGGATTGAGATCTGGGGAATGTCCTTGGACCACTTTTGATAGATACTGACCACTGCAGACCGGGAACACCCCTCAAGAGCTGCAGTTTTGGAGATGCTCTGACTCAGTCGTCTAGCCATCACAATTTGGCCCTTGTTAAACTCATTCAAATCCTTACGCTCGCCCGTTTTTCATGCTTGTAGCACATCAACTTTGAGGATAAAATGTTCACTTGCTGCCTAACATATCCCACCTACAAACAGGTGCCGTGATGAAGAGATAATCAGTGTTATTCACTTCACCTGTCAGTGGTCATCATTTTATGCCTCGTGTTGTAAAATACAATAAAAACAAGAATGTGATCTGTTCATTCTTTTAAACCTTTATTTAACCAACAATAATACAAAAATGACTTAATATTTAGCTGACCAACTTGATTGTTTTTTTGTAAATATAAAATTTTTTTTGATGCCTGCACCACCTTCACAAAAATTGGGACAAAGGCAACATGAAAAGTTCATGGAATATTCAAGTGGATCCAAAATATCAGACCTTGCAAAGTGACTCACCACTTGAGAAAATTGTCAATCAGTTTAAAAAGAAAATTTCAAGTAAGATTACAGATGAGTCAGTATATGCCACATTAGTGTGTATTTGTAGACTCAGGTTATAAAAAAAAACCTTTATTACTAACCTTCTTGTTCACTTTGTCTAGTCATAAAGTTTCTAACTTAAAATACCATTCAAGGTTTCCACTTTGTTACTGACTTATCACTGTTTTAACATTTAAGTTTTAAATAAAGTAAGTAAAACCAAAATTTCACAGTACCACCAAATGTAAGTCATCTCACACTTTCACAGCAGTTTATATACAGTGAGCCTGGTTAGCATTATTGACTTAATTCTTCCTCCATTCTGTTACAATGTATAACTTTTGGTTACTGTAAAGACAACAAAAAACATATTTATTAAAGACTACACTGATTTGTTTTAAAACTAAAAATGCCCTATTTTAGCTTTTAGGAATAAGATATGTTAGACTGAGTGAGAAAGCTGGCCTTTGACATGGGGCTAAGTGCCCTATTTTAGGTCCTTTCTGTGTGGTTTGCATGTTCTCCCTGTGTCTGTGTGGGTTTCCTCCCACAGTACAAAAACATGCAAGTGAGGTGAATTGGAGATACAAAATTGTCCATGACTGTGTTCGATATAACCTTGTGAACTGATGAACCTTGTGTAATGAGTAACTACCGTTCCTGTCATGAATGTAAACAAACAAACAATTTGTTTTAAAACTAAAAATGCCCCATTTTAGCTTTTAGGAATAAGGTGTTTAACTTATTTCCGCCCCTCTGTCCTCATCCACCTGTCTTCATCAGTTCATCTATTAATTTAGGTCATTTTACACAAAAAATAAAATAAACTAAACAGGTCACAGGCACAATTCCCTTTGTTTGTACATAAAATACCATGTGTACATTGATTGCAGGCACTTTAAAAGTTATTGTACATTCACATATATTCCACCCACGCCTTACAAAAAAAGTAAATATAAAAAAGTAAATCTTGTCATAAAACATACAAAAAGTGTTACAAGTTTTTAGTCTTCACAATTCACCTAGCTTAATATTTTGTCCTTAAGTAGTCTTAATTTCACAGCTAATTTCACAAAGGCTGGTCTGGCTGGCTTTCATTTACACATGATGTAAAGTACTGTACACATTACTGTAGTGTAATCCTGACCCATGATTAGGCTAGCTTTCCTGAAGGTCTCATTGTGTGCTGAACACACCAGGCCTTGATAAGCAGTCACTGCATTGAATCTCTGGATGAGAAATGCATCTTTCAACACTGGAACTGGAGACCGAAAGTTATTTACACACACAGTAATGGTTCACTGATACAATGTCATTGAGATAACATAACAGTTTACTCACTAGGGAACCTCTGTGCAGTTGTAAACAATCTCTGAGGCCAAAGCATTTCGAAGATCCTTAAATGAGGGACTCGAACATGTAGTACTGTTTACAAAGAAGAAAAACAATAATTCAAGGACACCATCTTTAAAAAAGAAGTACTTTTAGACACAGTATTTTATAAATATAAATAGTAACTAATGTATAGTTTCCAGACATTATTTAACTGTACTCTCATTTTGGACATGGGAACCAATTCGACTATTTACAAAACGGTAAGTTTTGCCAGGAAACCAGAGCACCCGGAGAAAACCCACACGTGGGGAGAACATGCAAACCCCAGGTTGATTGAACCCAGGACCTTCTTACTTTGGGGCAACAGTGCTACCCACTTAGCCACCATGCCGGTCGTGCATTGTTTGTGTTGCCTGGGTAGCATGTTAATAAACATACGTAGAACTCAACGTACTAGGCATCAATTTAACAAGTGTTTTGAACTGTACTGGAAGGACAGGACACCATTCTTCAAAAAGATATTCCCTTAATTAGCGTTGTAATAATGCTGATGGAAAATGCTGTCTAACCCTGAACATACTCTGGATGTTCCACATGAGCGTGGCATCCACATTGTGCTAAATGTCTTGTGTATGTGCTACTGTTAGTAAACCCATGATCTGAGACACAGGACAGTGAATAAGCAAAATTTTGTTTCTTTACAGTAGTTTTACTGTAAAATTACACTGCACACACACAAGGTTATTAAAAATGAACGTATAGGAAGTGATTGTGTAATAAATTCATTTAATACAATAAGTCTCTGTATCTTAACTGTATCGGTCATTCTATTTATTATCAAGATCCAAGAGCTTTAGTCAGTGTGTTTTTAAACTACTCGAAAGGGGGACGAGGTGGCATGGCAGATAGTGTAGGTATCTAGTGTAGCCTCAGGGTCCTAAAGGCATCCTGCATTGGTCTGTGTCTAAGTTTAACATGTTCTCCCTGTGTTTGCATGGGATTCCTTTGCATGGGGTACTCTTGAGGTGTTTTCTTTCCACCCCTCAAAAACACCTTAGTCAGCGTAGTCGCTACTCTGAATTGCTTCCTACACACAGGAAGGATGATCCAAGAGCTTTAGTCAGTGTGATTTGTGAACCGCTAAATTGGGGGCCAGGGGTCCCATGGCAGGTAGTGTGGGTTTTACACAGCCTAAAGGTCCTAAGGACATCTTGCATTGGTCTGTGTCTACGTTTAACATGTTCTACTTGTGTTTGAATGGGATTCATTTGCATGGGGTACTCTTGAGATGTTTTCTTTACACCCCCCCCCCCCCCCCCCCACCTTTTAAAAAAACACCCTAGTAAATGTAGTCGCTACTTCGAATTGCTTCCTACACACAAAAGAAAGATAATCCATGAGTGTTTGGTAAACTTCTAGAAAGGAGTCAGGGGTCTAAGGGCATCTTGCTTTGGTCTGTCTATGTTTAACATGTTCTCCCTGTGTTTGCATGGGATTCCTTTATAAGGGGTACTCATGGGATGTTTTTTGTCCGCTACCTCCCTCACAAAAAACACTCCAGTAAGCGTAGTAAACTACTAGAAAGAGGTCTGGGGTTGCACAGCAGGTAGTGTGGGTTTTATACAGCTTCAAGGTCATAAGGACATACCCCTTTGCATGTGGTACATTTAAGGTGTTTTCTATCCACCCCCCAAACACTCCAGTAGACAAAGTCACTACTCTGAATTTGCTCTGGGTGTTGATGAATAAATAACTGGTTAAGTGTGATTAGTAAACCAAAGCGTGTGTGTGTTCCATCTTTTATAAGCTCTCTCAACACACACACACACACACACACACACACACACACACACACACACACACACACACACACACACACACACACACACACTGTTTTAGCATTCAACTTACTTGTCTGTGTCCTTGGTGACGAGCAAAACAGTCAAACTATCCACCTTACTGGAGTTGAAACTCTTTACTTCTACACTTCCAAAGACACTTGATAAAAAAACAATGAGGTAGAATTTGAGATTAATGCAACATGAATAGCCTTGAACTATTTAATATTTACGTAAATACAAATGAGAAATCAATGTTCTTTTTTTTTTTAACTATTTCAAATGAATTGGCTGAATGTGGTGCCTAAACTCCCCCCAATGTCTATTGTTTAACCTGTTAAATGAATACATTGTCGATTCAGTGTTATCTGATAGATCGTAATATAACTTTTATATAATTTTTATTATCACTTTATCCCGGTCAGGGTTATGCTGGGTCTGGTTTTCCCAGAAATGCTGGATGTAAGGCAGGAATACACCCCATACAGGGTGCCAATCCTTTGCATGGCTTTGGCCATTCCTTTCCCCTTACATAGCCAATCATGTCTGTCTAGGTGCTTGGCTGGTTTGCTGAGATTTGAACCTGAACCTCGGCAGTAGAGGGCTAGCGTAATAGACGGCTAATAGAGCGCCCTGATATGACAATCTTTGCATTTTCATGTTGCATTAGGCACCACTAACAGAGGCTGAGATGTAATGAAGTATTAACTATACAGATTCATATATAGCTTAAGATAAGCTTTTTCTTTTTGCATTTTTACTCCCAATCTAGTTGTGTCCAATAACCCGATTGCTTTATGCTTTCTCTCTACTGCTGCTGACCTTCACTCCTGACTGAGAAGAGCAGTGACTAACACATGCGAGTTCATATGTGGATTTTGTGCATGGAGAGCTACACCTTGATCCCTTTATCCCCTGTCTCTGTGCAGGTGCACATCAATCAGCCAGCAGAGGTCGTAACTGCATCAGTTATGAGGAATCCCCTTCTGGCACCCTCCCTGCAAATGAGCCAATCATTGTTCATGTAGGCACCCAGCCTGCCGGTAGCAGAGCTGAGATTCAAACTCACTGGCTTGAGACGTCAGCTCTGGTGTGCTAGTGTATTTTACCGCTGCGCACCTGATGCCCATATAAGCTTTTTAGAACCTTTAAATTAAGGGTTTCCATGCAAGGCCATAGCATGTACAGAGAGCCACGTTAAGCTCCATGAGACCAATAACTCATACAGGCGCCGGACCAGTCACAGAGAATAGGATATTGCTGCGGGAGTGGATAGAGACACAGGTTTGACCTTCCCTCCCTCAGACCTCAAACATGGCCAGTTGTGTTTGTGTGGACGCCTACTGAGATTCAAACTCGTGCTAGACCGCTGTGATAACCGAGCACCTCTAAATATTAAGTATTTATAATTATAAATGTATATATTCTGAATGTCTGAACTATTTTTCTGTGTTTTAATAGATTCTTTTTTAGTATTTTGTCAAATCTGGCCACCAACCCATGAGCAGACCTGATTTTGATAGAGCTTGTAATGTACCTAGAGGTGCTGAACGGTGCTTCCAGGGATCCGTTGAGCATTGCAAATACGTGTCCACATGCAGTGACGGCAAACTGTTAAGCAGAAGTCAAAAAGTAAATAATTCATTAGAATTATGAGGATGTAGACGTTCTTGTTGTCTTAAAAACAATGCTTTGGTTCATTCATTACTCTTTTAAGAGCTATTATTATGTATAAGCTACTGCTATCAAATGTGAAATAAACAAATATTTAGGTAGACTAGAGTTACATTTAGAGTCATGTATGGTATCCAGCAAAAGGCACATAATCCAACAGTTTTGTAGAATTAGATGGGCTGCACAACTGATCATATTATTTTATTCATTTTTTCATTTATTCATCAACTTTTCTAGATAATTCAAAATAGCTGACTGCTGTTACTGGTAATCTAACAGGCCAACCACAATTCTGACTAAATGTGATGTAATCAATGCTGACTAACTGTTAAGTCCTGATCTTTTACACTTCCTTTAGTCAGTCAGTGTAAATAAATCAACATAATCTCACTTAATAAATTGTATTTACATTTAACATAGACATACAGGGGTTGGACAAAATAACTGAAACACCTGGTTTTAGACCACAATAATTTATTAGTATGGTGTAGGGCCTCCTTTTGCGGCCAATACAGCGTCAATTCGTCTTGGAAATGACATATACAAGTCCTGCACAGTGGTCAGAGGGATTTTAAGCCATTCTTCTTGCAGGATAGTGGCCAGGTCACTACGTGATGCTGGTGGAGGAAAACGTTTCCTGACTCGCTTCTCCAAAACACCCCAAAGTGGCTCAATAATATTTAGATCTGGTGACTGTGCAGGTCATGGGAGATGTTCAACTTCACTTTCATGTTCATCAAACCAATCTTTCACCAGTCTTGCTGTGTGTATTGGTGCATTGTCATCCTGATACACGGCACCACCATTGGATGCACATGGTCCTCCAGAATGGTTCGGTAGTCCTTGGCAGTGACGTGCCCATCTAGCACAAGTATTGGGCCAAGGGAATGCCATGATATGGCAGCCCAAACCATCACTGATCCACCCCCATGCTTCACTCTGGGCATGCAACAGTCTGGGTGGTACGCTTCTTTGGGGCTTCTCCACACCGTAACTCTCCCGGATGTGGGGAAAACAGTAAAGGTGGACTCATCAGAGAACAATACATGTTTCACATTGTCCACAGCCCAAGATTTGCGCTCCTTGCACCATTGAAACCGACGTTTGGCATTGGCACGAGTGACCAAAGGTTTGGCTATAGCAGCCCGGCCGTGTATATTGACCCTGTGGAGCTCCCGACGGACAGTTCTGGTGGAAACAGGAGAGTTGAGGTGCACATTTAATTCTGCCGTGATTTGGGCAGCCGTGGTTTTATGTTTTTTGGATACAATCCGGGTTAGCACCCGAACATCCCTTTCAGACAGCTTCCTCTTGCGTCCACAGTTAATCCTGTTGGATGTGGTTTGTCCTTCTTGGTGGTATGCTGACATTACCCTGGATACCATGGCTCTTGATACATCACAAAGACTTGCTTTCTTGGTCACAGATGCGCCAGCAAGACGTGCACCAACAATTTGTCCTCTTTTGAACTCTGGTATGTCACCCATAATGTTGTGTGCATTGCAATATTTTGAGCAAAACTGTGCTCTTACCCTGCTAATTGAACCTTCACACTCTGCTCTTACTGGTGCAATGTGCAATTAATGAAGATTGGCCACCAGACTGGTCCAATTTAGCCATGAAACCTCCCACACTAAAATGACAGGTGTTTCAGTTAACCCCTGTAGATTTAACACAGATAGCATATCACATAACCACAATAATTTGTAACTATAATTCAATCCCAGCATGAATGCATTAATAGGTTTTCTCAAGATTTACCTCACCAAATTCAGTGGCAGAATCAACTGCCCTTTGTTTAAAACTTTTGGAACATTTACTGCAAGCAATAACTTATCAGTGCCTTATCACCATTTGTGCTTTTGACTAAATGGGCACAAAATCCTACAGACATACTCTAAACTCTGAAAGTCACAGTAGGAGGTAAATAATGGACAATTGACAATGCTCCACTGAATTCCAGCAATGCTGAACAACAGCACAGTGACCGCTGCCCCCACGGAACTGATTCTCGATTTAAATGTGCTGTCCCAGTCATTTCAGCTTGGAATGTGACAAAAGTGTGTTTGGGTCTGCAGTTTAATGTGTGCAATGACAGAATACAAGAGTCTGAGGGAGCATCCCACACAGTACAGGTGGTTTATGGGGTAGTTATCATTTTTGCCCAGGTTTAATCCTATTTGAGTCTTACTTCTTTAAAGGTTTCCTTCTTATATTTGAGTTGTTTTAGTCTTGTGGGTTGTTTTAGCCTTGTGGCTGTTTCTCAACAAAAAGAGAAAGCTTTTGAAGTGCAATTTAAATTATATATATATTTACATTTACGTTTTCAGCATTTAGCAGGCGCTTTTATCCAAAGCATTATACAATCTAAGCAATTGAGGGTTAAGGGCCTTGCTCAAGGGCCCAACAGTGGTAACCTAGCAGTGGTGGGGTTTGAACCAGCAACCTTCTGCTTACTAGTCCAGTACCTTAACCGCCAGGCTACAACTGCCCTACATACTTTCCCTCAAACTACAACTTCACACCCGTCAGCCACAGTGTGTTACAGGCATTACATTTAAAATCTGTTTATACATCTGCACAACTGATCATATTATTTTATTCACAACTGATCATATTATTTTATTTACATTTACATGTACTCATCAACCTTTCTAGATAATTCAAAATAATTGACTGCTGTCACTGGTAAGCTAACAGGCATACATTAGAAACAGGTTATTAAAGTAGCCCATATGGTCCTTACAATACGTTTGAATTGGACCTGTTATAGAGAGATTAATAGCACTTACATGTCTTGAAGCCTGAATCCAAAAAGAGCGCACAGGGTTGTTCTGGCAATATGACCACTCAGGGCAGTGTGTAGTTAATGTTTCTGTTGATATAAAATAGAAAGAGGCCAAGTATTTATGCATTTATAAGTGAAGCACTTATAATTGTAATTTCAGTGCTTATTATTTAAGTTCACACACTTAAAGTCTTTTGACTTTGTGCTTCTAAATAGGAACATGTATGCATTTATGAGCATGAACATAAATGTTTGAAAAAAGATTAAACCATCCAGACACCAGACATTGTTGGCAGTAACAGCTTTTAAGATTTCTATAGTATTTATAAAGCACATTTTCAAAATGTGTTGTCATGATGTTTGTGCTTTCTCATTACATACCTGCAAAGAACACATGTAGTGCTTAAGCTAATATGTATTGCTGTAATAGGCCCACTTGTCTTAGAGATCAGCAGCTGGGTATGGTTAGAGAATCTTGTCCTCCTGCCTTGCCAAATATAGCTAGCAGTGGGGGCATGCAGGTGCAGATGATTAAAGTGTCAGCTGAGTGTTAGTTTGCTCCTGGTGGAAGTGTTTCTATTTCTTTCTCACATATTTGCCAGCGTCTCTGTTGGCAACCTGCTTTCTGTTGTGATGCTGGCCTCGATCCGGTCCAATTTTGTGCCTGCTTAGATGCCAGCACTCTTTATCTTTTCCCAGTCAGCATTGCAGCATTTTTCAGCTGTCATGACAGAACCACCCTGGAAAAGCAAGTTCCCCAGAGGCGACACGGTGGCTTTTATGTCTGAGTTTGAGTGAATTACTTAATATTTCTTTTTCCAAATGCATCAAATAAATCATTCACATTTAAAGGCTATTACTCAGCTAGCTGCTATGCTACCAGCTGCCACCGATGTTGCCAGCTACTTTTTTATTTACAGTTGTAAACACTATAGTACCATGTTTGATTATGTTTATTAATGCATCATGCGGTCCTTTTACAGTTTGTTTTGAATCTAATTAGGCTTGTGGGTGTCAGTCCCTGTGAAATGACAGTTGTCTGCTTTGCCAGCAGTAGGGCTACACTGCTGGTTTGCTCTGTTCTGGTGTGCTGGATTTCTGGAGGTCTGTGTTATAACTGAGCAATAAACGCCCGAGTCTGTAGGCCTTGATGATTTCTTAATCTTAAAATTCTTAATCTTTTTGTACCTTTACTGTCATTTTTGCTGCACCAGGTCAGTCCATTAAAAATGAATCCTAGCAGTGTGTCTTCCACAGTCAACAGGCAATTTCTGCTCTTTGTAAATGCGTGTGCTATGGCATTTGTTTTGCTCCAGAACAACTTCTGCAGACACACAAACAACATGCATAAGTGCTTCATCAAGGTGTTTTACCATGAGCTAAACAATTACACAATACACCGACTAGGCATACCATTATGACCACTGACAGGTGAACTGAATAACACTGATTATCTCTTCATCACGGCACCTGTTAGTGGGTGGGATATATTAGGCAGCAAGTGAACATTTTATCCTCAAAGTTAATGTGTTAGGAGCAGGAAAAATGGGCAAGCGTAAGGATTTGAATGAGTTTAACGAGGGCCAAATTGTGATGGCTAGAAGACTGGGTCAGAGCATCGCCAAAACTGCGGCTCTTGTGGGGTGTTCCCGTGGAGAGCGAAGGCTGGCCCATGTGGTCCGATCCAACAGACGAGCTACTGTAGCTCAAATTGCTAAAGAAGTTAATGCTGGTTCTGATAGAAAGGTGTCAGAATACACACTGCATCACAGTTTGTTTCATATGGGGGAGCAAAAGGGGAACCAACACAATATTAAGAAGGTGGTCATAATGTTATGCCTAATTGGTGTATTTTTTGTATATGTAACCATCTGAAATGCATTGAACTTGAAAACACAAATCATTTATGCATTCTCTGTTTGAGATGTACAGTATGTATGTATGTAGTCACATTCTTACAGTATTACAGGTAATCTGCTGCGTGACTGTTTTTATTAGAGGATCGTAAGCCTCGAGAGGGACGTCACATGCATCTCTGCCCACGTAGGCCTTCTCAAAAGCCCCCCAGATCTTCTCGCATTCATTCAGCCTGCAAAACAAGGAGAGAATAATGGATGTTTACACCAAGGCTGGTTTTAATCTGTTCCAGCTTAACACTGTGAGAGAGGTCAGGAACAGCTTATCTGAGATGGCCAGACAAACATATCTAAGAAGGAAGAATGATGGCAATAATTTTCAATCGCAGCTTTGAGTGGAAAGTTCACTTGTGGGTTCACTTGTTTGTTTGACTGAAAGCTTGTCTAGGGGCCAGACCTGGCAACCTGGCTTAATCGACTGACCCTTTTGCTGGAGTTCTTTTGTTCAGGTGTCCAGGGGGGCAGACGAATAAACAGTGGCAACATTACTGTTTGTAGCTGTTAAGACCTGGTCTTGGGTTTGGTCCATGGGTGGCATGGCAGCTTTGTTTTTGTATTTTTTGCCACTGCCAGTTTACTGGGTTCCTCTGTCTGGTTCTCTGACTAGCGTGAATGAATTAAGTAGTTGTCTGTGTTTCATTCAGTGCTTGTTTGTTTCTACTTGAGCGGTCACTTTGGTTTCCATTTTTTTTTGGCAATTGAATGGAGTGTTTTTGCTCCAATGGTGTGACTGCCTGTCTTTTCATAGGTAATGTAAATGTAGGTGCACAAAGTTTGAGGAGACCAAACAGACTAACAGTTGGAATGATTTATGTCACTATATGATTTAATAGCTGTTAAAAATGGGTAGTTTAGCCTGTTTGCCATCAACCTTCTCACATCCTATCAGCAGGAGTTAAGTTAATCCATTGGATACGTGGGTGTGCAAGATTTATGTATTGCTTTGTTCAAAAAGGTTACACATTACACACCGGATGACAGTGCAAAAATTTAAAGAAAAAACCTTTTACCTCATCACTTTGACAGCATTCATATTCACCCACACAGTAACATCGAATGGAGAAAAATAAATCTGGAGAAACCAGACTGTCAGCAGACGCACAAAGACGAGGACTTTACTTCACAGAGAGCATTCATTTTCCTTTGTTGTGATGACAACAAATTTACTTTTGTATTAACGTGACTGAAGCTAAAGCTCAGTCAATTTTGTCAGACTAAAGGTGAGACTGAAGCTCAGAGTCAATTTTGTCGGACTGAAGCTCAGAGTCAATTTTGTCGGACTGAAGCTCAGAGCCTATATTGTCGGACTGAAGCTCAGAGCCTATTTTGTCGGACTGAAGCTCAGAGCCTATATTGTCGGACTGAAGCTCAGAGCCTATTTTGTCGAACTGAAGCTCAGAGCCTATTTTGTCGGACTGAAGCTCAGAGCCTATTTTGTCGGACTGAAGCTCAGAGCCTATTTTGTCGGACTGAAGCTCAGAGTCAATTTTGTCGAACTGAAGCTCAGAGCCTATTTTGTCGGACTGAAGCTCAGAGCCTATTTTCTCGGACTGAAGCTCAGAGCCTATTTTGTCGGACTGAAGCTCAGAGTCAATTTTGTCGAACTGAAGCTCAGAGCCTATTTTGTCGAACTGAAGCTCAGAGTCAATTTTCTCAGACTGAAGCTCAGAGTCAATTTTCTCAGACTGAAGCTCAGAGTCAATTTTGTCGAACTGAAGCTCAGAGTCAATTTTCTCAGACTGAAGCTCAGAGCCTATTTTGTCGAACTGAAGCTCAGAGCCTATTTTGTCGGACTGAAGCTCAGAGCCTATTTTCTCGGACTGAAGCACAGAGTCTATTTTGTCGGACTAAAGATCAGTCAGTTTTGTTGGCCTGAAGCTCAGAGATAGTTTATAAAAAAATAAATAAATACTGAATTTTTTATTCATCCATTCATTATTTACTTTTCCTCTGTAACTACTTTATTCAAATCAGGGTTGTGGTGGGATAGTCCCCTTCCAGGACTAAGGGGTTAAATACATCCTGAACAAGGCACACTATCTACTTACCTGTTCCTTCATTCATTCATTTAAAATAATTTGTCCTTATGTGTTATGTTTTTTTAGAGGAAGAAGGAAACTGGGAGAAAATTTAAACTCATTGCAGACATTCACCAGGATTGAAGACCCTGATGCTGTGAATCACCACACTTAAATGCATAATTAATTATTATAATAAAAATGATCATTCAGCAGAAGGGAAAAGCTTTTAAACTTGACTGACTCTGTAGGTGCCTGTGACAGCAGAAACAATTACTTTAACATTCCAAAACCTAAAAAAAAAACACCCAAGGCTTCTCAAATACTTGAGTGTAATCCGTACTTCAATCATCTTTTTCACCACATCACGCCTTTAAAAATGGGAATGGTTCCTTCATTAATTTGTTGTCTGTTTTACCACTGCTTTATCTCAGTCAGGGTCATGGTGGGTTTATTTGTAACATGATATCTAACCAGCTCATGGTCAGATCCACATACTTCTGATCATAGTGTTTTTCTCCTTTCATAAGAAACTGTCATTTTGCTTTCAAAAATAGTAATACATTCCAAGCATTCAGCTTAGATAATATCAGGACTTGCAAAGCATTGTCCTAATTCCCAGTAACTTCAGCTAGCTGCAAAACATTTTGCCGCATTGCTACAATAGCAATAGGGATGTTAACCTTCGCTACGAACTTATTAGTTTTAAGAACAAGCTTCTGATGAGAGAAAATCAATCTGCTCAAATATTTCTGATATTGTGCTTCAATTTAAAGAAGAATTGATGGCTAAGTGGGTAGCACTGTCGCCTCACAGCAAGAAGGTCCTGGGTTCAATCCCCAGGTGGGGCGGTCTGGGTCCTTTCTGTGTGGAGTTTGCATGTTGGGTGGGTTTCCTCCGAAGCTGGAAGCTTTTCTGTGGAAATATGACATCTTGGGCATGCCTGGGCAAGTCAGAACGAGCTTGGCGCTTTCTCAGCATGCTATAAAGGTGGCTTGCATAAACCGATCCTGCTCATTTGGTTAATACAGAAAGCTAGTGTGTATGTGTGCATCATTCTAGTAAAGTACAGTGTCTGTATCAATATAACAGTAAGTAAATTTAATGCTATAGCCGTTTTGCTGTCTGGCGATATGTCTCGTCAATGTCGTAACAGCTGCGACACATTCTGCTATATCTGTGGCGAATATACACTTGCGTCTCAGAGACGTTCTATAACTGCTCTTGTGAAGAAAGCTTATCATCTGTATTTCGGCTGCAAAATTGGTGACCAAGACAAGGAATGGGCGCCTCACATTTGCTGCACAACATGCGCTGTCAATCTAAGAGCCTGGCTCAGAGGCACTCGTAAGAGTATGCCGTTTGCTGTTCCGATGATCTGGCGAGAACAAAAAGACCATGTGACGGACTGTTATTTTTGTTTGACTAATGTATCTGGTTTCTCTGCCAAAAACAAGAAGTCAATTGAATATGTGCCACATGACGACAGTCTCCCAGTCTCCCGAACCAGATGAAGAAACTCCAGTGCAGGGTACTGACAGTGACACTGACCCAAATTTTGAACCTTGCTCATCAGGTGATCCACATCTGATAACACAGTCAGAATTGAACGATTTGGTCAGAGATTTGGGTCTGTCAAAAGCAAAAGCCGAGTTGCTGGGTTCCAGGCTGCAGGGATGGTGTCTGCTGTCACCAGGTACGAAAATTTCTATGTTTAGAAGCCGACATCATGATATCACCAAATTTTTTGCACAAGTCGACAGTCTCTGTTTCTGTTGTAACATTGAAGGATTGTTCTCGGCCTTGGGTTGTGATCACAATCCGGAAGAGTGGCGTCTCTTCATTGATTCGTCAATGCTAAGCCTGAAAGCTGTTCTGCTACACAATGGCTGAACGTTTATCCATCAGTACCTGTTGGCTACGCAGCACACATGAAGGAAACGTATGAGAATATGGAACTGTTGCTCAACCACATCCAGTATAGCAGGTACAACTGGAATATCTGTGGAGATCTGAAAGTCGTTGCTCCGTTACTGGGACTGCAGCTCGGCTATACCAAGTACTGTTGTTTCATCTGTGAATGGGACAGCCGTGCCAAAGAGTCACATTATTGTCGACAGAGCTGGCCACTCCGCAAAAAGTTAGTTCCAGGACAGAAAAATGTTGCACACGAACCGCTTGTCGAGCCGGCAAATATATTTTTGCCTCCTCTACACATAAAACTTGGACTCATGAAGAATTTTGTGAAAGCACTGAACAAGGAAGGCGAAGGTTTTCGCTATTTAAGACAGATGTTTCCAAGAATAAGTGACGCGGAGATCAAAGAAGGCATTTTTGTTGGTCCCCAGATCAGACATGTTATGAGTGACAAGCGGTTTGAAGAGCTGTTAGTTGGCCAGGAAAAAATTGCCTGGAAAGCCTTCAAAGACGTTGTTGACAATTTTCTGGGCAATTACAGAGCGCCAAACTACGTTGAAGTCGTAGACAAACTTCTCCGCGCATACCAGAAAATGAAGTGCAACATGTCACTCAAGATTCATTTCCTTCACTCACACTTGGACTTCTTCCCCGTGAATCTCGGTGCTGTCAGTGAAGAACACGGTGAGCGGTTTCACTAGGACATTGCTACAATGGAGAAACGATACCAGGGCAACTGGAATCCGTCAGTGCTTGCTGACTACTGTTGGACACTGCAACGTGATGCACCAGAAGTTGAATACAAAAGAAAATCAGGAGCAAAACATTTTTAATTCTGTTGAACTTAATGGCTCATGCGGAACATAAACGTGATTAAATAGGTAAACATATAAATGTCTATTTCTTAGAGTTCCTACGTGATGCAGTAAAACAAAAACTATATTTGTGCATACCCTATAGGTACCTGTCACAATCACCTAAAACTTTTCAGGAAGTAAGACTTTAAAAAAAAATTGTTGTGCAGTGTTATCAGACCTCAAATGTGCCGTGTAGGGCTGTCGCGGTGACAGAATTTCCCCATGCGGTGTTCAGCCTGTCTCAATATCGCGGTATGCGGTTATATCGCCATTTTTTTTTTTTGAAAATTACTTAATTGATCTGGATTTTAGAGCTATATAAACAAGCTTTATTGTTAGGCTATGATTCGGTATATTATTGCTTTATAATGACAAAGATGAGACAGCTTTAAGACCAATGAAATGCATGTTTAATGTTAAATACAGAACAGAGCAGGGATGTGCGTCTTTTCTCTATTAAAAAAGGTTTAAATAAGCTTCTAGCCTAGGCTAGATATACACTGTGAAACAAAAAAAAAGTGTTTAGGCTAAATATTTTAAATGCACATCTAATCAAAATATGGTAAAAAAAAAAATAGAATAAAGAATAAAGTCTGTAAGAGTTTAAACCTGCGTTATCATGCGCGCTAGACGAACCAACATGTTCACCTGATGTGGTTTAGAGAGGATCTGAGTGGGGTAGTGATGTTCCCCTCGGCACTAAAACCCTCTCTGATGGTGCTCGTTGCATTAATACACTGTAGATGTACTGTACCTGCATGCGACTTTAGAGATCAGAGAAAGTCTAGCCTGGTTATCGCGCCACTATTAACCATCTATTTAGTAGGTATAATTAACATAACAATATATACTACATTTCAAGTTATTATTCGTTTCAATACATTTTTATTCAACGAAAAAATGCATTTAAATAATTCCAGCAAGCCAGCAAGAGAGAATCTGCAGGCTGCAATGCCATAGTAACCGTCATTAAGTGTTTGTTCGCCAAAGCTGTTTAAATGTCGTCTAAATTACAAGTATTTATTGAGTGTGAACTCTATTTGATCATTAATAAACTTGCCTATAATTCCTGTTGCGATTGTTTAAATTTTAAAACACAAAGCCTGACACTCAGCAGCAACGCATGAGAACAGGTTGCGGGAAAATGTCGCTCTTAGCTAATTTTCATTATGAATTTATTTAACATTTATTACGCACGAATGTAAGCGTATAAAACAAGATGGACCCTGCAACAATAAAAAAAAAAAAAGAGAAGAAAGAAAGAAAAAACGTGAATATCGCGGTGTTGCGGTTGCTTGGCATGCCCTGCGGTTGGCTGGTCTATACCGCGATATCTCAAAATTGCGGTTAGCGCGACAGCCCTAGTGCCGTGTTTGCATATTCAAAAATGGCTGCCCAGGCAGTAGATCATCCGGGTACTACTACGTATTCGGACACAACAACTTACTCTCGCGTACTGCTTTCACGTAATGTTCAGTACGGAAGTATGCGATTTCAGACACAGATAGTGTTAACAGATAAGAGGCTTCCTTGATATGGTGAAGAAAAATAAACAAAAACAGATGGAGAATGAAGAGAGGAAGACCAAATATGCAAACAAATGATAGATAGATAGATAGATAGATAGATAGATAGATAGATAGATAGATAGATAGATAGATAGATAGATAGATAGATAAATGGACAGATAGACAGACAGACGATGGCTGTTGCAAACAACGACATTACGAACGCAGTAACAATCCACATATGCAAGGTCACAATTCCTCTATAGACAGTCAAGAAAGAAGCTTTCAGCGCAATAATTAAAACACTGGATTCCAGGTATGCCTTACTGGGCAAAAATACTTCAGGTCAGTTGCTAGACCAACGTTATAAGTGAACTGAAAATGGAGATATTTATAGTCGTACACTTTTCTACAACAGACCAGTGGTCAAGTTGTACAGTAAAGTTTGCAAATGTCATTTCATTTGTTAAAGGAGAGCTAAGGGTAATTGTAAAATACTTAAATGTTATATTAATAATAAACATTGTATATATTGCACCTGTTTCACATGTACTGATTCCATCATATATTGTGTAATTTTGTGGGGCCAAGCAAACATTATAGTACTCAAATCCTTTACTATATACACAGATCAGCCATAACATTAAAACCACCTCCTTGTTTCTACACTCACTGTCCATTTTATCAGCTCCACTTACCATATAGAAGCACTTTGTAGTTCTACAATTACTGACTGTAGTCCATCTGTTTCTCTGCACGCTGTGTTAGCCCCCTTTCATGCTGTTCTTCAATGGTCAGGACCCCCACAGAGTCAGCACTGCAGTGACAATGACATGATGGTGGTGTGTTAGTGTGTGTTATGCTGGTATGAGTGGATCACAAACAGCAGTGCTGCTGGAGTTGTTAAATGCCGTGTCCACTCACTGTCCACTCTATTAGACACTCCTACCTAGTTGGTCCACATTGTAGATGTAAAGTCAGAGACAATCATTCATCTATTGCTGCTGTTTGAGTTGGTCATCTTCTAGACCTTCATCAGTGATGCTGACAGGACGCTGCCCACGGGGCGCTGTTGGCTGGATGTTTTTTGGTTGGTGGACTATTCTTAGTCCAGCAGTGACAGTGAGGTGTTTAAAACCTCCATCAGCACTGCTGTGTCTGATCCACTCATACCAGCACAACACACATTAACACACCACCACCATGTCAGTGCAGTGCTGAGAATGGGAGAGTCCTGACCACTAAAGAACATGGACAGTAAGTGTAGAAACAAGGAGGTGGTTTTAATGTTATGGCTGGTCGGTGTATATATACCGTGATACACAGTGAAACCGTCAATCTTAAAAATACCGTGATACAAATTTTCGGTCATACCGCCCAGCACTGAAAGCATTGTAGTAGAAAAAAAATGCAAAATATAATTATTTTACTATTGGTCTCAGACTTTTAACCCCAAATGTACCAACTTTTACTAATGTTTTACTAATTTGAAAGAAAGTTTATATGAAAAGTTTACCTCAGAACGCTTACCTTGCTATGCTGCTGTGTTCTTTCAGATAGCTTTCACATCTAGCAATGACGGTTTTCCTCACACTGTTCGCGTTTCCATTCCCGTTTTTTACTAACAGCACAACGACGAGGACGAGAACGACTCCGAGCACAAGTACCGCCGTTCCAACCAGACCAAACAGTTTTCTTTTCGTTTTGCGCGAACGGTTATTGACCACCTCATAAGCCATGACTGGACACAGTTGAACCTGAGGTGTGTGTGTGTGTGTGTGTTGTGGCCGGACGGAAGCGGAGTAAAATTACCGCCAGCAGCTGCAACCACCAGCTGAATAACCTCAGCCCGTCAGTCCGACCTGTTAATATCCTCTAAGCGAGATCACGTGACCAACCAAGGCTAACCGTTATTTATCAGGGTTCGTTTATTAATATCTTATGTATTTAATGGACAGAGCAGCAAACACAACTTCCACACAATAGTTTGGCACCAACAGCGTATAACATCAACTCATTGTGAACACAACGAGGCAAATATGTTAGATTTAAATTACTCACATTAGCTCATTCTACTTTATGCTGTGTTAGTGCCTATTTATATCCAAAAAAAAGTCCAGAAAGTCCATGTGTTAGCTCAGTGGTAGCTTAGCGGTTAAGGTACTGGACTAGTTATCAGAAGGTTGCTGGGTCAAGCCCAATTGCCACCCAGATGCCACTGTTGGGCCCCCTCAGCAAGGCCCTTAACCCTTATTGCTCAAACTGTATTCAGTCCTTCGCAGAGATGTTCACAAGTCACAAAATATGAGTTCGAGTCGAGTCACGAGTCTTTAGGCTAGAGTTTGAATCACGAGTCTTTAGGCTAGAGTCCGAGTCAAGTCACGAGTCTTTAGGCTAGAGTCCGAGTCGAGTCACGAGTCTTTAGACTATAGTCCGAGTCGAGTTGCGAGTCTTTAGGCTAGAGTCTGAGTAGCGAGTCTTTAGGCTAGAGTCCGAGTCGAGTCACGAGTCTTTAGGTTAGAGTATGTGTTGTCACAAGTCTTTAGGCTAGAGTCCGAGTCAAGTCACAAGTCTTTAGGCTAGAGTCAGAGTACAGTCACGAGTCTTTAGGCTAGAGTCCGAATCGAATGACGAGTCTTTAGGCTAGAGTCCGAGTCCAGTCACGGGTCTTTAGGTTAGAGTTTGAGTTGTCACAAGTCTTTAGGCTAGAGTCCGAGTCGAGTCACAAGTCTTTAGGCTAGAGTCCGAGTCGAGTCACGAGTCTTTAGGCTAGAGTCCGAGTCGAATCACGGGTCTTTAGACTAGAGTCCGAGTCGAGTCACGGGTCTTTAGGGTAGAGTCCGAGTCGAGTCACAGGTCTTTAGGCTAGAGTCCGAGTCGAGTCACAGGTCTTTAGGCTAGAGTCCGAGTCGAGTCACGGGTCTTTAGACTAGAGTCCGAGTCAAGTCACGAGTCTTTAGGCTAGAGTCCGAGTCGAGTCGCGAGTCTTTAGGCTAGAGTCCGAGTCGAGTCGCGAGTCTTTAGGCTAGAGTCTGAGTCACGAGTTTTTAGGCTGGAGTCCGAGTCGAGTCACGAGTCTTTAGGTTAGAGTTTGAGTCGAGTCACGGGTCTTTAGGTTAGAGTTTGAGTTGAGTCACGAGTCTTTAGGTTAGAGTTTGAGTCGAGTCACAAGTCTTTAGGCTAGAGTCCGAGTCGAGTCACGAGTCTTTAGGCAAGAGTCCGAGTCGAGTCGCGAGTCTTTAGACTAGAGTCCGAGTCGAGTCGCGAGTCTTTAGACTAGAGTCAGAATCGAGTCACGGGTCTTTAGACAAGAGTCCGAGTCGAGTCACGAGTCTTTAGACTATAGTTCGAGTCAAGTCGCGAGTCTTTAGGCTAGAGTCCGAGTCGAGTCGCGAGTCTTTAGGCTAGAGTCCGAGTCGCGAGTCTTTAGGCTGGAGGCTGAGTCACGAGTCTTTAGGCTAGAGTCCGAGTCGAGTCACGAGTCTTTAGGCTAGAGCCTGAGTCACGAGTCTTTAGGCTAGAGTCCGAGTCGAGTCTTGAGTCTTTAGGTTGAAGTCGAGTCACGGGTCTTTAGGTTAGAGTTTGAGTTGTCACGAGTCTTTAGGTTAGAGTTTGAGTCGAGTCACAAGTCTTTAGGCTAGAGTCCGAGTCGAGTCACGAGTCTTTAGGCTAGAGTCCGAGTCGAGTCGCGAGTCTTTAGGCTAGAGTCCGAGTCGAGTCGCGAGTCTTTAGGCTGGAGGCTGAGTCACGAGTCTTTAGGCTATAGTCCGAGTCGAGTCACGAGTCTTTAGGCTAGAGCCTGAGTCACGAGTCTTTAGGCTAGAGTCCGAGTCGAGTCTTGAGTCTTTAGGTTAGAGTTTGAGTCGAGTCACGGGTCTTTAGGTTAGAGTTTGAGTTGTCACGAGTCTTTAGGTTAGAGTTTGAGTCCAGTCACAAGTCTTTAGGCTAGAGTCCAAGTCGAGTCACGAGTCTTTAGGCTAGAGTCCGAGTCGAGTCGCGAGTCTTTAGGCTAGAGTCCGAGTCAAGTCACGAGTCTTTAGGCAAGAGTCTGAGTCGAGTCGCGAGTCTTTAGACTAGAGTCAGAATCGAGTCACGGGTCTTTAGACTAGAGTCCGAGTCGAGTCACGAGTCTTTAGACTATAGTTCGAGTCAAGTCGCGAGTCTTTAGGCTAGAGTCCGAGTCGAGTCGCGAGTCTTTAGGCTAGAGTCCGAGTCGCGAGTCTTTAGGCTGGAGGCTGAGTCACGAGTCTTTAGGCTAGAGTCCGAGTCGAGTCACGAGTCTTTAGGCTAGAGCCTGAGTCACGAGTCTTTAGGCTAGAGTCCGAGTCGAGTCTTGAGTCTTTAGGTTGAAGTCGAGTCACGGGTCTTTAGGTTAGAGTTTGAGTTGTCACGAGTCTTTAGGTTAGAGTTTGAGTCGAGTCACGAGTCTTTAGGCTAGAGTCCGAGTCGAGTCGCGAGTCTTTAGGCTAGAGTCCGAGTCGAGTCGCGAGTCTTTAGGCTGGAGGCTGAGTCACGAGTCTTTAGGCTATAGTCCGAGTCGAGTCACGAGTCTTTAGGCTAGAGCCTGAGTCACGAGTCTTTAGGCTAGAGTCCGAGTCGAGTCTTGAGTCTTTAGGCTAGAGTCCGAGTCGAGTCGCGAGTCTTTAGGCTAGAGTCCGAGTCAAGTCACGAGTCTTTAGGCAAGAGTCTGAGTCGAGTCGCGAGTCTTTAGACTAGAGTCCGAGTCGAGTCACGCGTCTTTAGACTAGAGTCCGAGTCGAGTCACGAGTCTTTAGACTATAGTTCGAGTCGAGTCTTGAGTCTTTAGGTTAGAGTTTGAGTCGAGTCACGGGTCTTTAGGTTAGAGTTTGAGTTGTCACGAGTCTTTAGGTTAGAGTTTGAGTCGAGTCACAAGTCTTTAGGCTAGAGTTTGAGTCGAGTCACAAGTCTTTAGGCTAGAGTCCGAGTCGAGTCACGAGTCTTTAGGCTAGAGTCCGAGTCGAGTCGCGAGTCTTTAGGCTAGAGTCCGAGTCAAGTCACGAGTCTTTAGGCAAGAGTCCGAGTCGAGTCGCGAGTCTTCAGACTAGAGTCCGAGTCGAGTCACGGGTCTTTAGACTAGAGTCCGAGTCGAGTCACGAGTCTTTAGACTATAGTTCGAGTCAAGTCGCGAGTCTTTAGGCTAGAGTCCGAGTCGAGTCGCGAGTCTTTAGGCTAGAGTCTGAGTCGAGTCGCGAGTCTTTAGGCTAGAGTCTGAGTCATGAGTCTTTTGGCTAGAGTCTGAGTCGAGTCACGAGTCTTTAGGTTAGAGTTTGAGTCGAGTCACGAGTCTTTAGGCTAGAGTCCGAGTCGAGTCACGAGTCTTTAGGCTAGAGTCCGAGTCGAGTCACGAGTCTTTAGGCTAGAGTCCGAGTCCAGTCGCGAGTCTTTAGACTAGAGTCCGAGTCGAGTCACGAGTCTTTAGACTAGATTCCGAGTCGAGTCCCGAGTCTTTAGACTAGAGTCCGAGTCGAGTCGCAAGTCTTTAGGCTAGAGTCTGAGTCACGAGTCTTTAGGCTAGAGTCAGAGTCGAGTCACAAGTCTTTAGATATGTAAGTTCAGATATAAAACAACAGATTAGCGACTGTATTTTGCCGTTTTACTTCATTCCTTTACTTTCCTAGGTACCAGTTATAAAAGCTTAAACTGATACGTTTTGTTTTTATCCCAAACACAGCAAAAAATCCATAATACTGCTTACCTTAGCTTATGTTCTTCCAGATGCTATTACATTTATAAGTGTGTGTTGTCCCATTAAGAATAGAATCCGTTTTTTTGTAAATGTTTATTTTTTTATAGTTAAAAACCTCCAAACTTTTCTCGGTTGTGAAGTAAAACACTAACTCTTTAGAAAGCCAATCAAGCGTTTCATTGACAATCTGTGTGATGCTGCAAACTAAATACATGCAAATAACAGCATTTCTTACTAAAAATTACAATCAGAAGGTCTGATTGGTTCAGAAAGCGGTTCTTACAATCATTAGAGCCAATTCTGTAGGAGCGTTCCATTCACATTATCTGTTACTGTGAAGTGCACTACGTAGGGTATTTCACCATTTTAAGTAGGGAGCGACGCTTCATCACTATGCCGGAAGCTGGCTGGAACATTTACCCATTGCGTGCTTTGTGGTTTAAAATGGCCGGAGCGTTATTAGAGAGCAGAAAATGACACGATCAGAATGATGTCGAATCATATATACTGTATATATATATATATAATTGTCACATGTAACTAATGTTGCTGATTTTTGTTGACCACAAGTAATTTTTTGCGAGTCACGAGTCCTTTGAAACGAGTCCGAGTTGAGTCTGAAGTCGCTGTATGTGCGACTTACGTGTGACGTGTTACGTGTGTAAAATATTCATCAAATTTCTCCAAAACAAGTTGTATTTTATCAAGTGTAACCCACATTACACACTACAACTCTTACACTGACACTTTTACCCTGTATTACATCATAAAAAACAGATTTTTATTTATAACTTCAATAGCATTTAAAGTATTCAGCATATCAAAAACTTAAATAGCTTTTTAAAAATTCAACAAATTGCTCCAAAACAAGTTGTATTTCATCAAGTGTAACCCACATTACACACTACAACTCTTACACTGACACTTTTACCCTTTATTACAAAATAAAAACAGATTTTTATTCATAACTTCAATAGCATTTAAAGTACAGTGGTGCTTGAATGTTTGTGAACCCTTTAGAATTTTCTATATTTCTGCATCATCAGATTTTCACACAAGTCCTACAAGTAGATAAAGAGAACCCAGTTAAACAAATGAGAAAAAAATATTGTACTTGGTCATTTATTTATTGAGAAAAATGATCCAATATTACATATTTGTGAGTGGCAAAAGTATGTGAATCCCTAGCATTAGCAGTTAATTTGAAGGTAAAATTAGAGTCAGTTGTTTTCAATCAATGGGATGACAATCAGGTGTGAGTGGGCACCCTGTTTTATTTAAAGTACAGGGATCTATCAGTCTGCTCTTCACAACACATGTTTGTGGAACTGTATCATGGCACGCACAAAGGAGATTTCTGAGGACCTCAGAAAAAGAGTTGTTGATGCTCATCAGGCTGGAAAAGGTTACAAAACCATCTCTAAAGAGTTTGGACTCCACCAATCCACAGTCAGACAGATTGTGTACAAATGGAGGAAATTCAAGACCATTGTTACCCTCCCCAGGAGTGGTCGACCAACAAAGATCACTCCAAGAGCAAGGCGTGTAATAGTCGGCGAGGTCACAAAGGACCCCAGGGTAACTTCTAAGCAACTGAAGGCCTCTCTCACATTGGCTTATGTTCATGAGTCCACCATCAGGAGAACACTGAACAACAATGGTGTGCATGGCAGGGTTGCAAGGAGAAAGCCACTGCTCTCCAAAAAGAACATTGCTGCTCGTCTGCAGTTTGCTACAGATCACGTGGACAAGCCAGAAGGCCATTGGAAGAATGTTTTGTGGATGGATGAGACCAAAATATAACTTTTTGGTTTAAATGAAAAGCGTTATGTTTGGAAAAAGGAAAACACTGCATTCCAGCATAAGGACCTTATCCCATCTGTGAAACATGGTGGTGGTAATATCATGGTTTGGGCCTGTTTTGCTGCATCTGGGCCAGGACGGCTTGCCATCATTGATGGAACAATGAATTCTGAATTATATCAGAGAATTCTTAAGGAAAATGTCAGGACATCTGTCCATGAACTGAATCTCAAGAGAAGGCGGGTCATGCAGCAAGACAACGACCTTAAGCACACAAGTCGTTCTACAAAGAATGGTTAAAGAAGAATAAAGTTAATGTTTTGGAATGGCCAAGTCAAAGTCCTGACCTTAATCCAATCGAAATGTTGTGGAAGGACCTGAAGCGAGCAGTTAATGTGAGGAAACCCACCAACATCCCAGAGTTGAAGCTGTTCTGCAGGACTGATCAACAGTTACCAGAAACATTTAGTTGCAGTTATTGCTGCAAAGGGGGGGTCACACCAGATACTGAAAGCAAAGGTTCACATACTTTTGCCACTCAGAAATATGTAATATTGGATCATTTTCCTCAATAAATAAATGACCAAGTATAATATTTTTGTCTCATTTGTTTAACTGGGTTCTCTTTATCTACTTTTAGGACTTGTGTGAAAATCTGATGATGTTTTAGTTATTCAAGTTATTGCATATCAATAACTTCAATAGCATTTAAATTATTCAGCATATTAGGTATAGGCATATCTGGTAACTTCAAAAGCTTTTAAAATATTCATCAAATTGCTACAAAACAAGTTGTATTGTATCAGGTGTAACAAACATTACACACTACAATTCTTACACTTAAGAAAAAACAGCTTGTTTTGGAGCAATTGGATGTTATTGATGAAAGTTATTGGTATGCTGAATACTTTAAATGCTATTGAAGTTATGAATAAAAATCTGTTTTCTATTTTGTAAAAGAGGGTAAAAGTGTCAGTGTAAGAGTTGTAGTGTGTAATGTGGGTTACACTTGATAAAGTTCAGCTTGTTTTGGAGCAATTGGATGCATATTTTAAAAGCTATTGAAGTTATTGATGTGCTGAATACTTTAAATGCTATTGAAGTTATGGATAAAAAAATCAGTTTTTTATCATGTAAAACAGGGTAAAAGTGTCAGTTTAGGAGTTGTAGTGTGGGTTACACTTAATAAAATACAGCTTGTTTTGGAGCAATTGAATGCACATTTTAAAAGCTATTGAAGTTATTAATATGCTGAATACTTTAAATGCTATTGAAGTTATAGATAAAAAAATCAGTTTTTTATCATGTAAAACAGGGTAAAAGTGTCAGTTTAGGAGTTGTAGTGTGTAAATTGGGTTACACTTAATAAAATACAGCTTGGAGCAATTTGTCAATTATTTTAAAAGCTATTGAAGTTTAAAATATGCTGATTTTTTTCAATGTGCATCATGTGTATGCTATTTAAAATATGGAACAAAAATCAGTTTTTAATTATTTATTAAAAGGTAATGTGGGTTACACTTGATAAAATACATCTGGTTTTGGAGCAATTGAATGCACATTTTAAAAGCTATTGAGGTAATTGATATGCTGAATATATTAAATGCTATTGAAGTTATGGATAAAAAAATCAGTTTTTTATCATGTAAAACAGGGTAAAAGTATCAGTTTAGGAGTTGTAGTGTGGGTTACACTTAATAAAATACAGCTTGTTTTGGAGAAATTGAATGCACATTTTAAAAGCTATTGAAGTTATTAATATGCTGAATACTTTAAATGCTATTGAAGTTATAGATAAAAAAAATCAGTTTTTTATCATGTAAAACAGGGTAAAAGTGTCAGTTTAGGAGTTGTAGTGTGTAAATTGGGTTACACTTAATAAAATACAGCTTGGAGCAATTTGTTAATTATTTTAAAAGCTATTGAAGTTTAAAATATGCTGATTTTTTTCAATGTGCATCATGTGTATGCTATTTAAAATAAGGAACAAAAATCAGTTTTTTATTATTTATTAAAAGGCAAAAGTGTCAGTATAACAGTTGTAGTGTGTAATGTGGGTTACACTTGATAAAATACAACTTGTTTTGAAGCATTTTGATGAATTTTTTCAATGTGCATCATGTGTATGCTTTTAATATACAGTACAAAAGTCAGTTTTTTATTATTTATTAAAAGGTAAACGTGTAAGTTTAACAAATGTAGTGTGTAATGTGGGTTACACTTGATAAAATACAAATTGTTTTGAAGCAATTTGTTAATTATTTTAAAAGCTATTGAAGTTTAAAATATGCTGAATTTTTTCAATGTGCATCATGTGTATGTTATTTAAAAAACTTGATAAAGTTCAGCTTGTTTTGGAGCAATTGGATGCATATTTTAAAAGCTATTGAAGTTATTGATGTGCTGAATACTTTAAATGCTATTGAAGTTATGGATAAAAAAAATCAGTTTTTTATCATGTAAAACAGGGTAAAAGTGTCAGTTTAGGAGTTGTAGTGTGGGTTACACTTAATAAAATACAGCTTGTTTTGGAGCAATTGAATGCACATTTTAAAAGCTATTGAAGTTATTAATATGCTGAATACTTTAAATGCTATTGAAGTTATAGATAAAAAAATCAGTTTTTTATCATGTAAAACAGGGTAAAAGTGTCAGTTTAGGAGTTGTAGTGTGTAAATTGGGTTACACTTAATAAAATACAGCTTGGAGCAATTTGTCAATTATTTTTAAAGCTATTGAAGTTTAAAATATGCTGATTTTTTTCAATGTGCATCATGTGTATGCTATTTAAAATATGGAACAAAAATCAGTTTTTAATTATTTATTAAAAGGTAATGTGGGTTACACTTGATAAAATACATCTGGTTTTGGAGCAATTGAATGCACATTTTAAAAGCTATTGAGGTAATTGATATGCTGAATATATTAAATGCTATTGAAGTTATGGATAAAAAAATCAGTTTTTTATCATGTAAAACAGGGTAAAAGTATCAGTTTAGGAGTTGTAGTGTGGGTTACACTTAATAAAATACAGCTTGTTTTGGAGAAATTGAATGCACATTTTAAAAGCTATTGAAGTTATTAATATGCTGAATACTTTAAATGCTATTGAAGTTATAGATATAAAAAAATCAGTTTTTTATCATGTAAAACAGGGTAAAAGTGTCAGTTTAGGAGTTGTAGTGTGTAAATTGGGTTACACTTAATAAAATACAGCTTGGAGCAATTTGTTAATTATTTTAAAAGCTATTGAAGTTTAAAATATGCTGATTTTTTTCAATGTGCATCATGTGTATGCTATTTAAAATAAGGAACAAAAATCAGTTTTTTATTATTTATTAAAAGGCAAAAGTGTCAGTATAACAGTTGTAGTGTGTAATGTGGGTTACACTTGATAAAATACAACTTGTTTTGAAGCATTTTGATGAATTTTTTCAATGTGCATCATGTGTATGCTTTTAATATACAGTACAAAAGTCAGTTTTTTATTATTTATTAAAAGGTAAACGTGTAAGTTTAACAAATGTAGTGTGTAATGTGGGTTACACTTGATAAAATACAAATTGTTTTGAAGCAATTTGTTAATTATTTTAAAAGCTATTGAAGTTTAAAATATGCTGAATTTTTTCAATGTGCATCATGTGTATGTTATTTAAAAAACTTGATAAAGTTCAGCTTGTTTTGGAGCAATTGGATGCATATTTTAAAAGCTATTGAAGTTATTGATGTGCTGAATACTTTAAATGCTATTGAAGTTATGGATAAAAAAATCAGTTTTTTATCATGTAAAACAGGGTAAAAGTGTCAGTTTAGGAGTTGTAGTGTGGGTTACACTTAATAAAATACAGCTTGTTTTGGAGCAATTGAATGCACATTTTAAAAGCTATTGAAGTTATTAATATGCTGAATACTTTAAATGCTATTGAAGTTATAGATAAAAAAATCAGTTTTTTATCATGTAAAACAGGGTAAAAGTGTCAGTTTAGGAGTTGTAGTGTGTAAATTGGGTTACACTTAATAAAATACAGCTTGGAGCAATTTGTCAATTATTTTAAAAGCTATTGAAGTTTAAAATATGCTGATTTTTTTCAATGTGCATCATGTGTATGCTATTTAAAATATGGAACAAAAATCAGTTTTTAATTATTTATTAAAAGGTAATGTGGGTTACACTTGATAAAATACATCTGGTTTTGGAGCAATTGAATGCACATTTTAAAAGCTATTGAGGTAATTGATATGCTGAATATATTAAATGCTATTGAAGTTATGGATAAAAAAATCAGTTTTTTATCATGTAAAACAGGGTAAAAGTATCAGTTTAGGAGTTGTAGTGTGGGTTACACTTAATAAAATACAGCTTGTTTTGGAGAAATTGAATGCACATTTTAAAAGCTATTGAAGTTATTAATATGCTGAATACTTTAAATGCTATTGAAGTTATAGATAAAAAAAATCAGTTTTTTATCATGTAAAACAGGGTAAAAGTGTCAGTTTAGGAGTTGTAGTGTGTAAATTGGGTTACACTTAATAAAATACAGCTTGGAGCAATTTGTTAATTATTTTAAAAGCTATTGAAGTTTAAAATATGCTGATTTTTTTCAATGTGCATCATGTGTATGCTATTTAAAATAAGGAACAAAAATCAGTTTTTTATTATTTATTAAAAGGCAAAAGTGTCAGTATAACAGTTGTAGTGTGTAATGTGGGTTACACTTGATAAAATACAACTTGTTTTGAAGCATTTTGATGAATTTTTTCAATGTGCATCATGTGTATGCTTTTAATATACAGTACAAAAGTCAGTTTTTTATTATTTATTAAAAGGTAAACGTGTAAGTTTAACAAATGTAGTGTGTAATGTGGGTTACACTTGATAAAATACAAATTGTTTTGAAGCAATTTGTTAATTATTTTAAAAGCTATTGAAGTTTAAAATATGCTGAATTTTTTCAATGTGCATCATGTGTATGTTATTTAAAATATGGAACAAAAATCTGATTTTTTATTATTTATTAAAAAGTAAGTGTCAGTATAACAGTTGCAGTGTGTAATGTGGGTTACACTTGAAAAAATACAACTTGTTTTGAAGTAATTGAAGCTATATATATTAAGCTACTGACTTGAAGCATATTAATAGCATTTAAAGTATTCAGCCTATCAATAGCATTTACAATTTTCAGCATATTAAAACTTCAATAACTTTTAAAATATGCATCCAATTGCTCCAAAACAGCTGTATTGTATCAAGTGTAACCCACATTACACACTACAGCTCCTAAACTTAAAAATTTACACTGTATTACATGATAAAAAAACAGATTTCTATTCATAACTTCAATAGCATTTAAAGTATTCAGCCTATCAATAGCATTTACAATTTTCAGCATATTAAAACTTCAATAACTTTTAAAATATGCATCCAATTGCTCCAAAACAGCTGTATTGTATCAAGTGTAACCCACATTACAAACTACAGCTCCTAAACTGACACATTTACACTGTATGACATGATAAAAAAACAGAATTCTATTCATAACTTCAATAGCATTTAAAGTATTCAGCCTATCAATAGCATTTAAAATTTTCAGCATATAAAACTTCAATAACTTTTAAAATATGCATCCAATTGCTCCAAAACAGATGTATTGTATCAAGTGTAACCCACATTACAAACTACATAACTTCAATAGCATTTAAAGTATTCAGCCTATCAATAGCATTTAAAATTTTCAGCATATAAAACTTCAATAACTTGAATTATTGAATTATTAAAACTTCAATAACTTGAATCTGTTAAAAAAACAGAATTCTATTCATAACTTCAATAGCATTTAAAGTATTCAGCCTATCAATAGCATTTACAATTTTCAGCATATTAAAACTTCAATAACTTTTAAAATATGCATCCAATTGCTCCAAAACAGCTGTATTGTATCAAGTGTAACCCACATTACACACTACAGCTCCTAAACTGACACATTTACACTGTATTACATGATAAAAAAACAGATTTCTATTCATAACTTCAATAGCATTTAAAGTGTTCAGCCTATCAATAGCATTTACAATTTTCAGCATATTAAAACTTCAATAACTTTTAAAATATGCATCCAATTGCTCCAAAACAGCTGTATTGTATCAAGTGTAACCCACATTACACACTGCAGCTCCTAAACTGACACATTTACACTGTATGACATGATAAAAAAACAGATTTCGATTCATAACTTCAATAGCATTTAAAGTATTCAGCCAATCAATAACATTTAAAATTTTCAGCATAATAAAAGTTCAATAACTTTTAAAATATGCATCCAATTGCTTCACAACAGCTGTATTGTATCAAGTGTAACCCACATTACATACTACAGCTCCTAAACTGACACATTTACACTGTATTACATGATAAAAAAACAGATTTCTATTCATAACTTCAATAGCATTTAAAGTATTCAGCCTATCAATAGCATTTAAAATGTTCAGCATATTAAAACTTCAATAACTTTTAAAATATGCATCCAATTGCTCCAAAACTACTGTATTGTATCAAGTGTAACCCACATTACACACTGTAGCTTCTAAACTGACACATTTACACTGTATTACATGATAAAAAAACAGATTTCGATTCATAACTTCAATAGCATTTAAAATTTTCAGCATATTAAAATAAGAAGTCTTGAGATTCAAGTGCACTTCTTTCTTGAGATTCACGTGCACTTCTTTCTCAGGTATCAAGTGCACTTCTTTCTCAGGTATCAATTGCACTTCTTTCTAGATATTCAAGTGCACTTCTTTCCTTGGATTCAAGTGCACTACTTTCTTGGGATTCAAGTGCACTTATTTCTCAGGTATCAAGTGCACTACTTTCTCAGGTATCAAGTGCACTTCTGTCTTGGGATTCAAGTGCACTTCTTTCTAAAGATTCAAGTGCACTTCTTTTGCTAGATTCAAGTGCACTTCTTTCTAGAGATTCAAGTGCACTTCTTTCCTAGGATTTAAGTGCATTTCTTTCTAGAGATTTAAGTGTTCTTTCATGGGATTCAAGTGCACTTCTTTCTAGAGATTTAAGTGCACTTCTATCTTGGGATTCAAGTGCACTTCTGTCTTGGGATTCAAGTGCACTTCTTTCTAGAGATTCAAGTGCACTTCTTTTTCTAGATTCAAGTGCACCTCTTTCTAGAGATTCAAGTGCACTTTTTTCTCATGTATCAAGTGCACTTCTTTATCAGGTATCAAGTGCACTTCTGTCTTGGGATTCAAGTGCACTTCTTTTCTAGGATTCAAGTGCACTTCTTTTTAGAGATTCAAGTGCACTTCTATCTAGAGATTCAAGTGCACTTCTTTTTCTAGATTCAAGTGCACTTCTGTCTTGGGATTCAAGTGCTCTTCTTTCTTGGGATTCAAGTGCACTTATTTCTAGAGATTCAAGTGCACTTATTTCTAGAGATTCAAGTGCACTTCTTTCTAGAGATTCAAGTGCACTTCTTTCCTGGGATTCAAGAGCACTTCTTTCTTGGGATTCAAGTGCACTTCTTTCTAGAGATTCAAGTGCACTTCTGTCTTGGGATTCAAGTGCACTTTTTTTTCTAGTGATTTAAGTGCACTTCTTTCTTGAGATTCAAGTGCACTTCTGTCTTGGGATTCAAGTGCACTTCTGTCTTGGGATTCAAGTGCACTTCTTTCTAGAGATTCAAGTGCACTTCTTTTTCTAGATTCAAGTGCACTTCTTCCTAGAAAATCAAGTGCACTTCTTTCTAGAGATTCAAGTGCACTTCTTTCTTGGGATTCAAGTGCACTTATTTCTAGAGATTCAAGTGCACTTCTTTTTCTAGATTCAAGTGCACTTCTGTCTTGGGATTCAAGAGCACTTTTTTCTTGGGATTCAAGTGCACTTCTTTTTCTAGTGATTCAAGTGCACTTCTTTCCTGGGATTCAAGTGCACTTCTTTCTCATGTATCAACTGCACTTCTTTCCTGGGATTCATATTAAGACTTCAATAACTTTTAAAATATGCATCCAATTGCTCCAAAACAGCTGTATTGTATCAAGTGTAACCCACAATACACACCACAGCTCCTAAACTGACAAATTTACTCTGTGTTACATGATAAAAAAACAGATTTCTATTCATGAATTCAATAGCATTTAAAGTATTCAGCCTATTAATAGCATTTAAAATTTTCAGCATATTAAAATTTCAATAACTTTTAAAATATGCATTCACTTGCTCCACAACAGCTGTATTGTATCAAGAGTAACCCACATTACACACTACAGCTCCTAAACTGACAAATTTACTCTGTATTACATGATAAAAAAACAGAATTCTATTCATAACTTCAATAGCATTTAAAGTATTCAGCCTATCAATAGCATTTACAACTTTCAGCATATTAAAACTTCAATACCTTTTAAAATATGCATCCAATTGCTCCAAAACAGCTGTATTGTATCAAGTCTAACCCACATTACACACTACAGCTCCTAAACTTACACATTTATACTGTATTACATGATAAAAAAACAGATTTTTATTCATAACTTCAATAGCATTTAAAGTATTCAGCCTATCAATAGCATTTAAAATTTTCAGCATATTAAAATAAGAAGTCTTGAGATTCAAGTGCACTTCTTTCTTGAGATTCAAGTGCACTTCTTTCTCAGGTATCAAGTGCACTTCTTTCTAGAGATTTAGGTGCACTTCTTTCTCAGGTATCAAGTGCACTTCTTTCTCAGGTATCAATTGCACTTCTTTCTAGATATTCAAGTGCACTTCTTTTCTGGGATTCAAGTGCACTACTTTCTTGGGATTCAAGTGCACTTATTCCTCAGGTATCAAGTGCACTTCTTTCTAGAGATTCAAGTGCACTTTTTTCTCAGGTATCAAGTGCACTACTTTATCAGGTATCAAGTGCACTTCTGTCTTGGGATTCAAGTGCACTTCTTTCTAGAGATTCAAGTGCACTTCTTTCTCAGGTATCAAGTGCACTTCTTTCTCGGGTATCAAGTGCACTTCTGTCTTGGGATTCAAGTGCACTTCTTTCTAGTGATTTAAGTGCACTTCTTTCTTGAGATTCAAGTGCACTTATTTTTCTAGATTCAAGTGCACTTCTTTCTAGAGATTCAAGTGCACTTCTTTCTCAGGTATCAAGTGCACTTCTTTCTAGAGATTCAAGTGCACTTCTTTCTCAGGTATCAAGTGCACTTCTTTCTAGAGATTAAAGTGCACTTCTTTCTCAGGTATCAAGTGCACTTCTTCCCAGAGATTCAAGTGCACTTCTTTTCTGGGATTCGAGTGCACTTCTTTCCTGGGATTCAAGTGCACTTCTTTCTAAGGTATTAAGTGCACTTCTTTCTAGAGATTCAAGTGCTTTTCTTTCTAGAGATTCAAGTGCACTTCTTTCTCAGGTATCAAGTGCACTTCTTTCTAGAGATTCAAGTGCACTTCTTTCTAGAGATTCAAGTGCACTTCTTTCTCAGGTATGAAGTGCACTTCTTTCTCAGGTATCAAGTGCACTTCTTTCTAGAGATTCAAGTGCACTTCTTTCTCAGGTATCAAGTTCACTTCTTTCTAGAGATTAAAGTGCACTTCTTTCTCAGGTATCAAGTGCACTTCTTTCTTGAGATTCAAGTGCACTTCTTTCTCAGGTGTCAAGTGCACTTCTTTTCTGGGATTCAAGTGCATTTCTTTCTAGAGATTCAAGTGCACTTCTTTCTCAGGTATCAAGTGCACTCCTTTATTCTTCAGATTCAAGTGCACTTTTTTTTCAGATTCAAGTGCACTTCTTTCTTCAGATTCAAGTACACTTCTTTTTTCAGATTCAAGTGCACTTTCTTAAGCACTTCCTTCTTAAGATTCAAGTGCACTTTTTTCTTAATGTTCAAGTGCACTTCTTTCTAGAGATTCAAGTGCATTTTTTTCTCAGGTATCAAGTGCACTTCTTTCTAGAGATTCAAGTGCACTTCTTTCTTCAGATTCAAGTGCATTTCTTTCTTCAGATTCAAGTGCACTTCTTTCTTTAGATTCAAGTGCACTTTCTTAAGCACTTCCTTCTTAAGATTCAAGTGCTCTTCTTTCTTAAGATTCAAGTGCACTTCTTTCTTAAGATTCAAGTGCACTTCTTTCTTAAGATTCAAGTGCACTGTCTTCTTCAGATTCAAGTGCACTTCTTTCTTCAGATTCAAGTGCACTTCTTTCTTCAGATTCAAGTGCACTTTCTTAAGCACTTCCTTCTTAAGATTCAAGTGCTCTTCTTTCTTAAGATTCAAGTGCACTTCTTTCTTAAGATTCAAGTGCACTTCTTTCTTAAGATTCAAGTGCACTGTCTTCTTCAGATTCAAGTGCACTTCTTTCTTCAGATTCAAGTGCACTTCTTTCTTCAGATTCAAGTGCACTTGTTTTGAAGCAATTTGATGAATGTTTTAAAAGTTATTGAAGTTTAAAATATGCTGAATTTTTTTAATGTGCATCATGTGTATGCTTTTTAAATGTTGTGTAATATCCACATATATTGAAGATATATTTAAATGAAAACAGCTTATTTCAGTGTAAACCCTAGATCTTACCAATTAATGTTGTAGGTAAAAATTGATTCTGACTCAAAGCAATATCTATCTAAAAATATATTTAAAAATGCATTCAATAAAACACATTTAATGCTTCTAAATGTATTTATTTCATTGAACCCATCTTGCTGCTACTTGGATTTTTTCCAAGATCTTGTGATTTATTTATTAAAAATAAGTTGTGATCTCAATAAAACAATGTTTTTTACCTTGAGATCATATGATGTGTTAATGAGCACCTGAGAAATGTACATTTTGTAAGTAAAAATGAAAGGCAGGTCGGCAGATCTTAAATGGATTAAAACAGACAACTGCATAACTTTAAACTTGCAAGTTTATTAGATTACACAATGCTTCTATTTATTAGGCTATAAACTAATTATAGTTAGCTAGAAATTGTGGTAGCTAAGTAATGATCCTGGTATTATTAAAACACCTTTAAATAGTGTGGATAGTTTTAGATTAAATCATTGGCGGCACTTGTAACAAAAATGTAGGCCTACTTTAACACTGTTCGTAACTTGACTTACAAACAGTAAAACATTGCAGGTAACCAAATTAATGATGATTATTGAGGTTTTCATAGTGTTTTGATAATAAAGACTATAATGCTGCAAAACAGTTGTTGAATGCAAGCCGTAGCCTAATGGTTAGGGTACCGGACTAGTAATCAAATGGTTGCTGGTTCAAGCCTCACCTCTGCCAGGTTGCTGCTATTGGGCCCTTGTCACACGTTAACCCTCTGTGTGCCACGCCCCCCTCTCCGTGAGCACACACTGTCTCCTGCCACACCCCTTCACTGATTGGTTCATGTAGACTAATTATCTCCAGCTGCGCTTTAGTTACTAGCCATGTTCCTAGCTTTTGTTACTAGCCATGTTCCTAGCTTTAGTTACTAGCCATGTGCCTAGCTTTGATTACTAGCCATGTTCCTAGCTTTAGTTACTAGCCATGTTATGCTAGCTCTTTGTTTCGCCTTATTAAATAAAACTTTATTCAGTTACATCTCTGCATGTGTGTGCCTTTTGTCTCGTCCAGTAGCCCCCGCGTGACAGCCCTTAACCCTCAATTGCTCAGATTGTATACTGTATCTGTACTGTAAGTCGCTTTGGATTAAAGCGTCTGCTAAATGCTGAAAATGTAAATGAATGGTTATTACAAAATCCCCAGAAAATGTGTAAAATGCAAATAAATTTTGTTACATTTCATAATTCCTAAACCTTTATTTAACTACAATCTACAAAAAATGACTTAAACGTTTGGCTGACCAACTTAATCATTGGAAACAATTTAATATTCTGTCAAAGGCATAAACACTACATTCCACTATAAGAACGTCATACGAAAAGTCAAACATGGCGGTGGTCTGTTCTGTAGTAGAAAATCCTGAAGGTGAATGTCTGCCTGTCATATATAGGTCACATAGTATATGTCTGCTAAACATAAGTGAGTAAATGATGTACAAGTACGGTAAAAAAGGTTCTTAAAATCTATTAACAATGTTGTAAACAGCACTAGAGATGAGGGCTATTCTTCTGTTCAGTGCTGCTGGATGCTGTTCTGCAGATTGAGTGTTTTGGGTTGTTAATGCACTGGAGTAACATCAGGGTTCTGTATTAAAAACATAACATAAAAGTACCATATGAGGTTATTGAATTGATATTTATACAAACCACATTTCTTCTAAACTTTTATGTAATTGACAAAAGTATAAAAAGAATGTAATTGTATTTTGTAAAAAAAAAAAAAAAAAGAGAGACAAATTTTGATTCAAAAAGGCATGAGGCATGTTTATCACTGTGTTGCATCACATTTCCTGTTAATTCCACTTTTTGTTTGTCTGGAAACAAAGGACTAGTTTTGCAGGTGGAACAAGAGTTGCTTGATACAAGATTGATACAAGTTGCTCAACAGTCTGTTGTCGTCATTGTCTAGCACATTGATAATTATACATTTTCAATAGGAGTTGCACTGCGACTGCAAACACACCAGTCAGGCACATGCACTCTGTCCACAAAGCCACAAAGTTAAAGCAAACAAATGAAATAGCTAGGATGGCCCAGAAGAAGACATTGTCTTAATAGCAGTATGTGTTTCTCTAAAATCTCAGTATACACCGCTGTGTCAGTGGTAACCTTACTCATGTGAAAGTCACTGATAAACAGTCTGGTCCTTTCCATCTTTGACACAGAGAATCATATTTTCTGAGAACAAGCAGAAATGTGAACCCATCTGATCAAGGCACACAATATTAATGTCTTTCCATCTATTTGAGATAGGCCTCAGGCCCAAAGAACTTGGTTGCATGTACGGCTTCTTTTGCATATATAGGTTTCTGGTTGCATTTCTTGATGCAGCAGTGGACTGCGTTGTGGCTATATTTAACAAACCACAGATTCTTGTTTCAATGCAAAATTGCAAATACTTCAGTTCATTTGCCATCTACTATACATAACATTGTGAAAAAATTCAGAGAATCCAGAGAAAAGTAGGATATGGCTCTATGAAACACTATTATGCAAAGTTAACACCATACTTCAGTTATATGATGCAAATATCTTTGAGTCTGAGCTTTCCTCATATGAATTGAAATACAGTAAAAACTTTAGCTGTGGTCGAGGATCCCACGTTTCTGCTTATTTTTAAGTAAAAGGGGAGTAGCGTTATCTTTGTCAAAGATGAAAAAAACCAGGCAACATATTTTGTGGTATGGGGGGGCACATCAGTGCCCACTGCATGGGTGACTTCAATATATAAGATGTACATTTGACATGTACAAAAAAAACATTAAAAGTCATTTCTTCGTATTTTTGTCAGTTGTGGATAATTAACAAATCATAGAGAAGTGCAAAATCTGGAATACATACACATCACTGTCAGAACAGGACCATCGGAACCCTCTGGTCTGTAGAATATTTATGAGCTTAGGAATAGAACCATTTGAGCAGGATTCTCTAGAAATATAAAAAATGCAAGTGTGAACACATGACTGAGATTCTCAGAATATGTAAAACAATTAAAAACAATGTACATTTAAAAATAACTTGAGAACTTGAGACCTAACCCTAACCCTAACCCCTAACCCTAATAGGTATACGTATCTGGTAAGTACATTCATTGTATAATCACAGTTCATTTGTAAGGTAGCTAATAACAGCTAATAATAATATCACTGACTAGCCTATCTGTTGCTTTGTACACTGTGACACACTTGTACTCTATTATTCAATCTAAAGGGAACCCCATAGTACGCCACTGACCAGATAATGTTTAATGTATAAACAGTTCTCTTGGTCTGTCCTTGTTTGCAGGGTTCCTAGCTTTAAATGAAACAAATATTATATATATATATATATATATATATATATATATATATATATATATATATATATATATATATATATATATATACAGGGGTTGGACAAAATAACTGAAACACCTATCATTTTAGTGTGGGAGGTTTCATGGCTAAATTGGACCAGTCTGGTGGCCAATCTTCATTAATTGCACCAGTAAGAGCAGAGTGTGAAGGTTCAATTAGCAGGGTAAGAGCACAGTTTTGCTCAAAATATTGCAATGCACACAACATTATGGGTGACATACCAGAGTTCAAAAGAGGACAAATTGTTGGTGCACGTCTTGCTGGCGCATCTGTGACCAAGACAGCAAGTCTTTGTGATGTATCAAGAGCCACGGTATCCAGGGTAATGTCAGCATACCACCAAGAAGGACAAACCACATCCAACAGGATTAACTGTGGACGCAAGAGGAAGCTGTCTGAAAGGGATGTTCGGGTGCTAACCCGGATTGTATCCAAAAAACATAAAACCACGGCTGCCCAAATCACGGCAGAATTAAATGTGCACCTCAACTCTCCTGTTTCCACCAGAACTGTCCGTCGGGAGCTCCACAGGGTCAATATACACGGCCGGGCTGCTATAGCCAAACCTTTAGTCACTCGTGCCAATGCCAAACGTCGGTTTCAATGGTGCAAGGAGCGCAAATCTTGGGCTGTGGACAATGTGAAACATGTATTGTTCTCTGATGAGTCCACCTTTACTGTTTTCCCCACATCCGGGAGAGTTACGGTGTGGAGAAGCCCCAAAGAAGCGTACCACCCAGACTGTTGCATGCCCAGAGTGAAGCATGGGGGTGGATCAGTGATGGTTTGGGCTGCCATATCATGGCATTCCCTTGGCCCAATACTTGTGCTAGATGGGCGCGTCACTGCCAAGGACTACCGAACCATTCTGGAGGACCATGTGCATCCAATGGCGGTGCCGTGTATCAGGATGACAATGCACCAATACACACAGCAAGACTGGTGAAAGATTGGTTTGATGAACATGAAAGTGAAGTTGAACATCTCCCATGGCCTGCACAGTCACCAGATCTAAATATTATTAAGCCACTTTGGGGTGTTTTGGAGAAGCGAGTCAGGAAACGTTTTCCTCCACCAGCATCACGTAGTGACCTGGCCACTATCCTGCAAGAAGAATGGCTTAAAATCCCTCTGACCACTGTGCGGGACTTGTATATGTCATTTCCAAGACGAATTGACGCTGTATTGGCCGCAAAAGGAGGCCCTACACCATACTTATAAATTATTGTGGTCTAAAACCAGGTGTTTCAGTTATTTTGTCCAACCCCTGTATATATACAGTATATATACAGTGTATCACAAAAGTGAGTACACCCCTCACATTTCTGCAGATATTGAAGTATATCTTTTCATGGGACAACACTGACAAAATGACACTTTGACACAATGAAAAGTAGTCTGTGTGCAGCTTATATAACAGTGTAAATTTATTCTTCCCTCAAAATAACTCAATATACAGCCATTAATGTCTAAACCACCGGCAACAAAAGTGAGTACACCCCTTAGTGAAAGTTCCTGAAGTGTCAATATTTTGTGTGGCCACCATTATTTCCCAGAACTGCCTTAACTCTCCTGGGCATGGAGTTTACCAGAGCTTCACAGGTTGCCACTGGAATGCTTTTCCACTCCTCCATGACGACATCACGGAGCTGGCGGATATTCGAGACTTTGCGCTCCTCCACCTTCCGCTTGAGGATGCCCCAAAGATGTTCTATTGGGTTTAGGTCTGGAGACATGCTTGGCCAGTCCATCACCTTTACCCTCAGCCTCTTCAATAAAGCAGTGGTCATCTTAGAGGTGTGTT
Source organism: Trichomycterus rosablanca (assembly GCF_030014385.1). Lineage (NCBI taxonomy): Eukaryota > Metazoa > Chordata > Actinopteri > Siluriformes > Trichomycteridae > Trichomycterus > Trichomycterus rosablanca. The sequence continues at coordinate 9,803,650 of NC_086010.1, read as the reverse complement.
TGGGGTCATTATCATGCTGGAACACTGCCCTGCGACCCAGTTTCCGGAGGGAGGGGCTCATGCTCTGCTTCAGTATTTCACAGTACATATTGGAGTTCATGTCCATCAATGAAATGTAACTCCCCAACACCTGCTGCACTCATGCAGCCCCAGACCATGGCATTCCCACCACCATGCTTGACTGTAGGCATGACACACTTATCTTTGTACTCCTCACCTGATTGCCGCCACACATGCTTGAGACCATCTGAACCAAACAAATGAATCTTGGTCTCATCAGACCATAGGACATGGTTCCAGTAATCCATGTCCTTTGTTGAAATGTCTTCAGCAAACTGTTTGCGGGCTTTCTTGTGTAGAGACTTCAGAAGAGGCTTCCTTCTGGGGTGACAGCCATGCAGACCAATTTGATGTAGTGTGCGGCGTATGGTCTGAGCACTGACAGGCTGACCCCCCACCTTTTCAATCTCTGCAGCAATGCTGACAGCACTCCTGCGCCTATCTTTCAAAGACAGCAGTTGGATGTGACGCTGAGCACGTGCACTCAGCTTCTTTGGACGACCAACGCAAGGTCTGTTCTGAGTGGACCCTGCTCTTTTAAAACTCTGGATGATCTTGGCCACTGTGCTGCAGCTCAGTTTCAGGGTGTTGGCAATCTTCTTGTAGCCTTGGCCATCTTCATGTAGCGCAACAATTCGTCTTTTAAGATCCTCAGAGAGTTCTTTGCCGTGAGGTGCCATGTTGGAACTTTCAGTGACCAGTATGAGAGAGTGTGAGAGCTGTACTACTAAATTGAACACACCTGCTCCCTATGCACACCTGAGACCTAGTAACACTAGCGAGTCACATGACATTTTGGAGGGAAAATGACAAGCAGTGCTCAATTTGGACATTTAGGGGTGTAGTCTCTTAGGGGTGTACTCACTTTTGTTGCCGGTGGTTTAGACATTAATGGCTGTATATTGAGTTATTTTGAGGGAAGAATAAATTTACACTGTTATATAAGCTGCACACAGACTACTTTTCATTGTGTCAAAGTGTCATTTTGTCAGTGTTGTCCCATGAAAAGATATACTTCAATATCTGCAGAAATGTGAGGGGAGTGTTATTCACTTCACCTGTCAGTGGTCATAATGTTGTGCCTAGTCAGTGTACGGTATCTCTATTAATAAATTATTACTGCCTAATACTCTACTCACATTCACATCACAGTTAGGCTTAAGTCTACATCTTCTTTTACACTTACAAGTGCTTAAAAGTGAATCTTGCGTAATAAATTTTAGTACTACTTGTAAATAGTTAAATGCCTGAATAAATACTGTCATGCTCTAACTACCCCAAATAGCTGTAGATCATGAAACAATTCATGATTAAAAGGATCTAACTGAACTGATGGTTTGAAAGAATAAGTTACTATGGAATAATGAATTACTATGGGTGTGTTTGAAAACCTAGTGAGCTGCCTTGCTGTCTTACTGCCTACATAGGCAGCTGCCTAGTAGAGAGGATTCTAATAAGTCAATGACTTACAAGTCAGGTTATTCAAAGGCGCTACTAGACAGCGATTCCATCGGGTTTTGCATTCAGCATTTAGCATCTTGCCATTGAAACCAATGGGATGGGGTGGCACAGTGCGCTAACATGTCAACTAACATCCCCCTTCGTGTACTGAAAACGGTTACATTCGCTGACAAGCCCGAACTTCCAAATAAATACACTTGTGCAAGTTTATACAAGTTAAAAATCAATAATAATTTATTTATGTTTGAAAGTAACTCCATTCGTTTCTCCGCCCCGTCAGCCATGTTTTATTTTATTTTTTCTGTCAGAGAAGAGCTGCCGCACTGAATGCTGGGATTGCCTTGATCACTAAGGACGCTTCCGATGCTCACTCGTTCTCGAGTCAAAATAACATTGAAATGTTAAGATGCCTAACTAGTGAGGATATTAAGGGATCTAGGATTTCGAACAGCCTCATTCTCGGGAGCGGGCGTAGGATGACGTAAAATGCTGTCTATGTAGAGAGCTCCCTAGCTTTTCGAACACACCCTATGGCTACATAAAAATAAAATCAGGAGAAATTGTACTTATCCAGCATTATTTATGCCTTTCGAAATACTGACTGGCATTTCCGTGTAGATCAGCCATGAGCTGGCTCCAGTCTATGATGTAAACTCTACCCAACAAATGCAGAACGGCTGTATCATCTAATACATTAAACTTCAGACTTCTTACACATATGGACCCTCCAGATTTGGTACAACTTTAATATGGACATGTGACACCATCCTGGGGTTCAGATTGTCCAGCTCCACACTGCCAAACATGCTGAAGAAAATAAACACATACGAGTAAAGACATATCTTGAATATGAACATTTAGCACATGTTAGTGTTAGTGCATGCAGCAAAGGTCTTAGTTTATGTGTATAAGGATTTCTGTCACTTATCATTTTAGAGAGCTCCTATAAGTGTAGATAGCCCTTTTTTCTGTTCCACCATGACTGTGCCCATGTGCACAAAGTGACGCCCATAAACATATGGTTGGAGGAGTTTAATGTGGACAGTTACAGAGCCTTGACCTCAAACTCATCAAACTTCATTGGGATTAATTGGTCTTTTGGTCCAACATTAACACTTAATGCTCTTTTTTTATATATATTTTATTTATGCATTTTCTCCCTTTTACTCCCTTTTTAGCGCGTCCAACTGCCCGATTGCGTCATGCCTCCTCTCCACCAATGCCGATCCCTGCTCTGATTGAGGAGAACGAAGCTAACCCACGCCCCCTTCGACACGTGTACAGCAGCCGTATGCATTTTATCACCTACACTTTGATGAGTGCAGTGCAGCTCAGCATTGTGTATGGAGAGACACACCCTGACAGCACCCTTTTCCCATCTCTGTGCAGGCGCCATCAATCAGCCAGCAGAAGTTGTAATTGCACCAGTCATGAGAGAGAGACCCCATCCGGCTTAGTCCCGCCCATCTGAACAACGGGCCAATCGTTGTTCATCTGGCCGATCAGCCTTAGCCGATACGATGTATTCGAAATCCCAGCTCTGGTTCCAGCGTGTGTTTTTACCGCTGCGCCACCTGAGCGGCCGCTAATGCTCTTTTGACCCGGTTGGTGGTAAGGACTAGCAAACTGGACCCAAGTGTAGGGGTTGACCAGACTAAAATCAAAAGGTTATGGGAACCAATAAAGTGTAATACAAAAAAGGAAAAAAAGATTCTCAATAGAGAGCTGTAAGCACATCAAGGATGAACAATTAAAAGTGTGAGCTCGCGGGCCCCTCCCTGAACATGGGTACTAGTGCACTAGTTGGAACTATGACAGAGGCTGGCAAGCCAGTGTGTTAATCTACCAATGTAACAATTCATGATCACAGCCCATCGCTCCTTCTTCAACCCTAATTAAATAAGTAAATGAAAAAGGCAAATAATTTGGACCGAAGAATCAGATGGCTGATCCGATTTGTATGATTCAGGTTTACTAAAGCAGAAACAGGTTACAGATCACCGTATCTGCTTGGGACTACAACGCATGGATCTGTGCTTCCTGTTGCAGGAAGACTCGGTTGACAGTGAACAACCCATTACAGAACAGGCACAAATTCACACATATATAGTCCCAAATATTGTAGAAGGTCTTTATAGAAGAATATAAACTATTATGGCTGCAAAGGGTGGGGGAATTTAATGCTTATTAATTTTTTATCAAGTGAATTATTACCAATATTCAGAATGTTAAATGATTAAAATCGTGTATCAAACATCATGCATTAATTTCTGATCAGACCTTTCTCTATCGAACGCGTTCTCATTTGATCCATTTAGAAGCACTGTAACATTTCCACAGGCTGCTGCAGCAAACTGTAAATATAAATATTGCAAACATTCAGTTACAACCCTGAAAACATGCCAACCCACTACTGCAGGTTTCCAGGGTTCAAAAGTGCCACCCTGACCAGAATAAAGCAGTTGTAATATATTTATATTTTGTAACTTAACTAAAAGCTACAAGCCTTTATAGTTTCATTGCATTTTAACACTTAATTTGATTTATAAAACCAATTGAACTTATTTTTATTTAATTACAGCAGTTACCAGTGCCAGACTTACAGGTTTTAGGCTTAGACCAGAAAATATTCCAACATAGAACTCACATTTTGTGATGCTTGTTTCCACAGTGAGTACACAGGATGGGTCGTACATTTCGACCATTCTGGACAGGACTGATAATCGAAGCCTTTCAAATCAAAGAGCAAAAATAAAGTTAATAATCATTTAAACACACAACATTGTGTAAAGCAAAGTCTCATTTTTAAAAGGACAATTGTCCAACACACATCATTTTTGTAATATTATGCTCAGTTTTATGTATTATTGGGTGTTTGCTATGGCTCTGTAGCTTTTTCAATTACAATGATGTTTAATAATTCTAAGAACATTAGGAAGATCCTTTACCTTTAATGTAATTGCTTTTTCCAACCAGTAGCTGCATAGATAGCTGAAGCAGGGTGCATTTTTTTTAATTCACAGCATAGATATCTGAAACTTGATTTACTTTTATGTAGTCTTACATAGTGGAGCCAAAGTTCTGTTCTGTTTTGCAGTTTTCTCAAACTTAGAATGTTTCTTAATACAAATCAAATGGGGCAGCACAGTGGCTAAGCAATGTCGCCTCACAGCAAGAAGGTCCTGGGTTTGATCCCCAGGTGGGGTGGTCCGGGTCCTTTCTGTGTGGAGTTTGCATGTTCTCCCCGTTTCTGCGTGGGTTTACTGCGGGTGCTTCGGTTTCCTCCCACAGTCCAAAGACATGCAAGTGAGGTGAACTGGAGACACTGAATTGTCCATGATAGTGTTCGATATAACCTTGTGTGAACTGATGAACCTTGTGTAATGAGTAACTACCGTTCCTGTCATGAATGTAACCAAAGTGTAAAACATGACGTTAAAATCCTAATAAACAAACAAACATATTACAAATCATATAGTTAGCAAAATAATCTTGATAAGCGGCTTAGGAAATAAATGTAATAATAAAATAGACTGTGTATTCTTGTGTTTTAACATATACATAGACTTTGGAATTTCTTAATGTTTGATGCTACGGAAAAGCAAGTAAGCACATTTGTGAAGTTGACCATGTTTATTCCATTGTACAAAGAAGTTTATATGACTTTGAGATAGTTGTTTTTATTTTTGTCATCGGAAGAGATTTCATCTAATATAATTATGGCTATGGCTATACCAAATACTAGGAAATTTAGAAATTCAGGTACATTTTTTCAGTGAATCAATGTTTTACTCAAACTGTTCACACTAGATGTAGAAGGTTCCAGATTGACACACCAACACTTGATACTAGGAGCCAGGCACGTGCACAGACATTTTTGGGGGCAGGTGCTCAAGCCAAAAAAAAGGGCACCCATCGCCAAAATTATTAGTAAAATAAAAAAAAAAACAGTAGAATATTTAACTTACATATTTATTTTGTTAACACAATCAATACACATCTAATCAAATAACTCAAATTATCAAATTGCATAAATAAATGAAAAACAGGCAAAAACAAGGCCATATTGTGCACGCGTTTTAATAACCAAACATCTCATACTGATACATCTCCCTCATTAGCTTTACTGGTAGATGGCCTAATCCAGGATAAAAGAGAGCTGCCACCCTGAGCTGCTTGCTGTAGTTCCTTTTCTTTCTGCTTTTGTAACCTTTCTTTTCTTGGCATTATGCTGCAAAATTTGTAAATGAGATAAATCAATGTTGTGCATAATAATCAAGAGTGACTTACTGAATCTCCATAAAGGGTATACTTCATTTTACTGTTTTCTGACAGAGTTGAAGCATTACACTAATAATATACCATTACTAGTATCAATTTACCTCACCAGACTGTCATGTAGCTCAACTTAAGACCTACCTTTGATTTCAAATCAGAAACCCACTTTGGGTACTTAATGTTAACAATGGGCCTATTATTATGCCAGTAAAATCAAATAAACAGCTAAAAAACATTTTCTTATTTATTCATCATTTTTTGTATGCTGTTCTATATCATAGAGTGTTTTATTTAGCCTTCTACATATATTAGTTTGTAATGTTAATTATTCTTCATTTGTAAACCTCAACTGTTGAAGTATAAATGCTTGCATGAAAATAACTTGTTTGTATCTATTTTCAACACTTTACTGTGAAAGCTACTTGACTTGAAATAAAAGCAATATTTATAAAACAAAGTTTGTAGGTTGTGAGGGACATTAATAAGTGTATATTAAAAATAGTTTGACATTATTATAATAAATTATCTTAGAGTTTAATAGATTTATTTGTCTCTAATATAAAAATATTATGGATTTACTGATTTTAACTATAAATTAAAATAAAATTAAAATAAAAGCGTTATCTATAAAACAAGGTTTGTAGGTTGTGATGAATATTAATATGTGTTTATAAAAATAGTTTGACATGATTCCATCAATATATTAAAATATTTGAATGGATTTATTTCTCTGTAATAAGTGCAGAGTAAATGTTTCCTACGTTTTTCTGTTAGTTTGATGACGCTCCCTAACGCGTTAGCTGGACTTGGCGCTTGATCAGCGGTTTCATTTTAATTTTTCTTTAAATAAATACATTTAACCTTAAAATTATTATAAAATAGTTTTTGTAGTATGTAGCCTACTTTAATCTGTGTGAGAATTCGTAAAATAAGTAGGTGTTAGGTGTTTTATATAGATCGGAATAGCGAATGTTAAACGAATGTTAAACAGCTGGACAAGGCTTTGAAATCACGTATTTCCTGACTCATGAGTACAAAACGTGTAGGCTCTGTGTTATGCATGGATGCTCTTTGTATGAAACACTGTCATTACCTGTCTGTAGTAAGTGTGTAGCAGCGGTTTGGCCTGGAGCTCAGCACTGCATGAGTGTAACCGGAGGAGGAGGAGGAGGAGGGAGGGGCAGGGCGGGAATCAGATCGAGGCAGAATTCTTACAAGAACTCAAATAAATGCCCGTCAGATATCAAAACACTTTTGGGGGGAATTGATGACAGAAAGGGTAATTTTTATTTTTAAATATTGATGAATGTAGAAAAAAAAATTGGGCTCCAGCAGAAAGGGCACTTTTCTCATCCCCAGGGCAAAAGGGCAGGTGCTTGAGCACCACTAGGGGTCTATCTGTGCACGTGCCTGCTAGGAGCAGATCCTACACTTTGCGAAGTGTCACACCTATCACCATAAAACACATCCTGAATGAATGCCCAATATACAACAGTGCCCAATGCCCAATACATTAAAAGAAACTCTCACTCAATGTAATACAGAATTAATCATCAAATTCCTTAATAATACAGGGTCTTCCAAAATGAACTGACATTTTAAATTTGCTGCCATTTTTTCGCGGCAAAACCAGAGTTAGAGATTTTTAAATTGCTGTCATTAGTAAACGTTGAGGTTAAATCATGAAAAGGTACACAATCGAACAACACGTAGAAATTGTAAAAATTAACTTTAAAAATGGTGATGTGAATTGGCCGCCAAGATCTCGTGACTTGGCGCCGTTAGACTTCTTTCTTTGGGGTTATCTTAAGGATAAAGGACAATCCATTGAGGACCTCAAAGAAGAAATTCGACACAACACTGCTGAAATTTCTCAGCAATTATGTCAACATGTCATGAAAAATTTCATCAAAAGAGTGAACATGTGCTGCCACGGTCGAGGCAGTCATTTGTCAGATGTTTTGTTTCATACATAACCTCCATGTCTTCACTTTCAAATAAAGCAAAAACATTATTATTGTTCAAATAAAAAATGTCTTTTATTAAAAATTTTTAATGTCAGTTCATTTTGGGACACCCTGTATAAGACTGAAAACATCAAATTATTCAGCTGATTATAGGATACATATTTTTAACTATTTTAAACAATTAAATAGATATCTGCACTCCAAATATACTAAACAACGAACAGAAATGGTTGACTCCCCCCCCCCACCTCTTTTTGTTTGATATGTGGCCTGTATTAAATTTTATAATGTATTATATAAACCCTAATTTAAGTAAATTTCCAGCTGTTTCCGGACCCCCCAACAGTTTGTTTACATTTCACTCCTTTTTACTGGTGACTACGTTAACACATTCCTAAAATATTTACCCTCCATTCCTATCAATTCTTCTGGTTCTAGCTTAAAAATGTGCTGAAAACATATTTTTGAATGTGTACTTCTGATAAACTTTAGGAAATATAATGACGTCCATACATTATAACATACATAGCACATTGACACATTTAAATATTTAGATTATTTAATAGGATATTTAATACAGACATGCAATCAATTGTCATGTCATCCTGTTTTTATATCTAAAGTACTGTATTTAACGTTAAAATAGGAGCTAAATGGTCAGTGTAGATAAAGAGTAGAAATTACAAGCTTAAAATCGTACAAATTCACTTGTTTATTTTCATGTTTTATCCTGCTCAGGGTTGCAGTGGGTCCGGTTTCACCTCAATTCAGTAACACACTCTGGACAGAACGCCAATCTTTCAGGAGCCTTCAGACATAGCCAATCATGTCTGTATGTAGACGCTCAACCAGCCAATAAAACTGTTGGGGATTCAAACTCTGGATCCCAGCAGTAGTGGGCTAGTGTGATGTACCGCTGTGCCACTCAAGTATCTACCAGTATTATTATTAACTTATCATTTTTTCACATATAAAAATGCATATTTTACGATTTAGGCATTTTATAATGAACACATTTTGTTGCTCTGCTAATCTGATTTTGTGTCTGTCAGCTAATAATGTGAAGGTTTATGTAAAATCTTATGTGTACCTCTCCCTCTTTCCTTCTGACCACACCAGATGAGTTTATTGAACATGAATCCCACCAATGTGTTCTCCAAGGTCCAGAAGCTTCTAGTAACAGCTGCATAGCTCTGCATTAATTCCCGTGTTTTGCTCCAGAACAGCAGCTGTTAATGATATTTCATTTTTACTGACATATACAGTATAGGACAAAAGGACTACACTCTGAATGTTATAGCTAGGGCCTTACTAAATTCACAGGAAAATTACATTTTAGAGCAGTCATTAAATTACACTCATAAACTGAATAATACAGGGTGGGTCATAAGTTTCCAAACTTATGGTTTTTAACATTTTATTTTTTTATATTTCAGATACCCGAAAAAATGAGTTTGAATAAAGAGCAACGAATTGAAATCATACTGATGGCCGGGTTTTCAAAACAATGGCAGTCATGTAGAGCATATTATATAAATTAAAGTGTTTTTTTTTATTTAAAAAAAAATGTTTATTTTTCCTATGTATGGAAACTTATGGCCCACCATGTAGAATAAATGGAAGCTACAATACACAGCACAGCCTACCTCAACAGTTGAATGTAAACCTAGAACATCCAACTATGGTCTCAAAGACGAAAATTCTCATCAGTTTTTGACCCCCTGATTTGACCCCCCCCCCCTTTTTGCGTCCACGGAATTGGTTGGGAGTTTTCAAGACTAATTTACCGTAGTGTTTTTAGCTGCTTTAGACTTCAACATCTTGGACATTTTGACTAACTAAATTGCTGTAGGATTGTTAGGACCACATCTTTCTTGGACCACATCTTGCTTGGACCACATCTTGCTAGGACCACATTTTGAATTTCGTAGCAAATTGCATATTACATGGGAAAAGGCTCGTTTCACGGTCTGTAGCGCGATTTTCACGGAGTTGAATTAGGTAGAGCCTTAGTTATAGCATATGATTTATATCATTTTTATACTGTTTACACATTGTGCCCTGTTGATAAATGCATCATCATTCTAATAGACTCCATTCTCATTGGAATAAAACTGTTCCAACATATTAATCAGGTGCACAGTTAGAATATTAATATACTGGATTGAATATATTAATACTAATAAGGATGCCACCCAGGGCAAATCTGACCCACTGGACCCCCTTAGGTTAAGGTTAGGTTAAGTCTTTGCATTTTTTTTAATGTATGTCACAGACATACTTGCCCGGAAACACTATTAAAACATTAGCCAGCTAAACATAATTTTTACCCCAGCTGTGACCTCGTTTTAAGGTCTCTTTGATATTTTTCTATTTATATATCCGACAGAGCATGCTGTATTATATATCACAGAGTATCATGTATCATATAAGTAGTATTATATAAATAGTATCATATAAATAGTATTATATGTCTATCAATATTCAGTATATCCTGTATTTGTATTCGCACACCTACACCGACCAGGTATAACATTATGACTACTGACAGGTGAAGTGAATAACATTTATTATCTTTTCATCAAGGTGCCAGTTCTGCATGGTCTGATGAATTATGTTTTCTTTTAAATCACGTGGATGACCGGGTGCGTGTACGTCGCTTACCTGGGGAACACACGGCACCAGGATGCACTATGGGAAGAAGGCAAGTCGGCGGAGGCAGTGTGATGCTTTGGACAATGTTCTGCTGGAAAACCTTGGGTCCTGCCAGCCACGTGGATTTTACTTTGACACGCACCACCTACCTAAGCATTGTTGCAGACCATGTACACCCTTTCATGAACACGGTATTCCCTGATGGCTGTGGCCTCTTTCAGCCTCTGTCTGCCACAAAGCAAAAATGCTTCAGGAATGGTTTAAGGAGCACAACAATGAGTTTGGCCTCCAAATTCCCCAGATCTCAATCCAATCGAGCATCTGTGGGATGTGCTGGACAAACAAGTCCGATCCATGGAGGCCCCACCTCACAACTTACAGGAGTTAAAGGATCTGCTGCTAACATCTATGTGTGGTGTGTAGTGCCAGATACCACAACACACCTTCAGGGGTCTAGAGGAGTCCATATTAATTAGGAGGAAATACCATAAACACTAGAAATATTTACAGAAAAGTGAAAAAATACTTTTTCCTAAAAACGAGGTCAACATTTGGGTTTCCAACCCATATGACTGTCATAGAAGTTTTCACTGATATTTAGCACCACATTTGGAATCTTGAATAAAGACTTACTTTGTCACAGGTAAGAGTCTGAGGGGTGAGTTGAAACATTCTCTCATAATCCTTCACCTTTACATTACATGGCGATTTTCTGATTACCGTTTCCTCAAACTCACACCATATCTCCTCACATTTATACCTGTATAACACACACACAGCTCTCCTGGAGGATAGTATGTACCTTGCAGTTCCCAACATTATTTGGAAAAAGTAAAATGTCTTACCTAAAAGTGGGGTTCACCAGAATAATGTACTCATAACACCGGCCAATCACAATTTGTTTTAAGTTTGGGGTGGTCCCGGGCCCTGTGCTTACATGACCAGTGAGAAATAGGATGATGACCATTCCTACAAACGTTAGGGGTAATAAAGTAAAGATATATGACACATTTCATCACGTTCATGGGCTAAAAATTAATATATTCTGCATTTACATTTACATTTTAGGCATTTAGCAGACACTTTTATCCAAAGCGACTTACAGTTCTGTGACAGCAGAGGTGGAAAGAGTACTAAAATATTGTACTTAAGTGAAAGTACTATTACTTTAAATAATTTTTACTTAAGTATGAGTAAAATTACTAGTCTAAAAACCTACTCAAGTAAAAAGTAACTCATTTAAAATGTACTCAGAGTAAACGTTACTTAGTTACTTTTTTTATCAGCGGGGGGGTGTCTCTCATGTGTAATGCAAACAGGACCAGTGGATATAAATCTCACAATAGTTGTTTTTAATTAAAATATATTAGAAAAAAAAACATGTTGATACAACATTTAAAGCATTTAGGGATGTGTCATTTGTAATTTTAGTACAGACCATCCCATAAAACTTTTTCAAACTGTATAACCACTGAAGCATTAATTATGGATTCTATAGACCAGCCTTCTTTTCATCACCAACAAATACCAAACAACAGTCATACTGCAAATCCATAACTCAAAACAAGTCAAGGTTACAAGTGTTGTGACTTTCACTTAATGACCCAAAGAAAAACTTCAAGATGTAAGACAAAACTTTGCCATTCTTTGACATCAGACTATGTTGTCAAATAACGAAACATCAAACTCCAAACACGTTAAACTTTTAAAATCATCCTTCCCTACTCTATACTTAGATTACAGCTCCTTTATTTTAGCACCAGTTTATTTTCCATCGCAGAATTCACTGCAGCAGTTTCCCAGACGCGATCTTTAGTGGGTTTTTTTTACTCAGTAACGGATGTTATTTAAAATGTAGCGAATTACAATTCTTAATACAAAACATACTTAAGTAAAAGTAAAATTACTAGTTGTAAAATCTACTTTAAAAAGTATAAGCACACGAAAAAACTACTCAATTACAGTAACGCGAGTAAATGTAATTTGTTACTTTCCACCTCTGTGTGACAGTATACAGTCTAAGCAATTGAGGGTTAAGGGCCTTGCTCAAGGGCCCAACAGTGGCAACCTGGCAGTGGTGGGGCTTGAACCAGCGACCTTTGGATTACTAGTCCAGTACCTTAACCACTAGGCTACAACTGCCCTGAGTCTTATTCTAAGTCAGTTCTAAACAAAAATCTGTCATTGTATTAGAATGCCACCTTTCCAGCCAATCATTTCAAATTAGTTTGGATAGTAACTTACACCTTGATTAAGAAGCACTAGGATCCAAAAGATATTGTCACACAAGGTAAACATTTTCTACAAATTAGATATAACACTCCATTACTGGAAGCTTAATTAGCAACACTGCCAAACCCAAAATGCAGGTAGGACATGCAGGTACTAATGACAATGCTGCTGTGTAGTGAGGGTTTGATTATTTATCACCTGTAAAAGCTGGTAGGATGAAGACTAATTGTTGGTAAAATTGCTGCCATGCAGTTAGTGTGTGTTTGTGGTATTTGTTTCTGTGTGTGTGTGTGTGTGTGTGTGTGTGTGTGTGTGTGTGTGTGTGTGTGTGTGTGTGTGTGTGTGTGTGTGTGTGTGTTATTTGAATTGTGTTTCAAATTTCTTGTTTTTTGTATTTGTGATGTTCTGAAGTCAAGTGTCCACAAACTTTTGGCCAAGTGGGGTGCATATGGTCATAATGAGAGGACCTACCTGATATCATTCTGTGTCTGTGTTAGACCTGTAAGGAGCAAAAAAGGAATTAATTCATCCTTTATTTTTACTCATTCATTCTGATTGTGACTAGGACACACTGGACGCAAAGCAGAAATACACCCCGGACAGGGTACCAAACCACTGACTGTACACAAAATACGTACACATTTACTCAGTTACTTGCACCTAGAGGCAATTTTAAGTTACCTGTCCAAATTCTGTATGGTCTTGGGAGGTGGGAGGAAACCGGACTAATACAGGAAACCCATGCAAACACAGATGGATAATACCAGGCTCCTTACTGGATTAAACCCAGGCCCTCGGGTCCCTCCTGTACTAGACTAACACTCAAGAAAGAGCAAAATGCTAAATGTAAAATGTTAGATGCTCATTGTATACAGTAAACAAAAGTCTGTGAATACATCCATTGTGTATTTCTGTGCTTCCACATGATGGTTAAAATCAAGTAATTGAATCAACTTAAGAATGTGACTCCATCCTGTTTAACTGCACTTCCCATGCTACATCTCTAAATATGTTGTATGCCATGCTGTAGTCTATGTATGCATGAAACATGCTATGAATTAGTGAACCCCCCTTTCTGATCGTCTCGTACTACAGATTTAGTGCACCGAATTGTTTCAGATCAAAACATGACATAAAAGTAAAAACACAGCACATGGGTTTGAGTGTTTATGCAACATTGTACCCGTTAGAATAATTAAATTAGTAAGCCAGTTTAACTAATTGATCATAGACAAGTATCTTTTAAAACAGCCCAGTTAAAGTACACGTATCTCAACCCTTACTGATAAACACAGCCACCCAATGTTTCTACATCAACATCTAAGACACATACGTATTATAAGAAATAACAAAGGCAATCATATTTACAGCATTCTATGAACAAACATATAGACACACACACACACACACAAAGACAGCAGCGATCACATTTATGGTCAGGCCTACATACATAATTATAAAAGTTAAACATCAACATTAAAATAACTTTACAGCATAATTTTTTAATGACAGATGGGTCTTCAAATGCAATACAGAAATAGAATACTACATAACTGTACATACCTTTATGGTAAACCAGAAAAATAAAGCTCAGAAAACTATGCTGAAGATTATAGTATTATTTTATAGCGACTAACTTTGGAGCAAGCGGAAAATAGAGAGTATCCTTAGTAGGAGGTCATTGTGAAACAAGTCGTAACCAATTTCTAAAGAACACAGACTCTCACACACAAGCTCCCATGACTTTAATTACAATGGGCTGCATCTTTGTCTACAAGGGGTGGATCTGTATTTGGCTTAGAAATTTATTTTTTTCCTCTACCTGGTTAAAAAGGCTGCATTTCATTCTATTTTTTTTATTATTATTTTTCAGATGTGCAAGTTCCACCTTTTGTTGACACTGTGCAGCCCTAGTCTATTTCAGGTGAGCTAAATGCAGGGAAGTCAGCACAGTTTGTGAAGGTTGTTGGTTGATATGGCTTTACTGGATCTAGTAATGAATGATGTTTATTATAGAAGCATGTTTGATATTTAATGCATTGCCTGTATTGTCCTGTGTGTTACTGCATTGTGCTTAGTGATTCAGGGGAGAATAGACTCCTGGTTGTCTATTTAATGATGATGTAGGAAGTCTGTGCACTAAATAAATAAATAAATGTGCAGCGGCCGTGTTCTCTGATTACGGTTGTGTAAATCAGTTAGTTCTGGTCAGAGGAGAAAAGCTGGTTTTGTGTATTGATCTATTAAAGATGCAGGCAATTGGAGCTTTGGTTGGATTAAGATGTAGACACTTAAGTTGTCTTCATTTAACTAGAATGCTTGAGTTCTGGTTGAACAAAAACACATACCTTGAGTTCCTGTTGGATAAATATGCAGGTGTTTTGAGTTCTGGATAACAAAACAGGTGCATTCAGTTCTTGTTAGTTAAAGACTTAGACACATTGAGTTATGGCTGGATATTGATGCAGACACTGAGTTATGGTGGATAAAAATAATTGGTGCTTTAAGCTCTGGTTAGGTAAAGACTCTTTGCTTTGATTTCTGGCTGAATAAAGATGTGGGTGCTTGGAGTTCTGGTTGGATGAAGATATGGATGCTTGCAGTTCTGGTTGAATGAAGATGTGGGTGCTTGGAGCTCTGGTTGGATAAAGATTTGGGTGCTTGGAATTCTGGTCGGACTGAGACAATTGTTTTGTCCTCTGGTTGGATTGTATTTTATGCTCTGATTGAATTAAGTGCAGACAGAGTTCTGGGTGGATGGGGCACAGGTGCTTAGAGTAGTAGTAGAAGTACAGAAGCTTTGTGCTCTGATTACAGAGTCATAGATTAGGACAGGTGCTTTGAATGAGCTTAGAGTTTTGGTTGGAGAAAACATGCGAGTTCTGACTTCATAAAAAAGCTGGTGCAACGACTGCAAATACTGAATAATAAAAAACGCTAATAAAATAATAAATAAATAAATTCATTCATTCATTTTCTTATCCGCTTATCCAATTAGGGTCGTGGCGGGGTGCTGGAGCTTATCCCAGCTTTTCAATAGGCGCAAGGCACACAGTAACACCCTGGACGGGACGCCAGTTCATCGCAGGGCAGACACACATACACACACAAACACCCATTCACTTATAGGGTAATTCAGTGTCTCCAATTAACCTGACTGCATGTTTTTGGACTGTGGGAGGAAACCGGAGCTCCCGGTGGAAACCCATGCAGACACGGGGAGAATATGCAATAAATAAATACAATAATTAATAAATTAATTATTACATACAATAATATTTTTGTTGGAAAGTTTTGACTGGATTAAGATTAGAACTTACTGTAAGTGCTTTATGCAATTATTAATTAAAGGACAAAGCGCTAAACTTCCAGGCTGGTGTAGTACGCATGCGCTTTGTGCACTAATTTCAGTCGCGGAAAGTTTTGGTTGTATAGCGATGCGAGCTCTTTGTGCAGCGATTAAATAAAGGCGCAGGCGCTTAAAGTTTTGATTGGCTAAAGAAACAGTCGCTTACAAATCTGATTGGATAAAGGAGTTTCAATCGGATAAAGGCGCGTTTTCCCCTCATCCATCCGAGATGAACTAATGGCGTCCAGTAGATGGTGGTAACACTCCTTTAGTAGGATGTTAGTCTGCTCAGATGTAAGACGAAGAATTGCAGGCGGTTGAGCTGTGTGGGATGTACCGCGGTTTGCTGGAGGTGAGATGGCATTAGTGGAGTTTACATATTATGTTAATGAAGCTCACTGTAATGAAGAGAAAACGCCATGTTTTGTTATTATAATAGAACGTCTAAACAAACAAGTGCTAACAACAACCGTTCCGCTGCCTCTCATTTATTTTACTCTTATAACAGCTTTTAAAGGTGTTTTAATCATTTTATTGTTACTTAGCGACACTATAGTCAATACTGGGTTATTGTATCACATTAGTCCGGACATAAATAGGCATGACATTTACCAGGCTTTTATTTAGATTTAATGCAGCCTTCAAGTTGTCTCGTGAACTGGAAATTACTGTCTGTCCGACTGATTGGGTTTTATATATTTATATTTACATTTTGGCATTTATCCAAAGCGACTTACAGTACTGTGACAGTATATATTGTGTAAGTAATTAAAGGGTTAAGCGCCTTGCTCAAGGGCCCAACAGTGACTACCTGGCAGTGGTGGGCCTTGAACCAGTGACCGTTTGATTGCTAGTCCAGTACCATAACCACTAGGCTACAGCTGCCCATAAATGTACATTTAACATGTTTGGCATTTAGCATTAAGGCAACATCAATAATGTCTGTGCTGTTTACTCATTGCAGTAGGCGGCACGGTGGCTTAGTGGGTAGCACTGTCGCCTCACAGCAAGAAGGTCCTGGGTTTGAACCCCAGGTGGGGCGGTCCAGGTCCTTTCTGTGTGGAGTTTGCATGTTCTCCCCGTGTCTGCGGGGGTTTCCTCCTGGTGCTCCGGTTTCCTCCCACAGTCCAAAGACATGCAAGTGAGGTGAATTGAGGATACAAAATTGTCCAAGACTGTGCTGGATATAAACTTGTGAACTGATGAACCTTGTGTAATGAAAACTACCGTTCCTGTCATGAATGTAGCCAAAGTGTAAAAACATGACGTTAAAATCCTAATAAACAAACAAACAAACTCATTGCAGTATTTTTTTTTTTACTGTATTTCAGTAGCCAGGTCATTGTGAACCTATTTTTTTTATTCATTTTACTGACTTTCCCTATGGGATCAATAAAGTTATCTGTCTGTCTGTCTGTCTCTGTATGTCTGTCTGTCTCTGTATGTCTGTCTGTCTCTGTCTGTCTGTCTGTCTGTCTGTCTCTGTCTGTCTGTCTGTCTGTCTGTCTAATCTAATCTAATCTAATCTATCAAGTCATGTCGGATCCTTGGCAAGAATGCATGGATTACTGTGTTGAGGTGACCAAACAGGCAGGAAAGGTAAGCTACAACAAATCACGAGTCAGTTCTGTTCATATTAAATGGTCTACTGCAAAAAAAGTAAACATTTCTTTTCTGTTTGAGTGACACAGATGATTCAAGATGCTCTGCGAAAAGATATATCAATCATGCAGAAGAGCTCTCCAGTCGACTTGGTCACAGAGACGGACCAGAAAGTGGAAGAACTCATCATTTCATCCATCAAGAAGAAGTATCCCAGTCACAGGTGCAGAAAAAGAATGGTCAGAATTAGTGATGGGTGACATGGCCAAATTCTTATATTATGGTATATGTGATTTTAAATCACTGTAAGGCTATTAGTTAATAATTGTAAAAAAAAATTGGTTGTATAAAGTGACCAGGTCTACATAATTAATTGTTAGTTATATACAAAATAAGATAATCTACAGTTGTGTAGGTTCTTCAATGTTAATTATTTAATTCCAAGGCTGTAGCCATGAATTTAACACAAACATAAATGGGGGGGTTAAACATAAAACAGTTTTTAGATCAGCACACTGATGGGGGCATTTTGAGCATATCTGAATATAAGGGGAGGGGGAGTGCCCCCCCCCCCCCACCATTTGCATTGTGATTACAACCTTGCTTAATTAATTGCTTTTTTTTAATTAAAAGAAGTAAACAAACTTCAGTAATCAATTCTCAATTCTCTGTACATCCCGTTCTCCTCTTCCTCTCTGTTAAATATGTAAGTTTTATAGGTGAAGAGTCTGTGGCTGCCGGAGCTTCTAGTATTCTCACAGACAATCCCACATGGATCATTGACCCTATCGATGGGACTACAAACTTTGTTCACAGGTATTTAAATAATTATACAGTTATTTTTAGATTTCTAATACAATTGTCTTGGCATGATCTGTCGTAGATGTAAATTTTATAGGCCACACATTTTTATCGTAACCTTAATTTTTTTTTTTTTTATAGAAACACACAAGTACACATATCTGAACATGTTTATCAAATGTTGGTAAACATTGCTTATGTAATTGTGCCTTCATAATGCAGCAGAGCAAAACACATTTACAAATGTAGGGTTTTTTAAATTCATATACATTTGCAATAATATTCAAATATTCAACCCCCACAACAAAGGTATTGTAGTAATGTGTATCGAATTAAATGAAAAATACATCAGTAAGTCTCAGTAAACAGAGAAATTATTGATTATTATGTTTCTCAATTGTTCAATCATGTTGTAGCCCAGCTTTAGGTCATACAGATTGGCAGAAGGTTTTAAGATCAGCAATATTGTGTAGTGGCTGAATAATTATCACATGGCAATTTTCACAAAATATCCTGCTAATCTAAAATCTGTTATTCATTTCTTTGTTTAGTTGCTGTTATCATTTAACTGAAATTTAACTGAAAACTGAAATACTTCATTTGAAGCAAACTTCAGAGCTCTTCAGAAAGGTTTAGCATAACAAATCCTTATGTTCTTTTACCAATGGACATCAAACCTATATTATAAAACGGATAGTTTTGGTCCTAAAATCTGATTGGCTGAGCCGCGTTCGAAGCCGTTGTAAAATCCCCGATAAACGCACACCTATGACCACCTCACATCATTCCATATTAATACGCCAGTGAAAAGAAAAAGTGAATGTTATGTTCGCCCCAACACTGTTAACGAACTACCTGGGGTTGCGGAAGAATGCTTTTTGTAAGTGTTTTTGTAAATAAAAACATTTATAAATTAAACATTGTTGTATTTTATTATATTTTATGTTGACCGCCGTTTTATAAAAGCAATAAGCCACTCGAGACCGTGCGTTACTGCTATGATTTTATTACGGGGAAAGACGTTTTAGGCACTCCTCTTCGCTTCGCAAAACATCCTTCCCCATGATAAAATCGCAGTAACGCACGGTCTCTCGTGGCTTATTGCTTTTATAAACTCATATATCCGGGACACATAGCAAAACGAATAGAATACATACCAGAATAAACTATATACAAAGCTAATCCCATTATTGAAGAAAAAAAACTAAAACACTGGGACCAGGCAGTGTATACATGATGTCGTAGTGGACACACCAAAATAACACACGTTTTTGATAAAAAATGAAGCTGCCCCATATTATGCAGCATGCCAAACTCAGACTACAAACAAACACTTAATGCTAGAATGCTAGTTCTCCTTGTATCTGCATGGGTTTCCTCCGGGAGCTCCAGTTTCCTCGCACAGTCCATAGACATGCAAGTGAGTTGAATCTGATGAATCTTGTCTAACCAGTAACTACCTGTGGTGTCATGAATGTAACCAAAGTAGGGCTGGGCGATATGGATCAAAAATAATATCTCGATATTTTTTCGCTGAATGGCGATATACGATATATATCTCGATATTTTTTTATCCCATAAGGTAATAACAAAAAGACACTTCTGAGACAAAGCTACATGTTCCAAATTTTTTACAGGCACTTTTATTAAAATTCATGCTGGGGAAGCTTCACACAAGAACTATTTTTACTTAAAAAAAAAAAAAAAAAAAAAGAACTATTCTAAGAAAAAGAAAGTTGTTTCTAAGGTATCTCCTGTCGTGTAATGTGAGTTACAAATATATTGTCTGGCCCTTTAAGAATGTTAAGTGCACTATAGGGCGCAGGGAGCGAGTGTGTAGGGAAGGTATCAGAATGTATCGTTTCCGGCTGTGCTCATGTTCTTCTGTTGTTTTGCACTGAGCTTGTGTGGTATTAAAAGAAGCGTTCTCGTTAAACCCCCCTCACATGTTTGGACTTTGAATTATTTTACATCACAGTCGCCACAACATTTACATTAATATTTTCTTTTACTGTATAGAACTCAGTTCTGTAATACAGGCAGAACTAATCGTTCATGTTACTGTGTAACTATTACAACATTTAATGCACTTTATTATTATTTAACAGCTTTATTTGTTGTTTAATTGCTGTTTGCTTCTTGTTTACTGCAGAGTTAGTTCATGCAATTTTATTAATTTTTGGTTGTTTATTTGCCGACAACAAGAAATACTATAAAAAGAAGATAAATAAATAAATGACGACGTCGGGCGATCATCCAGTATAAACTAACATGACCACGTACAACATCCAGTACAGAAATCACTCCCCATAATGTTTGTTTTTTACAGATATATGCACATCACATATACAAACACACAAGCCAGAACAACAGGAGACGCACCGTTACGTTATTATTACTTTCTCAACACTTGCATGATTTACACTGTATATGAAGTAAATACATGCATGTCAGCGTGTGCATGCGGTTTTTGAAACGAATAATGACTCGTTTTCTTGTTGAGGGAATGGTTGGGTGGACTGTTGAGAAAACGCTTGGGTGGTTCCCTCAACGTTCCCCCCCCCCCGAACATTCCCCCAACGTTTCCACACGAACGTTCCCTCAACGTTCCCCCTTGAACGTTCCCCCAACGTTTCCACACGAACGTTCCCCCAAGTTTCCACGAACGTTTCCCCAACGTTCCCCCAACGATTCCACACGAACGTTCGCCCAAAGTTCCTTCACAAACGTTTCCCCAACGTTCCCCCCCAAACGTTCCCCCAATGTTCCCCCCCGAACGTTCCCCCAACGTTTCCACACAAACGTTCCCTCAATGTTTCCACACAAACGTTCCCCCAACGTTTCCCCCCCGAACGTTCCCCCAACGTTCCACCCCGAACGTTCCCCCAACGTTCCTTCACGAACGTTCCCCCAACGTTCCTTCACGAACGTTTCCCCAACGTTCCCCCACGAACGTTCCCTCAACGTTCCGAGGCATGCTGGTACATACCGGATAGCAATGGAAACGTTTGCCAGTAGAGAAGTTCACCAGCATAAAGATGAGCTACGAAGTATTTATTTATTCATTTATTAGGATTTTAATGTCATGTTTTACACACTTTGGTTACATTGATGACAGGACAGAGAGCCACTTTTTACATAAGACTCATCAGTTTAAGTCTTTAATGTCAAACACGGTCATAGACAATTACAGTGGTATGTAAAAGTTTGGGCACCCCTGATATTTTTCATGATTTTTCTTTATAAATCATTGGTTGTTTGGATCAGCAATTTCAGTTAAATATATCATATAGCAGACGAACACAGTGATATTTGAGAAGTGAAATGAAGTTTATAGGATTTACAGAAAGTGTGCAATAATTATTTAAACAAAATTAGGCAGGTGCATAATTTTGGGCACCCTTGTCGTTTTATTGATTTGAATACATTTAGCACTAATTATTGGAACACATAATTTGTTTTGTAAGCTCATTGACCCTTGACCTACATACACAGGTGAATCCAATTATGAGAAAGGGTTAAGGTGGCCAATTGCAAGTGTTTCTCCTCTTTGCATCTTCTCTGAAGAGTGGCAACATGGGAGCCTCAAAACAACTCTCAAATGACCTGAAAACAAAGATTGTTCAACATCATGGTTTAGGGGAAGGATACAAAAAGCTATCTCAGAGATTTCAGCTGTCAGTTTCCACTGTGAGGAACATAGTGAGGAAATGGAAGGCCACAGGCACAGTTCTAGTTAAGGCCCGAAGTGGCAGGCCAAGAAAAATCTCAGATAGGCAGAGGCGAAGGATGGTGAGAACAGTCATAGTCAACCCACAGACCAGCTCCAAAGACCTACAACATCATCTTGCTGCAGATGGTGTCACTGTGCATCGTTCAACTATTCAGCGCACTTTGCACAAGCAGAGGCTGTATGGGAGAGTAATGCAGAAGAAGCCTTTTCTCCGCTCACGCCACAAACAGAGTCGCTTGAGTTATGCTAAAGCACATTTGGACAAGCCAGCTTCATTTTGGAATAAGGTGCTGTGGACTGATGAAACTAAAATTGAGTTATTTGGACATAACAAGGGGCGGTATGCATGGCGGAAAAAGAACACAGCATTCCAAGACAAACACTTGCTACCCACAGTAAAATTTGGTGGCGGTTCCATCATGCTGTGGGGCTGTGTGGCCAGTGCAGGTACTGGGAATCTTGTTAAAGTTGAGGGTCGCATGGATTCCAGTCAATATCAGCAGATTCTTGAGAACAATGTTCAAGAATCAGTGACAAAGTTGAAGTTGCGCCGGGGCTGGATACTTCAACAAGACAACGACCCTAAACACTGCTCAAAATCTACTAAGGCATTCATGCAGAGGAACAAGTACAACTTTCTGGAATGGCCATCTCAGTCTCCAGACCTGAATATTATTGAAAATCTGTGGTGTGATTTAAAGCGGGCTGTCCATGCTCGGAAACCATCAAACCTGACTGAACTGGAGATGTGTTGTAAAGAAGAAATACCTTCAACGAGAATCCAGACTCTCATTGGAAGCTATAGGAAGCGTTTAGAGGCTGTTATTTCTGCAAAAGGAGGATCTACTAAATATTGATGTAATTTTTCTGTTGGGGTGCCCAAAATTATGCACCTGCCTAATTTTGTTTAAATAATTATTGCACACTTTCTGTAAATCCTATAAACTTCATTTCACTTCTCAAATATCACTGTGTTCGTCTGCTATATGATATATTTAACTGAAATTGCTGATCTGAACAACCAATGATTTATAAAGGAAAATCATGAAAAATATCAGGGGTGCCCAAACTTTTACATACCACTGTATGTGTCTCCAATTCACCTCACTTGCATGTCTTTGGACTGTGAGAGGAAACCGGAGCTCCCGGAGGAAACCCACGCAGACTTGGGAAAAACATGCAAACACAAAGGACACAAACCCCTTTTTTATGGAAATCAAACCCAGGACCTTCTTGCTGTGAGGCGACAGTGCTACCCACCGAGCCACAATGTCGCCATGTTTTGTAAAATAATAATTATAATAATTATAATGCAACAAGCAGATAGATCCACATGTACAAAAAACAGCAACTGTATGTGGTTTTAATGTTCAATAGTTCCGTCATTCATGATATAATTAATAATAATGTATTTTAAAAAACTTCAAAATAAAAAAGGTGGCTTTTTCTAAATGAGTTTGTACACCTACCTTGTATTGGTAAGCCTTAAATCTCATAAAAATCAATTGTCAGCTGCTAAAAATAAATTTAAATAGCATTTAACTAGACTGTGTTAATCGAACAATGACTTCTTTGTTGGTTATCAGTTGATCATTACTACTGTATCACTGCTGAAAATGATAAGTCCATGCAATGTATTGAATAATGTGTGTGTTATTAGTTTAAGCAGAAAGTAGGGGTGGGCGATATGGCCCTAAAATAATATCACAATATTTCAGGTTATTTTTGCGATAACGATATTTTTGGCGATATAACAAAACACTGAAAAATATTTTATTTATTTCGAGAAAACACTATTGCAAAAATAAATAATGTTCAGTTTTTATTTAGAATTAATATAAGTTAACACTTCGTAAAAAAATGTAAGACGTATGTAAGAATTCCGCACACTTTTCTGTATTTTGTCTTTCCAGTAAAAATAATGTAACGTAATGGCGGAGTCAGACAATTTCCATAAGGGTGGCCAGACTGAGACCATTGCTCACACAGGGGTCACACAGAAACTGATACCTTTTTTTATGTGGTCACTCACTCATTTACCTATACAGGCAGTGAGTGCCATGTAGAATTACATCACGAAGACCAGCATACTACTAAGCTTTTTTTCTCTTCATTTTCCCTGACAAGTAAAAAAAAACAAAATATAGCAACCTTAACATTATGAGGAAGAATTTCAAAGATATTCCTTTGCAATACTTTATAATTTGCCTGCTAACTTGTGTGTAATGATGACACTCAATTGAACCCCAGAACATGCTAGCGTGAATGCATGGAAAACTAATTTTAATTTTCTTTTAACAATATGATACAGACTGACCAACACTATTAAGCCAAATCAGCATTGAAAATTGACTGAAGTGTTATTTAACTGCTATTAAATTGTTTCCCATCAAAATCCGCCCAATTTGGCACCAACACTGGAACGCGCAGAGCCCGGTGGTGCCTTTACTCGTAGCGCGCCACATTTACTACTAAGTACAGTAGTAGTAGTACTAAGTAGCAGTAGTAGTACTTCTGCATTGGTGGTTGACATTAATGTTAAGAGTATTCCTGAACTGTTTGGTGGAGGTGCGCTGTTGAATTGCGTCCCTGTGTGAACCTGCGTGCAGAAATACTTCCGCAAAAAAGTTGCCGGCAAAGCGGTGGTTGGGGTTTGGGTTGCCAAAGATTAATTTATGGTGGACTTGGAGTTTTTGGAACGAGCTCCTCCACCGCAGAGCCGCTTTCCACCATACTCGTTGCTGTGCCCAAATGACCCACGGAACGAACGTACGCCATTTGCGTAGCTGTGTGACGTCATTACGTAAACAACGCAGAATATCGCTATTATTACAATATGGGCTTTTTTGTATCGTTTTAAAAATTATACCGGTATTATCGTGAACGATACGATATAGCACACCCCTAAACCAAAGTGTGTAAAACATAACGTTACAATCCTAATAAATAAATAAATGCTAAAATGTATCATTTATGACCATCATAGACAACAGACCCTAACGGCAAAGACCATTTAGGAATGGTCAATGTCAACATCACAAAAGAAGAAACACTCATGAAATTATCAATAACAAAACTAAAGCACCACATATAATGGACATACATAGACAACAGACATCACTTTACTAAATACAACAGAATGGCGAATAAAAGACATCACAACCTCTCCTGCCATGAACAAAGCCCAAGGGCAGACATGTTGTTAAAAACTAAACACCAAACTAAACCTTATTTCCTTTCAGTGGTTGAATATTACTGATTGTATGGATGGCAAATGTCACATGTAGACAGTAGTAAATGTTTATTTAATTTCATTTTAATTTTGTTCTGTAAATGGTTTTTACCACAGTAATAGACCTCACATTTAACATGAATCCTTCTCAAATGTAACTGACTTCTTGTTTTTGTCTCCAGGTTCCCATTTGTGTCTGTATCTATTGGATTTGCATTAAATAAACAGGTACAGTAAATAAACATGTACAATTGGTGTCAAATATAAGCAGTCTATTCATTTAGGTCCTTTATTGATGTACATTTAAAATATTTCTGTACCTTAAAAACAGGATATTGGTTCTAGATTTTTCTATTGATTTGCTTACAGAGTGCTTCAAAGTCCAACTATATTTCATTTAGGAGTAGCATTTTGTACTGGTTTTCTTATGTCTTATGCATTATGGGCCTATGGATTGTCCAGTGTATCCATGTTTCTTTCTCAGATAGAGTTTGGGATTGTCTACAGCTGCATGGAGGACAAAATGTACACTGCACGCAAGGGGAAAGGAGCATTCTGCAATGGCATCCCTATTAAAGTCTCAGAGCAGCAGGGTGAGTCCGTTCACACTGGGAAAATAATTGTAAGAGCTGTTTGAGGTTGTTTAATACCTCTTTGTTCTGGATTTATATAGACATCACCAAGACTCTGGTACTGACCGAGATGGGCTTCAAGAAAGATCCAGAACACTTTAGAATCATGATGGCTAATATGCAGAGCATCCTTTCTATTCCTGTTCATGGGTGAGCTACTGGTCTACATTTATTATTGTTTAATCAAAACTCTATCATCAGTTCCCAGTACAAAAGAAGCAGATATTTTTATCCTTGGAGTCAGACCACAGCCGCACGGCCAAGCTGTTGATCTGTTTTTGGTTTTAGAACTGGTAATGACTAATATGTACACCAATTTATCTCACTGCAAAATAATATCCCTCTAAAATACAGAAAATACAATTATCTTGTATTTTTAATTCTGAGATCATTATAAATAACTGAACCTATTTTAATAATGTTGGTAATTTTAGTGTATTTGTCTAAGTCTGTCTAAAGTGTTTAATTCAATTCTTGCCGCCTGTCTGGCATCGCACCTGACCCCCCACCCTGGTGCTGTCTCACCATTTTGTGTGGGTGGCATGGTCAACTTTTTAATTAGGTGGCAACAATTGTTTTCACAATGGATATTGGTGAAAAGTTAAGACATACAAAAACTATATTTGCAGAAGCTGGTTCAACAAATCCAGACAGTTTCTTTGCTGCAAGTAGGGCTGGGCGATTTTCACGATTAATTCGGTTAATCAGAATGAACGTTTTCACCCGATGTTAGAATGTGACAATCGCGATTGTTTACATACTTTATATTTTTTACTAAAATACCAACATGACACGAGGCAGAAACTGACCAGACGCTCGCGGAATATAAATCAGGGAAAGTTTAATATAAAAAGGCAAAAACAGTGTACAAAACCAGGTCAGAGTCCAAAACCAGAGGATAAACTAAAACAGTAAACGGAAGACAACAAGGGTTATACACGGTAACGGTTAGATTCAGAAATAAGGAGCGTAAACACGATCGGTAAAACGAGACACAAACAGAAGAGTTTAATTAAGATTCACTGAATCGAACACCGCTGAACTGAATCAAAACTCCGGCGCGGATTGGCTGACCGGGGACATGTGACGGTCCGTGGAAACATGGGAGTTGTAGTCTATATAGTTAGAAGCAGAACGTGCCCCCTCCATCCACCCCCCAATCACAAGAGGACAAAATCTAAGCTGAGCTGAGTGATTACTTCACCCCCCCTCCCCCAGTATAGATACTGATACAGACTCACTCAGTGGTGGAAACAGCACAGCACAGACTCGTGTTTCTTTTAAGAAACCTGTAAAGAACTTTTTTTTAGTCCTTTTCCTAATGTAAGGTTTTGCTGCACATTATTAAAAAAAAAAAGAGTTGTTTGTGAGCTATTCTTATAAAGCATATAGATAATTCAGATTTCCATTTTGTTTTTAATTATTGTGATCGTTATTGTTATAAATTTTTAGATCCTTAAAAGGATAATTATAGGTGGTGGTGGTACTATTTTTGCACTTCTGCAGTCATTTTAATTTACAATGCAGAAAAAAGTAATCTGAGTCTTATTTCAATTGCATTATACAAGAACAATACAAATCGAAATCGTAATCGACAATCTGTTATAATTTTAAAATAATCGAGATTTTTTTTTGCGGGCAAAATCGCCCAGCCCTAGCTGCAAGTAATGCAAAATGGGGTATTTTTAAAACCTTTTTAACCATGTTATTAACGGTTTCCATTTTTTTTTCACATTGTCTCCCGTTTTCTCCCAGTTTTTAGCATAATCAATGCTAAAAAAAATAAGATCCGCTGCTGGGGATCGCAATGGTGTCCAAGAGGGTATATTCGCCTGCCTTCACGCTCCTTCCGCACACCTTCTCATCCCCCCATACTTTTGGGCGGAATTTGCTCCTTTATTTTTGCACTTTAGTAACTTACACAGCGTTGAAGACTTTAGCCACTGATTAGTCCAGTCTTTCCCACCCAGCAGACTGGTGGCCAATTTTTTCTGCTTCAGACACTGCCGATTGTGCCTGATCGGGGGCACCCAGCCGACCGGTAGCAGAGCTAATATTTGAACTAATTCATTTTAGAATATTTTTTCCCCATATTTTTCCTAAACTAAATGGAAATATTTATTAAGTTTTAATTTCATGCTGTTTGACAAATAATGTGACTGTTTCAATAGGATATGTTGATTCTCCTTAAGCACTGTATATGGTGCTAAAATACTCTAAAGAAAGTCACCAGACATTGAAATATATTTCTACAGGATCCGCACCCCAGGCAGTGCAGCAGTGAACCTGTGTTTAGTGGCGTGTGGGGCAGCAGATGCCTACTACCACATGGGAATCCATTGCTGGGATATGGCAGGAGGTTCAGTCATAGTTACTGAGGCTGGGGGAGTCGTCACAGACATTACAGGTACTAGAGGTTGTTATGCATTATGCTTCATTCAACGCATGTTTTACAGACAGCATTGACCCCAACCCTCCATGTATCTAGACAAGTAAAGGCATTTCATCTGCCCTAGATTATATTATATTTACTATGTTACACTGTTTTTAATCAGTAATGCATAACAGTGAACAGAATTCGTTCAGCATTGAAAATGTCTTTGTTCAAATGGTACCCCTTAGCTCACAGTCAAGTACAAATGCTAAACAGAAAATGCAGATGCTGTTGGTAATTTAGCAAGTACTAAGTTAAGCTGTGTTAAGCTGGTGTTCACATATTCCAGGGGGGCCGTTTGATCTGATGTCTCGAAGACTGATTGCAGCCAGCAGACACGGCATCGCGGAGTGTATCGCCAAGAAAATACAGCAGTTTCATTGTGGACGGGACGACACGGACGACTAGACCATAATTACCCAACACGTCTATTAAAGGGGAACTGCTGTATGTCTAAATTCTATACATAAATAATAAAAACACCTGTAATTCAGCGGTTTAGCATAAAGACTTTGATCTGGTAATTATTGTAGTATCAGTTTCTATAGGGATTTAGGAAGTTTTGGGTCTACAGTGATCGGCCAGACAGTGGGTGTTGCTGTGCAGCAAGAATTTTAATCCCGTTTCTGCCCCTATTCCCCCAACATCACCCCCCTTAAAAAAGACTACAGTTCAATACAATCTACAGTACTGTACAAAAAGTATTAGGCAGGTGTGGGAATAAATAATGCAAATTAAGAAAGTTTGCAAAAATAATGAACGTTTCAATAACACAGTAGAAACACAGTGGTACCTAAGTAATTTAAAGCGTTTGTTCACGCAGGCTAGAAAAGGCAGGTCTTTCAGCTGTCTGAGCAATTAAGATTCAGTAAATGTTTACATCAGCCAATCAGTAGTGATCAATAGTATTTGTTTAGTGCAGGGGTGTCCAAACTTTTCTTGTTGGAGACCAGATGGAGTAAAAATATGCAAACATGGGCCACAGACTAATAAAACAAAATATAATAGACCTACTTGATTACTAACAATTGCACTTTTATTATTTGCATGATTAATGAGCTATCTTTTATATGTATATATACAGTATATATACAGTGTATCACAAAAGTGAGTACACCCCTCACATTTCTGCAAATATTTCATTATATCTTTTCATGGGACAACACTATAGACATGAAACTTGGATATAACTTAGAGTAGTCAGTGTACAGCTTGTATAGCAGTGTAGATTTACTGTCTTCTGAAAATAACTCAACACACAGCCATTAATGTCTAAATAGCTGGCAACATAAGTGAGTACACCCCACAGTGAACATGCCCAAATTGTGCCCAAATGTGTCGTCCCTCCCTGGTGTCATGTGTCAAGGTCCCAGGTGTAAATGGGGAGCAGGGCTGTTAAATTTGGTGTTTTGGGTACAATTCTCTCATACTGGCCACTGGATATTCAACATGGCACCTCATGGCAAAGAACTCTCTGAGGATGTGAGAAATAGAATTGTTGCTCTCCACAAAGATGGCCTGGGCTATAAGAAGATTGCTAACACCCTGAAACTGAGCTACAGCATGGTGGCCAAGGTCATACAGTGGTTTTCCAGGACAGGTTCCACTCGGAACAGGCTTCGCCAGGGTCGACCAAAGAAGTTGAGTCCACGTGTTCGGCGTCATATCCAGAGGTTGGCTTTAAAAAATAGACACATGAGTGCTGCCAGCATTGCTGCAGAGGTTGAAGACGTGGGAGGTCAGCCTGTCAGTGCTCAGACCATACGCCGCACACTGCATCAACTCGGTCTGCATGGTCGTCATGCCAGAAGGAAGCTGACGCACAAGAAAGCCCGCAAACAGTTTGCTGAAGACAAGCAGTCCAAGAACATGGATTACTGGAATGCCCTGTGGTCTGACGAGACCAAGATAAACTTGTTTGGCTCAGATGGTGTCCAGCATGTGTGGCGGCGCCCTGGTGAGAAGTACCAAGACAACTGTATCTTGTCAAGCATGGTGGTGGTAGCATCATGGTCTTGGGCTGCATGAGTGTTGCTGGCACTGGGGAGCTGCAGTTCATTGAGGGAAACATGAATTCCAACATGTACTATGACATTCTGAAACAGAGCATGATCCCCTCCCTTCGAAAACTGGGCCTCATGGCAGTTTTCCAACAGGATAACGACCCCAAACACAACCTCCAAGATGACAACTGCCTTGCTGAGGAAGCTGAAGGTAAAGGTGATGGACTAAACCCAATTGAGCACCTGTGGCGCATCCTCAAGTGGAAGGTGGAGGAGTTCAAGGTGTCTAACATCCACCAGCTCAGTGATGTCATCATGGAGGAGTGGAAGAGGATTCCAGTAGCAACCTGTGCAGCTCTGGTGAATTCCATGCCCAGGAGGGTTAAGGCAGTGCTGGATAATAATGGTGGTCACACAAAATATTGACACTTTGTGCACAATTTGGGCATGTTCACTGTGGGGTGTACTCACTTATGTTGCCAGCCATTTAGACATTAATGGCTGTGTGTTGAGTTATTTTCAGAAGACAGTAAATCTACACTGCTATACAAGCTGTACACTGACTACTCTTAAGTTATATCCAAGTTTTATTTCTATAGTGTTGTCCCATGAAAAGATATAATAAAATTTTTGCAGAAATGTGAGGGGTGTACATATATGTATATATATATATTTTTTTATGCATTTTCTCCCCCTTTTCTCTCAATCGTTGTTCATGTGGCTGCTCAGCCCAGCCAGCAGGCAGAGCCGAGACTCGATACGATGCATTCGAGATCCCAGCTCTGGTTCCAGTGTGTGTTTTTACTGTTGCACCACCTGAGCGGCATATAAACGTTTATCTTAAATTAAACGTTCACACTTCCCTCTGAAAAAATAGTAATTTTCCCAGCACACCTGAAGTCCTCTGCATTCGCTGTCTAGTTTTCGTTTCTTTGGAGCCACCCTGTTTATCCAAAGACTCGGGAACATTAATGTAGGTGTAGCAGTTATATTTTGAAAGTAAGTGAATAAAGAAAAGAGAAATCGAAATCAAATCAATATTTTGTGTGACCGGCCTTTGCTTTCAAAGCAGCATTAATTCTTCTAGGTACACCTGCACAGAGTCAGGACATGTGTGACACTAAAGAAAAGAAACCTCCTCCTCTAAAACAGAATAGAACAGAGGGGCTAAATACACTAATCTTTCCTCTTCTAAAATAAACAAAATGACATGGGTTGGCGCCACTGCTTACCTGGATTCCTAGACAGAGCAAACATACCTACTTTGTGTAACGTATAGGCACGCCCCTGCATGTCCAGAATCACTATAGAAAATCAACAAGAACAGCGCTGTTATTACAGGAGCTGCTTAATGCAAAGCTCAACTGAACACCACTTGGTGTCAATCACCAACTAAACAAGATGTGTTCACATTTCTTTCTGCCAGGTTTTTCTGTGAAGCGTATCCATCACAGAAATCTGACCAGTGTTTTGAAGGCCCTGACTTTATCTCATGTCACTAATGTGCGTTCATGTAGCCAAGGTACCTGGGTAACCCAAAAGGCTTTGGATTCATTTACTTTTTTTTTGGGCAACTTATACCCACAGATCTGCAGTTTGTTTCTTCATTTTTAATTATTCATACTCATTTAATTGTAGAATGTTTTGTACTCACTACAGATTTGGAATTTGTTCCCTTCAATAATTCATAACACCATTAAACACCATTTAAGATGCAGCCACAGAGAACGTGAAAGCCTTAAGCTGGTTTTAATGAGTCAGTTCAAATTCGCTTTACAAATGTACTTCTTAGCTAATTTTCCCAGTAGTAGGAGTATTGTTTACAGATCCTACCTATTAAAGGACAATAGTAGGACTGTAGTGAATCTCAACACTCCTTGTACATCAGCATTGTACTGCAAAAATGTGTATCAAAAAACAAATCAAGACAAAGCAGAACGTTTATTCATAATTAAACCTGGCAATGTATGTGTTGCTGTGTATTCAGTTCTTTAATAATAACAAAATAATGTTACAAAATACTTGTTTATACATATATAAAAATCATCTTGACCTCTTCAAGGAGCAAAAAAAGAAATGTCTTTAAATGAATTGTGTGACATTAATGAAATGTGTGTTTATTCATGTACATATCGTTAATCAGATGTAAAGGTTTAATGTGCATTCTGCTTGAGGTTTCCAAAAAGTATCATAAACTTCCTGACAGCAGTCAACACATGAAATACACTGCCTGGCCAAAAAAAAGGTCACACATTCTAATATTTGGTTGGACCGCCTTTAGCTTTGATTACGGCACGCATTCGCTGTGGCATCGTTTCCACAAGCTTCTGCAATGTCACAACATTTATTTCTGTCCAGAGTTGCATTAATTTTTCCCCAAGATCTTGTGTTGATGATGGGAGATTTGGACCACTGCGCAAAGTCTTCTCCAGCACATCCCAAAGATTCTCAATGGGGTTCAGGTCTGGACTCTGTGGTGGCCAATGTGTGAAAATTATGTCTCATGCTCCCTGAACCACTCTTTCACAATTTGAGCCCGATGAATCCTGGCATTGTCATCTTGGAATATGCCCGTGCCATCAGGGGAAAAAAAATCCATTGATGGAATAACCTGGTCGTATATTCAGGTAGTCAGCTGACCTCATTCTCTGGGCACATAACGTTGCTAAACCTAGACCTGACCAACTGCAGCGACCCCAGATCATAGCACTGCCCCCACAGGCTTGTACGGTAGGCACTAGGCATGATGGGTGCATCACTTCAGCCGCCTCTCTTCTTACCCTGATGCGCCCATCACTCTGGAACAGGGTAAATCTGAACTCATCAGACCACATGACCGTCTTCCATTGCTCCAGAGTCCAATCTTTATGCTCCCTAGCAAATTGAATCCGTTTTTGCCGGTTAGCCTCACTGACGAGTGGTTTTCTTAAGGCTACACAGCTGTTTAGTCCCAATCCCTTGAGTTCCCTTCACATTGTGCATGTGGAAATGCTCTTACTTTCACTATTAAACATCTCCCTGAGTTCTACTGTATTTTTTTCTACGATTTGATTTCATCAAACATTTAAGTGATTGCCGATCATTCAAGATTTTTTTTCGACCACATTCCTTCCTCGAAGATGATGTTTCCCCACTGTCTTTCCACGTTTTAATAATGCGTTGGACAGTTCTTAACCCGATGTTAGTAGTTTCAGCTTCTCCTTAGATGTTTTCTCTGCTTGATGCATGCCAATAATTCGACCCTTCTGAAACAGATGAACATCTTTTCCAAGACCACAGGATGTGTCTTTCGACATGGTTGTTTAACAAATGAGAAGCTACTCACTGCATCAGTTAGGGTTAAATAACTTGTTGCCAGCTGAAACATAATCATTCAGGCAGTAATTATCCAATGGGAGGCTCTTACCTATTTGCTTAGTTAAATCCAGGTGGTGACCTTTTCTTTTGGCCAGGCAGTGTATAAAAGCTGGACAAAAAAGCACCACAGGAAGAGTTTCAATACCTTTAAACTGTTTTCTTTGAAGTATAAGTTACTTAAAGTCTTTACCAGCACCGAGGAAAATGACTCTCCCCAGGTTGTTGCCAAGAAAGAACATTTTATGCATTTGTTTGCTACTAAACCTGTAAATGTTTTTTATATTGTTCTACTTTTAAGTGTACTAGTATAAGGCATCCACAAGAGGTCAGCACTGCACCACCCAAAACTCACCAAGCTGTCTCTCAGGTACCAGGAGGGTCTCGTTCACTAGAGGCATTAGCGTGCTGCCTTACAAGCTCTTACACCCCCAAAATATATAACGTTTCAAGAATAAATACCTAATAAATGATATATTATTAGGTATTATTTTATCATTTGTTGCAGTGGCGGCTCCTGCCAAATCTCTCAGGAAGGGGGGCAATTGTTGCGATGATGGCCAAGGTGACCCGTTCAATTGGTAAATTAAAGCTTAAATTATTAACATCTTAAGTCATGTCAGTTTGCCCTCACAAATAACTTTGAACATGGAGAGAGACCAGCTTTACCATTAATCATAAAATTAGGTAAAGCCCTAACAATTTAATTCAGTCTTCATCAGATAGCATTTTATTGTAGGAGCTGCAGATCCAGAATAAAGATTGGGGGCATCGGGGCTGATGTGCAATGAATAAAGAAGTACAATTAAACAATTGGGGAGATACGATAAGTGCAATCACAATTCACAATTTAAAAATGACATTACTTACTTGTAATTTACTTGTAACTTATATGATTTTCCCTCCTTTGTAGATACTTGCTTGATGTTTAAATTTGGTCTGGGTGGCCCTAATTCTTTAGTTGCTAATTTATCCTGATTACACGATGGAGTTGCTCCGAACTGAGGTAATGGTAGTCATGGTCAGTGATGGCATAGTTACCTTGAAAAAGTAATCTGATTACTGATTACTCCTTTAAAAAGTAACTTAGTTACTTTATGGATTACTTGATTTTAAAAGTAACTAAGTTAGATTACAAGTTACTTCATTAGTTATATAATGCGGTCCGCTAATGTATCCCATAATGCAACTGGAGCTGCGTAGGCGATTGAAGCGGAATAAGAAACAAGAAAGATAGCGGAAAACGGAGTCCTCTGTTCACAAGTGTAAGTAAGATAAATAAAATAAAATGTTTTAAAGACAAATAAATAACAAAAAGCTCACGTCCCCACGTCATCACCTGACGTTGGCAAGATGTACTTTTTTACCGGCCGAGTAGTGCATACTTCCTCCAATCTAGTACGTACTCTGTAAGTATGCGATTTCGGACGCAGCCCGTGACTTCATTGTCGCATAGGACAGACGTCACTCCCCGAGACGCAAGAAGAAAGCAAAAATATATCTTTTTACTACGGAAAATGACAAAAATAGTAACGCACAGTAACTTGGATAAGTAACTTTAATCTGATTACTGGATTGGAAATAGTAACGCGTTAGATTACTCGTTACTGAAAAATGTGGTCAGATTAGAGTAACGCGTTACTGACATCAGTGGTCATGGTGACGAGATCGCGACACCAGGTTACGTGTGACGCAAGCACGTAAGTGCGAGCCCTCCCGGAACCCATTCAGAATGTATTGCAGCGCCTGCAGTTCGAAAAAAAAGTGCCTTAACATGAGAGTCTATGAGAGCAATCCGGGGCGATTTTCAGTCAGACAGAAGTCGCCCCAAAAGGCGCGGTACTGTACGGAACACAACTCGACGCTGATTGGACTACGATATTCCGAGGCAAGACAGACTCCAGAACTGTCACAGCTGTGATAGAAAAATATCTTCCCTTTCGCCCTTTGGTGGTGCGTCGCCCGATCGCCCTAAGGAACGAGCCGCCACTGCTTTGTTGTGTAAAACAACTGAGTATTTTTTGGTTCAGTAACACAGTAGAAAGCTGTTTGTGCTTAAGTAATTTAGGGCATCACTTTGCACACGACAGAAAAAGGCAGCTATTTCAGCAGCCTGAGCCAATTTAGATTCAGTGACTGTTTACATCAGCCAATCAGCAGCACAGAATAGTATTTCTTTAGCGCTATAAGTGAACATGACTCCAGATGCTTCAAGCTGAAGAAGCATTACAAATTCTTCACATAAATTACCTGTTCTATATCGGCAGCACAGGGGCCTGGTGGGTAGCACTGTCTCCTCACAGCAAGAAGGTCCAGGGTTCGATTCCCAGGTGGAGCGCTCTGGGTCCTTTCTGTGTGGAGTTTGCATGTTCTCTCCGTGTCGGTGTGGGTTTCCTCCGGGAGCTCCGGTTTCTTCCCACAGTCCAAAGACGTGCAAGTGAGGGGAATTGTCCATGACTGTTTGACATCAAAGATAAACCTTGTGTAACCAGTGATTACCTGTCCTGTCATGAATGTAATCAAAGTGTGTAAAACATGACGTTAAAATCCTAATAAATAAAAACGGTGTCCACTGTACAAGAGCTACTCCATGATAGGAGTCATGTCCCTCTGTGCGACCTGTTTTGGCCGGCAAATGAGGCACAAAGGTACAGTAGCATGTGATCTGTCAGTCTCTCTTAACTTCAATCACTCATGCCTTGTGTCCCTCTGCGCTACTTAGTATAGCTGGCAGTTGGGGCATGGAGGCTCAGTTGCAGTTGACCTGTCAATTTTTCTTGATTGACAATCACCTGTGACTGACTTATTCATTCATTGTCTGTTTTACCACCGCTTTATTCGGGTCAGTGTTGCTGTGGGTCTGAAAAATCACTGGCTGAAATACTGGAAACACCCTGAACAGGTTGCCAGGTTATCACAGAGCATGCACACACTCGTACCTAGAAGGACTTTAGTATCTCTAATTAACCTGACTGCATGTCTTTGGACTGTGGGCGGAAACCCCAGCACTCAGAGGAAACCCACACTTAAAGGACCCGGATCGCTGCACCTTGGAATTGAACCCAGGACCTTCTTGCTGTGAGGTGACAGTGCCACCCACCAAGTGTTAGTTTGCTTGAGGTGGAAGATTCCCTATACTGTATATCATGGCTTCTCTCTTTCATTCTGACCAGCTCATTTGTTTGCACATTAACTTTTTTTCTGAAGCCGTGATGCAAGAATGCCTTGTACGGTCCAATCTTCAGCTGCACTGCAGATTGCCCCAGTGGTGGCACGGCATCTCTCTTTCAGACCGGACCCACCCTTAAAGCCACTTCATGTGCAGGGGGCACCAGTTGGTACGGTAGGGGTTCTGTGCATGCATAGGCGAGACGGCAGGTTCTGATAGTTCCCCGTCTGTTCTGTTTCAGAGGGAGGGCAGCAGAGTTGCCTCACAACAAGATGGTCCTGGGTTTGATCCCCACGTGGGGCAGTCCGGGTCCTTTCTTTTTTTCTTTTTCTCCCTTTTCTTCCCCTTTTTAGCGCAGCCAATTGTTCAGTTTGCATCGTGTGCTTCCTCTCTGTCTACGCCGAACCCTTCCCTGACCGAGGAGATCGAAACTAACTCATATCCCCTCCGAAACATGGGCAGCAGCCGGATGCATTTTTGCCACCCACACATTGATGAGTGTGGCGCCACCTAGCGTTGCATGCGGAGAGACACACCCTAAGGGCACCCTTCCTCATCTCTGTGTAGGCGCCTCTAATCAGCCGGCAGAGGTCGTAATAGCATTCTGACAGAGAGAGACCCACATCCGGTTCTTTGTCCCGCCCCCCAACTGAGCAACCGGCCAATCCTTGCTCATACAGCCACTCGTCCTCGGACCGGTAAGGCAGAGCTGGATTCGATACGATGTATCTGGAATCCAGCTCTGGTTGCAGCGTGTCTTTTTACCGCTGCGCCACCTGAGCGGCCAGGTCCGGGTCCTTTCTGTGTGGAGTTTGCATGTTCTCCCCGTGTCTGCGTCAGTGTAAAACCATTATGTCAAAATCCTAATAAACAAACAAACTGTTTCAGAGGGCTGCATGTCATATTGTGACACCAAGTTCTCATTTCTGTGCTATCCCTGTTCTATCCACTTTCTCCATTGCGGGCTGCATATTGTTTCTTTCATTCATTGCTTTGTTTTTTATTAATCCAGCCACTTTTTTTAATCTAGGATTGGCCCCATTTTTGTTAGTGACCATTTAGTTACACAATATTGTTTTATTTTGATTAAATATCTGCACATAGGTTTTATTTTAATTATTGCAGATGAGTGGGATCCACCTCACGCTCTCTGTAGTGTTTCATGATCCAGAGTTTGCTCATTTTAGATTGGATGGGTCATTTTCTCAACAAACAAAACCGGTTCTGATGTTCAGTTTTTTATTAACAATTAACAAATCAGATGGTAAGTGATTCTAGATTTATTTGACTAATTATTTTGAGTTTGCTTGCCATCTATCTAACTGTTTTGTCCTGATCAGGATTGCTGTAGGTTCAGATCTGGAAGCCCTGGACGAAGGACTGGAAAACACCCTGGATGAGGCGCCTATTCATTGCAAGTAACCACATGCTCACCTGTTAACTTGCTCGCAAACATACCCAAATACAGAGCAATCAATGTACCATCTGCTTTGTTTTGGAAGGCAGGAGACTCACAGGGAGATTATACCAAACTCATCACAGACAGTGACTAGAGGAGAGAACCCAGGTTCACAGGACCCTAATGCTGTGCGGCACCCACACTAACTGCTGCACCATCATCTGTGTAAATGAGGTATAAAGATGTATTCAGAATATTCAGAGTATTTAAAGTTTAAACTTATTTTAATGCAATGCATGTTTTCTTGTATCATTCAATTAGTTATGCCAGGGTTAAAAAAATGAAATTATTTATCAGATCAGAGACATCACTGTTGTAAACATGCTTAAGAAAAGGTTGTGATCTCTTTGGAATGAACTGGCTTTTTCATATTAATTACTTGTGTGATCTGATCTTTATCCAAGTCACTATACCAAGCGCATTCAGCCTTAATTAGTAATGCACAAATAATTAGCATTTTCTATGTAAATTCTTGTATTTAATACCTAATACCCTCTGTTAGCAGCAGTTACACTGATCAGCCATAACTTTAAAACCACCTCATTGTTTCTACACTCACTGTCCATTTTATCTGCTTCACTTACCATATAGAAGCACTTTGTAGTACTACAATTACTGACTGTAGTCCATCTGTTTCTCTGCATACTTTTTTTAACGGTCAGCACCCCCTGAGAGGTATTATTTAGGTAGTGGATCATTCTCAGCACTGCAGTGACACTGACATGGTGGTGGTGTGTTAGTGTGTGTTGTGCTGGTATGAGTGGATCAGACACAGCAGCTCTGCTGGAGTTTTTAAATACCGTGTCCACTCACTGTCCACTCTATTAGACACTCCTACCCAGTTGGTCCACCATCTATTGCTGCTGTTTGAGTTTACAAGACGCTGCCTACGGGGCGCTGTTGGCTGGATATATTTGTGGTTGGTGGACTGTTCTCAATGATGATGCTCCCTTCACTATGCTTTACAGTTAAGATAAGGATTTGGTATTGGTTTGCATTTCCAAACAGTTTCTAAAAAGGGGTTAAATTCTGGTCTTGTTTATCTAAAGAACATTGGCCCAGAAGCATATATACCAAGTAGAAATTTATGCAGGTCTTTCCCCTCCATTGCATGTTGTGCTGCTATTTTGATCTTTGCAGCATACCCATTTGTAGCAGAAATATAAAATTTTAATCTATTTGTAGACAGAGTAAGCAAGTAAAAGTCAAACCTGGTGCAGACAGATATGTTATGCTATGTACAAAGAAGTAAGCACAATAAATAATACATATTTAAACCTTTAATGTCCTCACCAAATTTTTTTTTATTTTTTTTTATTTTTTATTTGTTTGGTATGGCAGCGTATTGCTGCCACACATAAAAAAAGCCCCCAGTATGTTGTTATAATGAGAAAAGGATGTCGTTATAATGAGAAAGTATGTCATTATAACGAGAAAAGGATGTTGTTATAACAAGAAAAGGATGTCGTTATAATGAGAAAAGGATGTCGTTATAATGAGAAAGTATGTCATTATAACAAGAAAAGGATGTGGTTAAAACGAGAAAGTATGTCATTATAACAAGAAAAGGATGTTGTTATAACAAGAAAAGTATGTTGTTATAACGAGAAAAGGATGTCGTTAAAACGAGAAAAGGATGTGGTTATAACGAGAAAAGGATGTTATAACGAGAAAAGGATGCGGTTATAACGAGAAAAGGATGTGGTTATAAGCCCTCCAGAATGGATGAAATAAAGCCCAACTAACGTTCTTACACTCCAAACTCAAACCATGTCTTTTTGGGTCACACATTGTGCACAGTTTTAATAGAAACTGCAGTCCTATTAGATAGACCCTTTCATCTAAGAAAAAAGGACATTTTGTTAAAAGGAATGAGGAAAAAAGATATCACAATGCTTTAAAAAGCAAACTTATTTCTCATCAGACAAGCTGTAATTGTTGACAACCACCCTGCAACAAAATGTGCATATCACAATCAGGGATATATTAAATGTTGGCTTGATGGTAGTTACAGTGGGGGAAATAAGTATTTGATCCCCTGCTGATTTTGAAAGTTTACCCCCTTACAAAGACTTGAACAGTCTATAATTTTTATGGAAGGTTTATTTTAACAGAGAGAGACAGAATATCAACAAAAAATCCAGAAAAAAAAACATTAAATAAAAGTTATAAATTAATTTGTATTTAATTAAGGGAAATAAGTATTTGATCCCCTACCAACCAGCAAGAATTCTGACCCCCACAGACCGGTTATGTGCCCATGAGGCACACAAATTAGTCCTGTCCCTGTATAAAAGACTCCTGTCACAGAATCAGTTTCTTCCGTTCAAATCTCTCGACCACCATGGGCAAGACCAAAGAGCTATCAAAGGACGTCAGGGACAAGATTGTAGACCTGCACAAGGCTGGAATGGGCTACAAGACCATCAACAAGAAGCTTGGTGAGAAAGAGACCACTGTTGGTGCGATAATTTGAAAATGAAAGAAATACAAGATCACAGTCAATCACCCTCACTCTGGAGCTCCATGCAAGATCTCACCTGGTGGGGTAAGAATGATTCTGAGAAAGGTGAGGTCAGTCCAGAATTACACGGGAGGAGCTTGTCAATGATCTCAAGGGAGCTGGGAGCAGAGAAATGCTGGATATGACCCAAGAACACCATCCCCACCGGGCATTTCTTTGCCTCCAAACACGGCGAGTGGAGTTGATGCCAAAGAGCTCAATTTTGGTCTCATCTGACCATATCACATTCTCCCAAGCTTTCTCTGAATCATTCAGGTGTTCATTGGCAAACTTCAGAGGGGCCTGTACATGAGCCTTCTTGAGCAAAGGGACTTTGCGGGCACTGCAGGATCTCAATCCATTACGGCGAAGTGTGTTACTAATGGTTTTCTTAGTGACTGTGCTCTGTTAAAATAAACCTTCCATAAAAATTATAGACTGTTCAAGTTATTGTAAGGGGGTAAACTTACAAAATCAGCAGGGGATCAAATACTTATTTCCCCCACTGTACTTGCAGCACAGTAATGGAACATGGAACATTAATGCAGCACATATGGGCAGCAGTTACTTAAGAGACTTTAATGAAGGCCAAAAAGTTATAGCCGGACGACTGGGTTAAAGCAGATCAGAAACAGCAACAGCAATGGGTGCTTACAGGTAGCCAACCACAAGCCACGACTACCACCAGTTAAAACGGTACTGGTAGGCCGCTCAGGTGGCGCACCAGTAAAACATACACTAGCACACCAGAGCTGGGATCTTGAATTTCAGCCAATTGGCCTGTTCTTCAGATAGGGGTGGGATATTAAGTCAGATAGGGACTCTCTCATAACTGATGCAACTACGACCTCTGCTGGCTGGTTGATGGCACCTGAAGAGGGACGGGGAAGGAGTGTGTTGAAGTGGGCATGTGTCAGTCTCGCTCTCCTCAATCAGGAGTGGAGATCAGCATCAGTAG
This sequence comes from Trichomycterus rosablanca, assembly GCF_030014385.1. Taxonomy (NCBI): domain Eukaryota; kingdom Metazoa; phylum Chordata; class Actinopteri; order Siluriformes; family Trichomycteridae; genus Trichomycterus; species Trichomycterus rosablanca. Next base: position 9,761,768 of record NC_086010.1, on the reverse strand, counting down.
AGAGAAAGCGTAATACAACCAGGTTATTGGATACGACTAAATTAGGAGGAAAATTTGGGGGAAAAAAGGACTGAACACATCGAGTTTAAGGGTACACATTTCTCCACAAAGGGTGTCTAGTTTCAAAGATTTCGAGTTTAGGGGACGTCAAGTTACAAGATACCACTGTATTGTATTTTTTGCACATTACTTTTTTATACCTCTGCTGCCATAAGGACCATATGCTGCTAACTGCTCACTTATTATTTACTCAGTACCATAAACTGGCCAACACTACTCTTGTCTCCCTTAATTACTTTAGATTAGAAATGTCTTCTGTATTTATTGTAGGTCTTTGTATTTATTGTACTGTTTTTTACCTGCACTGTGTATTGTATTGTCTTGCACTTTTGTTCTGTGTTGTACTTGTATATAGATAAAATGACAATAAAGCCTCGCTTGAACTCTTGAAACCGTTGACAGGTTGTTGGGAAGGGAGGTTTTGCTGATGCCAGACATCATAAATGCTATAGCATCTAGTATGGACCAACAGAAGGGCTACTGTGCTCTATATTGAAGATCATTTTAACTCTGGTGTTGAGGTGGATGTGTCACAACAAACAGTCCATTGAGCCCTTCTGTAGAGCCTGTCAAAATGCCAGAGCTAACCCTTGTCCATTGTCAAAAACAACAAGGCACAATAGGCACAAAGGTATGTGAAATGATCAGTAGAGCAATGAAAAACATCCAAGATCAATAGATGGCTAAGAATGTGGGCATTGTTTACCTGAGGCAAAGCTGGCACCAGGCTGCAGTGTAGGATGATCCTCATTGCATCATACAGAAGTATCAGATAACACAGAACTCCCTCAGAATCCAGACAGCACATTGTGAGGGTGGTTATAATGTTTTGGCTGATCAATGTATGTGCCAGAGGTATGCTAAATAACAAACAATGAGGTAGTTCTTAAAGTGCGCTTAGTTTCTGTCTGTCAAACTACCCCCTACATAGAACTTTCACTGACAGTGAAGATAAACATGCCAGGCTAAGCTGCCTTCGTGTGTAATTAACAAAGATGGCACTGTTTGTGACCAGTTGTGGCATTTCTCAGATTAAATTACTGCCCATATAATAAACCCCTAAACACGTGAGCACATCGTAGGTTGATCAGCACGATCATTTAGCTGCCGATTTGCGTCTTTGTGCATGTTTTGACCTCGCTAGAGCATTACTTGCGTTACGTTAAATCTCTTTTATACAATGTGTAAGCAAATTGCATTGCTCGTTATGGAAGCAAATCGATCAATCATTTGTTTTTCTAAGAGAGGAGATTAGTGGTCAACTTTCAGCACCTGGATCAATAATCATCTCTCTAATTGGGTATTAGCGGCAGGAAGAGTGCCCACAGCTTCAATCATAACAACCACAGGAAGCAGTGTAGAGTCCTGCCAAGGCTGTTAGCAGCAAAACTCACAAGAAGCAAATAGCCATTATTTAGGTTCTGCTTGTAAATCAATGCTCTGTGGGTTTCCAACGTTTCAGTTCTAATAAAAAAAAAAATAGGCTTTTCTACATTATACAGCGGCTTAGCAGTTAAACTAATGATACGCATGTTCAGAACAATTATAAGACATATTAAACTCGTGTAGGTATAGCACCTTGACTTTTCAGATTTCTCTGTGGGTTTCAGTCAGATGGGGATCCAGCTGTTCATCATTGATGTGAATCAGAATATTTGCATAAAACAGGATGCAGCTCATTATTTGAGGAATTGACTGGAAGAAAATCCTACATAAAAAGCATCTAACAGAATTTATTGGTATGAACCAAGACGCAAGGTTTTTTTTACCCAAATGAAAGGCAAGATAAAAGGAAACAAGCAGAAATAAATCCCTTCTCCTGGTTTATTTCCTTCTGTTCTACATGCAGAAGAAGTGCACCCAAACAAATCACCTCACTTCAAATCACAGAGGAATAAATTATAGATTCCTCAGCCGATTTAATCAAAGACCATCTGTTTTAATACACCTACTTACAGTTATAGTGCATAGAACACTATACAGTCGTACCTTGTAACTCAACGTCCCCTAAACTTAAAACCTTTGAAACTCAAAGCCCTTCTTCGAGAAATTTGTACCCTTAAACCAGAGATGGGGACTCGAGTCTGTGAGTTGAGTCCGAGTCGCACATAAGTCGCACACACAACGACTTCAGACTCGACTCGAACTCATTTCAAATGACTCGGACTCGACTCGGAAAAAATGACCTGTGGACAGCAAAAGTCAGCAACAATAGTATGTACTGTATATATACAGTATATATATATATATATATATATATATATATATATACAGTGTATCACAAAAGTGAGTACACCCCTCACATTTCTGCAAATATTTTATTATATCTTTTCATGGGACAACACTATAGAAATAAAACTTGGATATAACTTAGAGTAGTCAGTGTACAACTTGTATAGCAGTGTAGATTTACTGTCTTCTGAAAATAACTTAACACACAGCCATTAATGTCTAAATGGCTGGCAACATAAGTGAGTACACCCCACAGTGAACATGTCCAAATTGTGCCCAAAGTGTCAATATTTTGTGTGACCACCATTATTATCCAGCACTACCTTAACCCTCCTGGGCATGGAATTCACCAGAGCTGCACAGGTTGCTACTGGAATCCTCTTCCACTCCTCCATGATGACATCACGGAGCTGGTGGATGTTAGACACCTTGAACTCCTCCACCTTCCACTTGAGGATGCGCCACAGGTGCTCAATTGGGTTTAGTCCATCACCTTTACCTTCAGCTTCCTCAGCAAGGCAGTTGTCATCTTGGAGGTTGTGTTTGGGGTCGTTATCCTGTTGGAAAACTGCCATGAGGCCCAGTTTTCGAAGGGAGGGGATCATGCTCTGTTTCAGAATGTCACAGTATATGTTGGAATTCATGTTTCCCTCAATGAACTGCAGCTCCCCAGTGCCAGCAACACTCATGCAGCCCAAGACCATGATGCTACCACCACCATGCTTGACTGTAGGCAAGATACAGTTGTCTTGGTACTTCTCACCAGGGCGCCGCCACACATGCTGGACACCATCTGAGCCAAACAAGTTTATCTTGGTCTCGTCAGACCACAGGGCATTCCAGTAATCCATGTTCTTGGACTGCTTGTCTTCAGCAAACTGTTTGCGGGCTTTCTTGTGTGTCAGCTTCCTTCTGGGATGACGACCATGCAGACTGAGTTGATGCAGTGTGCGGCGTATGGTCTGAGCACTGACAGGCTGACCTCCCACGTCTTCAACCTCTGCAGCAATGCTGGCAGCACTCATGTGTCTATTTTTTAAAGCCAACCTCTGGATATGATGCCGAACACGTGGACTCAACTTCTTTGGTCGACCCTGGCGAAGCCTGTTCCGAGTGGAATCTGTCCTGGAAAACCGCTGAATGACCTTGGTCACCATGCTGTAGCTCAGTTTCAGGGTGTTAGCAATCTTCTTATAGCTCAGGCCATCTTTGTGGAGAGCAACAATTCCATTTCTCACATCCTCAGAGAGTTCTTTGCCATGAGGTGCCATGTTGAATATCCAGTGGCCAGTATTAGAGAATTGTACCCAAAACACCAAATTTAAAAGCCCTGCTCCCCATTTACACCTGGGACCTTGACACATGACACCAGGGAGGGACAACGACACATTTGGGCACAATTTGGACATGTTCACTGTGGGGTGTACTCACTTATGTTGCCAGCCATTTAGACATTAATGGCTGTGTGTTGAGTTATTTTCAGAAGACAGTAAATCTACACTGCTATACAAGTTGTACACTGACTACTCTAAGTTATATCCAATTTTCATGTCTATAGTGTTGTCCCATGAAAAGATATAATGAAATATTTGCAGAAATGTGAGGGGTGTACTCACTTTTGTGATACACTGTATATATATATATATATGTATGTATATATATGATCCGACATAATTCTGATCGTGTCATTTTCTGCTCTCCGATAACGCTCCGGCCGTCTTAACCCGCAACACACGCAATGGGTAAATGTTCCAGCCAGCTTCCAGCGAAGTGATGCAGCGTCGCTCCCTACTTAAAATAGTGGAATACCCTACATAGTGCACTTCACAGTAACAGATAATGTGAATGGAACGGGCCTACAGAATTGGCACTAATGATTTTAAGAACCGCTTTCTGAACCAATCAGACCTTCTGATTGTAATGTTTAGTAAGAAATGCTGTTATTTTCATGTATTTAGTTTGCAGCGTCACACAGATGATGTGTCAATGAAACGCTTGATTGGCTTTCTAACGAGTTTGTGTTTTACTTCACAACCGGCAAAAGTCTGGAGGTTTTTATTTATAAGCACATTTACAAGATAACGAATTATATTCCTAATGGGACACACGGTTATAAATTTAATAGCATCTGGAACAACATAAGCTAAGGTAAGCAGTGGTTATGGATTTTTTGCTGTGTTTGGGATTTTGGATGCTGTGCAGTAATTTGTAATGAAAACAAAACGTCAGTTTAAGCTTTTAACTGGTACCTAGGAAAGTAAAGGCACTAAAGTAAAACAGCAAAATACAGTCACTAATCTGTTGTTTTTTATCTGAACGTACATATTATTTGTTTATTTCTACGCTACATTTCCAATATATGTTTTGTGTATATTATATTGACTCGTGACTTGACTCAAACTCTAGCCTAAAGACTCGTGACTTGACTCGGACTCTAGCCTAAAGACTTGTGACTCAACACAGACTCGTATTTTGTGACTTGTGAACATCTCTGCCTTAAAATCAACATGTTAATTTGAAATTTTTTAAAAACAAACTGAACAATAAACAGTTGCTTTGTTCAGCGTTCGGCTTGAGCGGTCTTCATCAAAGTGTGCATTTGAGACGAAACTGCATTTGTGTGGAATAACCATCAAATTTACTTTGAAAGCTACACATGTAGCTGGATTTTCCTCACTGTTTCACTTGTATAAATTGTAAGGATCAGATTTTTATTTCAGTGTTTTTTATATTATATTTGTGTTATGTCAAGTGTATAAGTGTCAAGTGTTTAAGTTTTCCATACATCCTTATGGGAAAAAATAAGTTGAAACTCAACGTCAGTCCCAGAACCAACTGACGTTGAGTTTCAAGGTACCACTGTATATTTTAGGGTAGGATAGAATTTTTAGTACTTTAGCTGGGATGCTCGACTAACAAGGTGGCCTATTATGATAGCCCACCATTGCTGCGATCCAGGTTCAAATCTACACTGTGCTATCAGCCTGCTGGACAATATAGTTGAGCTTATACTCTTAGCTTATACTTGACCTCTAAAAATTTGATTTAAAAATTGGCCCATGGAAGTGTGGACTCAGTAAAGTACGAAAAGATTTTAAATCAAAATAAAAAGCAGCCAGCAGAACAAATGTCCAAACATATTTTCATATCCATGGTTTTGTTTTAAATGATCATTTTTAATAAATTAACAGTTTTTTTTCTTTTAATTAAATAAATGTTATTTATTTGAATTGTTTTTCAATATTGTTTTTTAAATAAATAATTAAATAGTAATAATTAAATAATAAATATTAATTACACAAAAACAAAATAACAAAAAAAAAAAAATATATATATATATATATATATATATATATATATATATATATATATATATATTAATGTAATAACAAAAAGAGATTTTTACCTCTGAGATCCGGGAATCCAGGGTTCGAAGCTCAGCAGTGTTACCAGCTACTCAACGCCTGCATGGACATGATTGGCTAAGAAGCAACCTTGTCATTGGATGGTGCACTTGTCATTGCAGCTCTTAAGCCTGGATAAAAATAGAAGATTTAGGCGCCCAGGTGGCGCAGCGAAATATTCCGCTAGCTCACCAGCACAGAGATTCTGAACTCCTCGGTTCGAAACTTGACGTTGTCACCGGCCGGCTGGGCGCCATCTAGCAGACATGTTTCTGCTAGGGCGGGATGGCCGGACTGTGTGGGTGGGGTCTTCAAATGCTGTGTAAGGACCCTGATTGGCAAATAGAGAGACGCCTGTGCAGAGTGCATAGGTGAAAAAGGGTTCCGCTAAGGACTGAGTAACCCACCTCGACTGCAATCAGGGATCCCCCCAGCAGCGAAAGACAAACTGACTACGCTAAATTGGGGGAAAAAATGGGACAAAATGCATAAATAAAATACAAGGTTTGAGTCAGGAAATGAATCCAGAGTAAAACACTTAGGTCTGGTATGTAAACCCCACTGTGACCCCTATATATACAACAATAATTATTGAGTTCAGGTGTGTTTGCTACATTAATTGCTGACTGGTATATGACAGCACAAGGGCACATTCATGAGGGGAAAGGAAAGTTCTTTCCTCAAACAAAGTGCAGTCCATAAAGACATGGTTTGACTGGCTTGCCATGAGGTCATGACAAACTCTAATGGCCTGAACACTTTAGATAAACTGAAAAACTGCAAGCCACATATTTTTACCTTAAAATCTATCAGTGCCTGACCTTATAAATGCTTTTTTATTATTGACTGGGCCCTATCGTCTCAATACAGAAGCTATTAGAGCCACAAAAATGAGGATGCCCAAATGCCCATGGTTTTGATTTAATCATAACCAACAATCAGTAAACCCATTTAACCTGCAAACTGCTTTTAGAGTTGCTTGACAAAAGGACATAAAGTGTGCAAAATGAAGAAGACCCAATAACCTAGCACACCATTACTTTTTAAAGCCATCATATTATACAAACAGTTTGCTAAAGCTTTATATACATATATATTATGCATTTTCTCCCTTTTAGCGCGTCCAATTGCCCGATTGCGTCATGCTTCTTCTCCACCAATGCCAATCCCTGCTCTGATTGAAGAGAACGAAGCTAACCCATGCCCCCTCCGACAAATGGGCAGCATGCCATATGCATCTTGTCACCTACACTTTGACCAGTGCAGTGCAGCTCAGCACTGTGTACGGAGAGACACACCCTGACAGCACTCTTTTCTCATCTCTGTGCAGGCGCCATCAATCAGCCAGCAGAGATCATAATTGCATTAGATTACAACTCAAGAGTTTGAAATGTCAGCTCTAGTATGCTGGCATGTTTTTACTGCCTAAATGATTGGTTTACAAACTTAAGCGTCCACATACTATTTAATGTTGGCCATATAATATACATCGATCAGTCATAACATTAAAACCACCTCCTTGTTTCTACACTCACTGTTCATGTTATCAGCTCCACTTACCATATAGGAGCACTTTGTAGTTCTACAATTACTGACTGTAGTCCATCTGTTTCTCTGCATGCTTTGTTAGCCCCCTTTCATGCCATTCTTCAATGGTCAGGACTCTCCCAGGACCACTACAGAGTAGGTATTATTTGGGTGGTGGATCATTCTCAGTGTTGCAGGGACACTGACATGGTGGTGGTGTGTTAGTGTGTGTTGTGCTGGTATGAGTGGATCAGACACAGCAATGCTGCTGGAGTTTTTAAACCCCTCACTGTCACTGCTGGACTGAGAATTGTCCACAACCAAAAACATCCAGCCAACAGCGCCCCGTGGGCAGCATCCTGTGACCACTGATGAAGGTCTTGAAGATGAGCGACTCAAACAGCAGCAATAGATGAGCGATCGTCTCTGACTTTACATCTACAATGTGGACCAGCTAGGTAGGAGTGTCTAATAGAGTGGACAGTGAGTGGACACGGTATTTAAAAACTCCAGCAGCGCTGCTGTGTCTGATCCACTCATACCAGCACAACACACACTAACACACCACCACCATGTCATTGTCACTGCAGTGCTGAGAATGATCCACCACCTAAATAATACCTGCTCTGTGGTGGTCCTGTGGGGGTCCTGACCATTGAAGAAGAGTGAAAGCAGGCTAAAAAAGTATGTAGAGAAACATTTGGACTACTGTCAGTAATTGTAGAACTACAAAGTGCTTATGGTAAGTGGAGCTGATAAAATGCACAGTGAGTGTAGAAACAAGGAGGTTTTAGAATCAAGGCAACCAGTTTATTTCTATTTATCAAGCCAACCCTCGAGTACACATCAACCCCAAAAGCAAAGTGAAAGAAGAGTTTGCTAGCTTTTCATAAGAAGTATAATACAGATTGTCAAGTGGTGACCTGGGAGTTTTCATGTTCACTGTAACAAAGCTGTAATCCTCTCATACTTCATAATAAAAAGGTCTGTCTGTCTAATTTAATCCTGCTGGTTACCATTTAACCAAAAGGCATTTCTAAATAAAAGCAGCGTCTTCAAGAAGGGAAAAAAAATAGTGACTCGGAAATGTACAATTTCTATCTTTCCACATAGCGATCAAGCGCTGATCAAGCACCGTGTTTTTCCTTCTCACAAGCATAAAGCATCACTTACATAAAATTCTAACAAGCAATTTCTGCGCCGAGGAAACGCTCGCCTGCTGCTCCGACACCCTTGGCAGAGAAAATGAGAAGAAACTTCTTAAGGATGTGACATGATACCCACACAGGCTCCAGGGATTCTGACCCAAAGCAGCCTGCCAGCGTAGCAGGCAAAAAGGCAAGCTGCATTTGTGACAGATGGCAGGACCAACATCCTTTATTTTTACAGTCGCCGTGCTTGCCCCCCACCCCTTCAAGATGCTCTCCAGAGGGAAAAAAAAGTTCATATTCATATAACAGATGAGAAATCATTTACATATTAAAGAAAATAAATGAAGTAGATAAGTAATTAAGATAACGTGTGCTTGGTTATTTCACACCAAATCAGAAAATGCAAATAAAATAAAAATGCAGTGTTCCTTACATTTACTTTGACTTTTATTTGATTGCAGACAGTTTGAACCTGAGATATTTCATGTTTTATCTGCTCAACTTTATTTCATTTGTTAATATACCTCCATTCCTGCATTTCAGGCCTGAAACACATTACAATAAAAATTCAGATGGGGCAATTTAGGGCTAGTAATGAGGTGAAAAAACTAAATAATTATGTGATTCCAAACAAATGATTGTAATCATGGTTTGGTACAAAAGCAGCATCCAGGAAAGGCTGAGTCTTTGATGAGCAAAGATAATCAGAGGATCTCCAGTTTGTCAAAAAATGTGTGAGAAAATTATTGAAATGTTTAAAAAACAATGAACCTCAAAGAAAGATTGGAGGGGATTTGCATATTTCTCCCTCTACAGTGCATAATATCATTAAACCATTCAAGGAATCAAGAGGAATTTTAGTGCATAAAGGTCAAGGGCGCAAGCTTAAGCTGAAAGCCCGTGATCTTCCATCCCTCAGCCGGCACTGCATCAAGAACCACCACTCAACAATAGCTGATATAACCACATGGGTGAGGGATTACTTTGGCAAACCTTTGTCAAACTCTACAACACAGAGTTACATGCACAAATGCCACTTAAACTTTACTGTGCAAAAAAGAAGCCTTGTGTTAACCATGTCCATAAGTGGCATTGACTTCTCTGGGCTCAGAGGCATCTAGGATGGACCATCATACAGTGGAAATGTGTATTGTGGTCAGATGAATCAGCATTCCAGGTCTTGTGCTCCAGACCGAAGACGAAAAGGACCATCCAGACTGTTATCAGCAACAAGTCCAAAAGCCAGGGTCTGTCATGGTATGGGGCTGTATCAGTGACCTTGGCAAAGGTCATTTACACTTCTATGCGTGCAGCATTATTGCAGAAAGGTACATTGAGATCTTAGAGCAACATGTGCTGCCTTCAAGACGTCATCTTTTCCAGGGACGTCCATGCAAAACCACATGCCGCACATATTACAAACACATGGCTGTGGAAGAAGAGGGTACGGGTACTGGACTGGCCTGCCTGCAGTCCTGACCTGTCCCCAGTAGAGAATTTTGAAAGGAAAAAAGCGACAACGACCCCGTACTGTTGCACATCTTAAGACGTGTTTGCAGGAAGAACGGGACAAAATAAAAGCTGAATCACTGAATCACTTGGTCTCCTCGGTGCCAAAACTTCTTCTAAGTGTGGTGAAAAGGAATGGCAACATTACAAAGTGGTAAATGCTTTACTGTCCCAAAATTTTTCGGAATGTGTTGCAGGCCTGAAATGCAGGAATGGATGTTTATTAATAAATGAAATCAAGTTGACCAGACAAAACATGAAATATCTCAGGTTCATCCTGTCTGTAATCAAAGATAAGTCAAAGTAAATGTAAGAAACTCTGTGTTTTTTTATTATTTGTATTTTCCATGCTGTCCCAACTTTTTCTGATGGGGTTGTAAAAAGGAGCTGCCATCGATGAAGAGACCACTCCAATCATGATAGAAATGCTTTATCATACTGATTAGGTGATCAGTCATAACACCACTGTATCACTTTAATGAATTTGCAAAACATGTAAAATAAGTGGCTTTCAGGTGGCTTAGCGTTAAACTGTATTAGCCCACTAATGCTAATAGGATTAAGATGCCTCTACATACTGACATGATTGGTGGGTAATGAGGCCCAGCAATAGATTGGTGTGGATTATTTGGTTTCCTGCACTGCACCCCATTAATCCTGGGAAAAAACAAACCCACTTCAACCCTGACCAGGATAAACAGGTGGTAAATATAATATTTAATATAAAATAAGTTGCTCTTCTGCTTTACTTACATATGTTATTGTAATAATAATTTCAGCCCAACAGCCATCGTGGAGATCTAAATTAAGATGTCAATTTAGTTAATGTTCCTAATAAAATATTAACAACATTAGTCTTGTGACTTAAATTCCTGCCATCTACTTTCTGCCCCGAGAAATACCTGCTGTTGATGTTATGTATCCACAAAATCCAATCAAGAACAGACCCAACATCAAATCTCTCACAATTACCACCAGACCCCCTCCCAAATCCCCCACAATCACCTACAGACCCCCTCCCAAATCCCCCACATTCACCTACAGAATCCCTCCAAAATCCTCCACTATCACCAACATATTCCCTGCCAAATCCTCCACAGTCATCTACAGATCCCCTTTACCCCTGAATCCCTTAAAACCTACAAACACTAACACTAAGCCTTATTTGATCAGTAGTTTATCTACACACATTGTCCATTTTATTAGCTCCACTTACCATATAGAAGCACTTTGTAGTTCTACAATTACTGACTGTAGTCCATCTGTTTCTCTGCATGCTTTGTTAGCCCCCTTTCATGCTGTTCTTCAATGGTCAAAACTCTCCCAGGACCACTACAGAGCAGGTATTATTTATAATTTATAATTATATTTATAATATTTATAATAATGGTGGTGTGATAGTGTGTGTTGTGCTAGTATGAGTGGATAAGACACAGCAGTATGGAGTTTTTAAACACCTCATTGTCACTGCTGGACTGAGAATAGTCCACCAACCAAAAATATATTCAGCCAACAGTGCCCTGTGGGCAGCGTCCCATGACCACTGATGAAGGTCTCGAAGATGACCAACTCAAACAGCAGCAATAGATGAGCGATCGTCTCTGACTTTAAATCTACAAGGTGGACCAACTAGGTAGGAGTGTGTAATGGAGTGAGTGGACATGGTATTTAAAAACTCTGTGTCTCATACCAGCACAACACACACTAACACACCACCACCATGTCAGTGTCACTGCTGTGCTGAGAATGATCCACCACCCAAATAATATCTACTCTGTAGTGGTCCTGTTGGGGTCCTGACCATTGAAGAACAGCATGAAAGGGGGCTAACAAAGCATGCAGAGAAACAGATGGACTACAATCAGTGGAGTAATAAAATAGACAATATGTGTAGAAACAAGGAGGTGGTTTTAATGTTATGGTTGATTGGTATATACAGTGTATCACAAAAGTGAGTACACCCCTCACATTTCTGCAGATATTTAAGTATATCTTTTCATGGGACAACACTGACAAAATGACACCTTGACACAATGAAAAGTAGTCTGTGTGCAGCTTATATAACAGTGTACATTTATTCTTCCCTCAAAATAACTCAATATACAGCCATTAATGTCTAAACCACCGGCAACAAAAGTGAGTACACCCCTAAGAGACTACACCCCTAAATGTCCAAATTGAGCACTGCTTGTCATTTTCCCTCCAAAATGTCATGTGACTCGTTAGTGTTACTAGGTCTCAGGTGTGCATAGGGAGCAGGTGTGTTCAATTTAGTAGTACAGCTCTCACACTCTCTCATACTGGTCACTGAAAGTTCCAACATGGCACCTCATGGCAAAGAACTCTCTGAGGATCTTAAAAGACGAACACCCTGAAACTGAGCTGCAGCACAGTGGCCAAGATCATCCAGCGTTTTAAAAGAGCAGGGTCCACTCAGAACAGACCTCGCGTTGGTCGTCCAAAGAAGCTGAGTGCACGTGCTCAGCGTCACATCCAACTGCTGTCTTTGAAAGATAGGCGCAGGAGTGCTGTCAGCATTGCTGCAGAGATTGAAAAGGTGGGGGGTCAGCCTGTCAGTGCTCAGACCATACGCCGCACACTACATCAAATTGGTCTGCATGGCTGTCACCCCAGAAGGAAGCCTCTTCTGAAGTCTCTACACAAGAAAGCCCGCAAACAGTTTGCTGAAGACATGTCAACAAAGGACATGGATTACTGGAACCATGTTCTATGGTCTGATGAGACCAAGATTAATTTGTTTGGTTCAGATGGTCTCAAGCATGTGTGGCGGCAATCAGGTGAGGAGTACAAAGATAAGTGTGTCATGCCTACAGTCAAGCATGGTGGTGGGAATGCCATGGTCTGGGGCTGCATGAGTGCAGCAGGTGTTGGGGAGTTACATTTCATTGAGGGACACATGAACTCCAATATGTACTGTGAAATACTGAAGCAGAGCATGATCCCCTCCCTCCGGAAACTGGGTCGCAGGGCAGTGTTCCAGCATGATAATGACCCCAAACACACCTCTAAGACGACCACTGCTTTATTGAAGAGGCTGAGGGTAAAGGTGATGGACTGGCCAAGCATGTCTCCAGACCTAAACCCAATAGAACATCTTTGGGGCATCCTCAAGCGGAAGGTGGAGGAGCGCAAAGTCTCGAATATCCGCCAGCTCCGTGACATGTCATGGAGGAGTGGAAAAGCATTCCAGTGGCAACCTGTGAAGCTCTGGTCAACTCCATGCCCAGGAGAGTTAAGGCAGTTCTGGGAAATAATGGTGGCCACACAAAATATTGACACTTCAGGAACTTTCACTAAGAGGGTGTACTCACTTTTGTTGCCGGTGGTTTTGACATTAATGGCTGTTATATAAGCTGCACACAGACTACTTTTCATTGTGTCAAAGTGTCATTTTGTCAGTGTTGTCCCATGAAAAGATATACTTAAATATCTGCAGAAATGTGAGGGGTGTACTCACTTTTGTGATACACTGTATATATATATATATATATATATATATATATATATATATATATATATATATATATATATATATATATATATATATATATATATATATATATATATATATATATATATATATACGTATATATATATACAAAGAGTAAATGCAAAGGTTATTTAAGCTAATGCTAATGAGTTTTATGAGCAAATGAAAAACTGTTATTAATCATTAAAACAAATCAGCATTACAATTAAAGTAATTACATTTAACATCAATTACATTCTGTACAGTTCTGAACTCAACATTTTTTTTTTGGCAAAGGAAATCCTTGTTTCTTTTTTTCTTGGATGTTTTAGGTTATACAGGTAGCACAAACAGCATACTGAAAAAGGATCAGCCCAAGTGGTCTGCCACATGGGCATTTTTGGCACAGTGAAAATGTCAGTCAAAATCAATGTTAAAAAACCACTGAATAAAGGAGGTAAAAAATTCTGAGAGATTTGTATCCATTATTTACTGCACCAATCCATAACAGCATTACAATGTGAAATATTGAATTTTCAATATAAAACATGTACAGAATTTTTAGAACGTATTATTATTTGACACTACTGAAAAGCAAGCAAGCACATCTGTTATATTTAACACGTCAAGGTCAGATTTCTTTCAAATTCAGCTATTCTACTGAAGCACACGTTTTGACGGCACTCAAGTGGAATTTACCTCCTCGGATATTGTTCCCTGTAGTAAACGTAGACGTACCTTCAGGTTTAAATCAGAACAATTCATGCCATTTAACAATGTGACAGTGGAAAGAATTTAGTAAAAGTCAACATGTTCTTCAAATAGTTCTTCCAAGCAAAAAGGGGGCGGGGGGCTTTCTTAGAAACCTTCAGTTTAGTCATGATTTGATGCTAAGGGGGCAGGACATAGCACAAAGTTCCTGCCAAAACTGGATCATTTGTTTCCAAACCAGAACAAGGCCAACAATGACAATGATTCAGTAGCATTTTCTCTAGTGCATATATACACTGAACTTGACTTTCTTTCTGACTTTGTGTCAAAGGGAAGAATAAATTTACACTGTTATATAAGCTGCACACAGACTACTTTTCATTGTGTCAAAGTGTCATTTTGTCAGTGTTGTCCCATGAAAAGATATACTTAAATATCTGCAGAAATGTGAGGGGTGTACTCACTTTTGTGATACACTGTACGTCTGTGCGTGGTGGTTCTTGAAGCACTGACTCCAGCTGCAGTCCACTCTTTGTGAATCTCCCCCACATTTTTGAATGGGTTTTGTTTCACAATCCTCTCCAGGGTGCGGTTATCCCTATTGCTTGTACACTTTTTTCTACCACATCTTTTCCTTCCCTTCGCCTCTCTATTAATGTGCTTGGACACAGAGCTCTGTGAACAGCCAGCCTCTTTAGCAATGACCTTTTGTGTCTTGCCCTCCTTGTGCAAGGTGTCATTGGTCGTCTTCTGGACAACTGTCAAGTCAGCAGTCTTCCCCATGATTGTGTAGCCTACAGAACTAGACTGAGAGACCATTTAAAGGCCTTTGCAGGTGTTTTGAGTTAATTAGCTGATTAGAGTGTGGCACCACGTGTCTTCAGTATTGTACCTTGTCACAATATTCTAATTTTCTGAGATACAAAATTTGGGGTTTTCATTAGTTGTCAGTTATAATCATCAACATTAAAAGAAATAAACATTTGAAATATATCAGTCTGTGTGTAATGAATGAATATAATATACAAGTTTCACTTTTTGAATGGAATTACTGAAATAAATCAACTTTTTCATGATATTATGTCCTGGAAAAGGAGGACGTGTGGTCACCCTAAAGGTAGTCTTATTTTTATTTTTTTTCATTTGATAAAATTACTTTATTTGAAATGTGACAATAATAGAAAAAATAGTTTAGAGAGTTGAATACTGCTGAAGACAGTCCATACATTATAGTTCACAGTACCTCCAGGATGTCAAATAATAGAAACATCAATGGCCAATGTCCCAGGTAATAAAATACAAATAAGTTGTGTTTAAACGACTAACACGGTACTTTTTAAGTATCTATTTGCTTAGTCTTTTGAGACTGAATATAGCAGGCAGCTCCACGCTGCTAATTGCAAAACGCCTCGGCTGTCGCTGCTGGTTTTATTGATCACTCATCTTAACATTTCGAGCAATCTGAAATGACACAAAGAGATCGATGAAGCACAGGACCATGAATTAGCAGCTTTCATGTGGATTTCATTCTTGGTGAGTGATGTATGAATTTTTGTTATGCTTGAAATACAACACTGGCCGTGTTGATTTAATGCTGTGTCAGATCGATACATTGGAATAAAAGTTGTTCATTTTAGGTAATACCTTAAGATTAATTTGGTGGGTCTGTAAAACTGTAAATCACAGTTATATATATACACTGATCAGCCATAACATTAAAACCACCTCCTTGTTTCTACACTCACTGTCCATTTTATCAGCTCCACTTACCATATAGAAGCACTTTATAGTTCTACAATTAGTCCATTAGTCCACTCACTGTCCACTCTATTAGACACTCCTACCTAGTTGGTCCACCTTGTAGATGTAAAGTCAGAGACGATCGCTCATCTATTGCTGCTGTTTGAGTTGGTCATCTTCTAGACCTTCATCAGTGGTCACAGGACGCTGCCCACAGGGCACTGTTGGCTGGATATATTTGGTTGGTGGACTATTCTCAGTCCACTCATACCAGCACAACACACACTAACACACCACCACCATGTCAGTGTCACTGCAGTGCTGAGAATGATCCACCACCTAAATAATACCTACTGTGGTGGTCCTGACCATTGAAGAACAGCATGGAAAGGGGCTAACAAAGCATGTAGAGAAACAGATGGACTACAGTCAGTAATTGTAGAACTACAATCTGCTTCTATACACATATACACTTATACAAGTGTACAGTACAACGAAAATTTTTTTCTGCATATCCAACCTCGTTTGGAAGCTGGGGTCAGAGCACACGCTCAGCCATTGTACAATGGGTTATGGGTCTTGCTCACTTAACAGTGGCTGAATGGCAGAGCTGGGATTTAAACTCTCAACCTTTCAGTTAATAGCCCAAAGCTCTACCCTCAAGGCTACCACTGTCCCATATAATATAAATGTATTTATAAATAAGTAAATATAAATAAGCCTGACTACAGTAATTAATACATCATTATAAAACGGATAGTCCCGTCCTAAAATCTGATTGGCTGAGCCGCGTTCGAAGCCGTTGTAAAATCCCCGATAAACTCACACCTATGACCACCTCACATCATTCCATATTAATACGCCACTGAAAAGATAATGTTATGTTCGCCCTCATGTTGCCTAGCAACACTGTTAACGAACTACCTGGGGTAGCGGAAGAATGCTTTTTGTAAGTGTTTTTGTAAATAAAAACATTTATAAATTGAACATTGTTGTATTTTATTATATTTTATGTTGACCTCCGTTTTATTTGACCGTGCGTTACTGCTATGATTTTATCATGGGGAAGGTTGTTTTGAAACATAAAATCGCAGTAACGCACGGTCTCTCGTGGCTTATTGCTTTAATAACATGTGATCCGCTCTCAATCAATGTCAGAATTTTAAAATGAATAGCACAACAGCTTTATGTAGCTTCTTATTTTTTTAATATGTAAACCACAGGACTACACTACAGAGGTCTCAGAAGAAACAGTACATCCCACGAACCTCACAACCACAACCAGATGTGCGTTATGACAATTTCTCGTTATAACCACATCCTTTTCTTGTTATAACGACATCCTTTTCTCGTTATAACCACATCCTTTTCTCGTTATAACCACACCCTTTTCTCGTTATAACCACACCCTTTTTTCGTTATAACGACATTCTTTTCTCGTTTTAACGACATCCTTTTCTCGTTATAATGACATCCTTTTCTCGTTTTAACGACATCCTGTTCTTGTTATAACGACATCCTTTTCTTGTTATAAGCATATAGTGCCAGTTTAGGGTCTCCCCATTGCATGTATTCTACACCGATCATATTTCTAATATTGTGTCGGTCGCCATTTTGCTGATGAAACAGCCCTGACCCATCGAGGCATGGACTCCACTAGACCCCTGAATGAGTGCTGTGGTATCTGGCACCAAGATGTTAGCAGCAGATCCTTTAAGTTGTGAGGTGGGGCCTCCATGGATCGGACTTGTTTGTCCAGCACATCCGACAGATGCTCGATTGGATTGAGATGTGGGGAATTTGGAGGCCAAGTCAACACCTCAAACTGGTTGTTGTGCTCCTCAAACCATTCCTGAACCATTGTTGCTTTGTGTCAGGGCGCATTATCCTGCTGAAAGAGGCCACAGCCATCAGGGAATAGTGTTACCATGAAAGGATGTACATGGTCTGCAACAATGCTTAGGTAGGTGTTACGTGTCAAAGTAACATCCACATCAATGGCAGGACCCAAGGTTTCCCAGCAGAATTGCCATTGCCCAAAGCATCACACTGCCTCCTCCGGCTTGCCTTCTTCCCATAGTGCATCCTGGTGTCATGTGTTCCCCAGGTAAACAACGCACACGCACTCAGCCATCCACATGATGTAAAAGAAAACGTGATTCATCAGACCAGGTCACCCTCTTCCATTGCTCCGTGGTCCAGTTCCGATGCTCACATGCCCTTTGTTGGCGCTTTCGGCGGTGGACAGGGGTCAGCATGGGCACCCTGACTGGTCTGCGGCTATACAACAAACAACAAACTGTGATGCACTGTGTGTCTGACACCTTTTCCTGATTCTAACACATCAACTTTGAGGATAAACTGTTCACTTGCTGCCTAATATATCCCACCCATTAACAGGTGCCGTGATGAAGAGATAATCAGTGTTATTACTTCACCTGTCAGTGCTCATAATGTTATGCCTGCTCAGTGTATACTGCACTATATATTGGTATGTATATTTAAATGTACAACTGATTAAAATGGCATTACAGTACATGGGATTTATGATTGGGTGAAACCATGAATGCATTACTTTTTGAATTTCTTAGTATTTGGAATGGCTTTCTGACCTTCTCCTCAAATGAATTGCCATGGTCAGTTTCACTAATGTGCTTACATGTAACACTGTGCACAAAGTTTGACCCCAAAAAGACATGGCTTGAGGAATTTGGGGTGTAAATCCTGAGCTCAACCCTGCTAAACACCTTTGGCATTAATGGGAATGTTAATGGGGCATAAGGAACACTGGTGTCCTGACTGAATGGACACAAATATCCACAGACACACCTTGAGGAAAGCCTTACAAGAACATAAAAGGTTGTGATAACTGCATGGGCTATCGTGGGTAAATTTCTAAATTACTACCTCTAGCCAATTTTTCATTTAAGACCAATTGTTGAGGCATTTCTGAGCAGTTTTATACATACTGCTCCAGACTAAATTTTAGGCAGCTTTCTTATATGCGTTTTGCACTTCTTTCAGTGTGAGGCTGGGCACATTTTGCTGCCTAGAGCAGCGTTTCAGCCTGTCACATAACACACACCAAAACCGCTTTCTGAGGGCTGTGCCACTGTGTGCAAAGCTTGAAATATTAAACAGCATCGACTATATTGACTGACAGTATTGACTGTTTATTCACACGCACAGTGTAGATATATATATACAGTATATATATATATATATATATGCTGTATATACTGTATATATATATACTGTATATAAAAATGTATATTTATATCAGAAAACTCTCCCAGTAGTTGTCATTTTGTTAATCCAAGACTGAATTAAATCATATTAAAGAGCTGCGACTTGATTTCTAAGATGCAAAGAACTCACTAGTTTTCATGTCTTTTTTCCCCTCACAGTGCTATGGATCAAATTCAAAAATCAAGTTGAAGTTTCGATTCAACTTCGCCACGTCTGTTCTTTGCTTCTTTCTAGATCTAAACAATTGTTCCTATTGGTGGCGCTTTGAAAAGGGCAGCAGCAAACAGGGTCAATCAGATTGGACTTGGAGTGCAGCGGCAAGCAGTAAAAACTGAACGATGTGGTGTGCAACTCTTTAGGTGGCGCAGTGGCAAGGTAAGCGGCACCACCTCACTCCATAGAAAACAAAGGCTCAGCCAACACAACAGAGGTTTTGCAGTGTATCATGTGAATGCAGCCCTACCGATGGCACTATGATAAATTATTATTAATATTTTTTAGAAGCTAATGTGTTTTGCATGGATATCATAGACTCATATTGTACTTTTAGCCTTGAAAATCCAATCAATTAAATTAAGCAGTTTGGAATTTGTAAATGACCAGTGTAACTCAGCCTTTCTCAACCGGGGTGCCGCGGCACCCTGGGGTGCCGTCTGGCTTCGTCAGGGGTGCCGTCAAAAATATTCTGATAGTGATGAGTTGTTCGCGAACGATCCGATTCTATTAAACGGCTCTTTAAAATGAACAAAAGGAACCGAGTCGCGCCTCTGGGAGCGGCTATATATATGTTTATTTCTGCGCAGTTCGGCTGTAATCCACCCATTCCGCTTCCATCAGTAGAGGGAATTAATCATAATAAGAACTGTTTATTATCGAAATTCAAATCCGAAAACGGAGAGCGTGGAGCGAGCGAGACACACACACACACACACACACACACACACACACACACACACACACACACATACACACACACACACAGAGCGCGAGAGAGAGACACTCAAACTCAAAAGAAGCTTTATTGGCATGACAAATAAGGACATTCGTATTTCCAAAGCAAGTTACAGAGAAATAATAAAAATAACAATAAGAAAGAACAAAAATATACAAAACAGTTACATGTGCAAAAAATATAAAATAGAATAAAATATTAATAATTTAATATTTAAATTATTAATATATAAAGACACAAACACACAGAGCGAGCGACACACACGTACACACACAGAAGAGAGATAGACACACACACAAACACACACACACAAAAAGAGAGAGATACACACACACACAAACTGATCGTTATTACTACCTCATTACTGTAAATATAATAATTTTTATTGTTATTATTTTGCACTGTTTTTTTAATATTTTATTCTATTTTATATTTTTTTGCACATGTAACTGTTTTGTATATATTTGTTCTTTCTTATTGTTATTTTTATTATTTCTCTTTAACTTGCTTTGGCAATACAAATGTCCTTATTTGTCATGCCAGTAAAGCTTCTTTTGAATTAAGAGAGCCGTAACCGAGCTACAGAGAGAACATGCAGAAAAGAAGCTGTGCTCTCAGTATAATGACAAATAATTGAGAAATAAACTATAAACTTGTTTAATTATGTTAAATCTGATTCGTTCATGGCGCGAACTGAGCTTTTCGAGCCAAACTTACATCAAGAACAAGTACAGGGAGCGACTGGGGACTCTGAATCAGGAGCTCCATTTCTGCCTCTCATCCATCCCTGCCAGAATAGGGCGATTGTGTGCATTATTCCAGGCTCAGGTTTCCCGTTAAAATTAAGTCACGTTTACCCCTCCCTCCCTAAATGACACCTTATGGTGTGTGTGCGTGTGTGTTACCAGTCCAAGGGCTTGCAGAGTGTATGTATTAAAAAACATCTCAAACGTCTGAGACTAATAGTTAAGGCCTTACCCAATTCATAGCCGTGAAAATCACATCATGAAATAAGGCTTTCTCGGGAGCATGATACTTTAATGGCTTGTGCTTTCGAGGTGCAGCACAGACTACAGAGAGATGATCATGTGTGTAGAGAAGCACACTTTTCCATTGATTATGGAATCCCCAAAGGGACAAAATGCTCTCAATATGTAAACACATGCATCAAACGTTGTCAGCACACTACACCACAGAAAAGTCTGTTACGCAAGCAATCCTATGGCAATTTAGTTAGCAGTCAAATCAGTTAGTCAAAATGTCCAAGATGTCAAAGTCTAAAGCAGCTAAAAACACTACTCTGGGTCGCTCAGGTGGCGCAGCGGTAAAGTACGCTAGCTCACCAGAGTTGGGGTTTCCAGATACACCGTATCGAACTTCAGCTCGACCTTTCCGACTGGGTTGGGAGGCAGCATGAACAACGTTTGGCTGTTGTTCAGGGTTAGAGGGTAGGGAGTCAGAGCATAGGTCCTCATAAATGGTACAACTGCGGCCCCTGCTGGTTGGCTGATGGCGCCTGCACAGGGCTGGGGAATAACATTGAGGGGGGTGTGACCCTCCGTGCGCAGTGTCTCTCGGTGTATGAATTCGGCTCGTGCAGGTGAAAAAATGCAGGCTATACTGATTGAGTACCGAAGGGGGCGCAAGTTAGTTGAGTGGCGTCCTATATCGGCGGTGAAGGGTCGAATCAGTATAGAGGACGCAATCAGGGTAATTGGACATGACAAGATTAGAGGGGAAAAATTGGGGGAAAAAAGTGGGAAAAAATAGATAATAAAAAAAAAAAAACACTAATCTGGTAACTAAATTTGGAAAACTCCCAACCAATTCTGTGGACGCAGAAGGGGGTGTCAAAACACGGATGAGAGTGTCCGTATTTTAGACTGTCCGGAATTAATGTAGGCTTTGCTGTGTATTGTAGCTTCCAGTTATTCTATCATTTATTTTGTAATTGAGTGTAATTTATGACTGGCATGAAATGTGGCACTTTTCTTTAAAAACCCGTAAAATCTGTGATTTTTGAAAAACGAGCCTTTCATCTGCTTAGTCCCCTGATCATGGGCTTCAGTGGAAAAGATAAAAGTCGAGGCTTTCTGACCTTTTCTTTAAATTAATTGCCATGGTCAGTTTTGCCAGTGTGCTTATTTGTTCTTCACTAGTGCTAAATACCAAAAAATAATTCTGATTCTATGATTTGTAATGATAAACATTTGAATAAATAGCATTAAAGCATTGTCACTAGTGGTCTCAGACTTTTGCCCCCACTGTATATTCGTATACAGTGAGTTCTACACTCGCTGTCCATTTTATCAGCTCCACTTACCATGTAGAAGCACTTTGTAAGTCTACAATTACTGACTGTAGTCCATCTATTTCTCTACATACTTTTTTTTAGCCTGCTTTCACCCTGTTCTTTAATGGTCAGGACCCCCACAGGTATTATTCAGGTGGTGGATCATTCTCAGCACTGCAGTGACAATGACATGGTGGGGGTGTGTTAGTGTGTGTCGTGCTGGTATGAGTGGATCAGACACAGCAGCGCTGCTGGAGTTTTTAAATACCGTGTCCACTCACTGTCCACTCTATTAGACACTCCTACCTAGTTGGTCCACCCTGTAGATGTAAAGTCAGAGATGAGCGCCGATCTATTGCTGCCGTTTGAGTCGGTCATTTTCTAGACCTTCATCAGTGGTCACAGAACGCTGCCCACGGGGTGCTGTTGACTGGATATTTTTGGTTGGTGGACTATTCTCAGTCCAGCAGTGACAGTGTTTGTTGTTCTGGTATGAGTGGATAAAACACAACAGCGCTAATGGAGTTTTTAAACACCTCACTAACACACCACCACCATGTCGGTGTCACTGCAACATTAGAATAAATAGCATTAAAGCATTGTCACTAGTGGTCTCAGACTTTTGCCCCCACTGTATATCCGTATGTTTTATAATGCCTTATAAAGATAAATAACTAATGCAAGCAATCAATAAATCAATCACTAATTCAAATTTTAGAATATTCACGTACAGACTGTTATCTCCTATGAACTTTTTATATACAGTAAGTGCAGTAAAACTAAGACTAACTGAGCAAGCAAACAAACTTTAGCTCATTTGCAAAGCTGGGTTAAGCGTATGTAAAAGAGATGCACTACAGGAGCCCTTTAGAGGCTTCTAAACAAACACTTCCCCATTTGACAGGCGAGTGACAGCTACTAATATTTAAACTGCCATTAAACAACACAGCCCTGGACGACACCTGCTTTAATCACGTCAACAAAGGCACAGCGACTGGCCGAGCCACAGCTACACCCTCGCTTCTCTCTGATATGTAAATAGCGTGAGTACTCCGAGCACAAAAACAACAACATCAAAGGTGTGGTGAGCTCATAAGGCGGAGAGCGATCCGCCCACGTGCGCTTCTCTGTTTAGCGCTGTGCTAATCACCTCGGTTCATTCCTAAAGAGGCTGAGACAAAAAGTTGCTGTGGAGGATGTCTCTACAAAGAAGAATTACAGTTAGTTATGTCTGGAGTGAAGATATATAAGGGATGAGCCCATTTCCAGAAAAGTTGGGACATTTTTGTAAAACGCAAGCAAACTTGCTTGGCCGTTGGAGAAAGGCCAAAATTTCATCCGCAGGACTTGGTAATCTTATCATGACAACAAAGTTAAACCCTGTCTTACAGGATGACCTGATGTAGGCTGGAACAAATGTGTTAGTGGCAACTGTAATAGATTCTCTTAACAGCGTAGGACTTCTTGGCTGGAC
Organism: Trichomycterus rosablanca; assembly: GCF_030014385.1. Lineage (NCBI taxonomy): Eukaryota > Metazoa > Chordata > Actinopteri > Siluriformes > Trichomycteridae > Trichomycterus > Trichomycterus rosablanca. The sequence continues at coordinate 9,737,976 of NC_086010.1, read as the reverse complement.
TTCCTGACGTATGCCACTCTTCTTCTGACCAAGAAGCACAGGAAGGGTCGAATGGAATACACCAGAAGGAATTTGCATGGGCCTGCAGAGTTCTTGGACACAATTCTATTGAGTGAAAAATAAAAATGTGAGGCTTATGACCATGATCAAGCATAAAGGTGAATCAGTGATAGTGTGGTGATGTTTTTCTGTGAACTGATGAACCTTCTGTAATGAGTATCTACTGTTTCTATCATGAATGTAACCAAAGAGTGTAAAACGTGACATTAAAATCGTAATAAATAACTAAATTTACTAGAATTTGGATCAGAGTAAATGGCTAAAATATTTCTGAGTTTTAGAACTGGATTATAAAATAGTTTGGGACCACATTTAGCACTCTATTGATGCTAATCTGGTAATGACAGTACTGTTTGTTCTAAAATTACTGTATCAGGTGCAGCTGATACAAACGCTTTTATCCAAATTGACTTACAATTATGACTTAATACAATTCAGTGGGCCCAACAGTGGCAACTTTTGAACTGAGGTTTGACCTGGCAACCTTCTGATTACTTTTCCTGTACCTTAACCTCTGAGCCAACACTGCCCTGCGGTTTAGAATTTTAAATATTGTTAAACTAATTGGCTTCTTTACTATGTACACATACCCTGTTAGTACTCTCTGTGGGTGTATAGTTAAGAACCTTATGATCCCAGGACACTGTTGGCTTAATACTTTGGTTGGAGCACTATTCTTCTCCCAGCATTGACACTAAAGTGAATAAAGTTACTCAGTGGGTAGCACTGTCGCCTCACAGCAAGAAAGTCCTGGGTTTGATCCCCAGGTGGGGCGGTCCGGGTCCTTTCTGTGTGGAGTTTGCCCTTGTTTGTGTTGGTTTCCTCCTGGTGCTCCGGTTTCCTCCCACAGTCCAAAGACATGCAAGTGAGGTAAATTGTGTTTGATATAAATTTGTGAACTGATGAACCTTGTGTAATGAATAGAGATGTAACGATGCACCACAAGACAGTTAATAACCGATTCAAAAATTCCACGATTCAAATCGATTTGACATGTAAAATGAATCGATATTCACTGGCGCTATACGCCTGGTTGCCAGATTCGAGGGTTTTCTGCCTAATTGGGCTTAATTCAAAATTGTTTTGCATAGTTTGTACCTACCTTTTTAAGAGAAATAATAAAAGGAAACTTTGTCATAATTTGTCTTCAATTTCAGTTTAAAAAATTGGGAAAAAAATTGTATCGTGAACCCAGTATAGTGAATCGCATCGCATCGTGGGTAGAGTGTATCGTTACATTCCTAGTAATGAGTATCTACTGTTTCTGTCATGTGTAACCAAAGAGTGTAAAACATGACGTTAAAATACTAATAAAGTTGGATTATAAAATAGTTTGGGACCACTTTCAGCAATGCATTGATGCTAATTTGGTAATGACAGTGGTGTGTGTTCTAAAAAGGACTATCAGGTGCTGTTTAGATTCACATTTGTGGCATTTAGCGGACGCTTTTATCCAAATCGACTTACAGTTATGACTGAATACAATTCAAGCAATCAAGGGTTAAGGGCTTTGCTCATAGGCCCAACTTGGCAGTGCCTTAACCACTGAGCTACCACTGCCCAGCGGCTTAAATTTTTATATATTGTTATATATTGTTTAAACTAATTGGCTTCTTTATGAACACATACCCTGTTAGTACTCCGCATGGGTGTAGTTGAGGACGAGAACTATTTTCCTCTAGTATTTTATGAGTGGACACTTTCTGATCCCAGGACACTGTTGGCTTAATATTTTGGTTGAAGCACTGTTCTTCTCCCAGTATTGACACTAAAGGATATAAAGTCCTATCAACACTTGCTGCACCTTGTGAACACACTAATACCAGTACAAAACACACTACCATGTTGGACCAGTGTTTTGTTTATTAACACTTAATAACCATTTGATCCAATAGCATTCAATTATGTGTTCTACATGTCAGTAAACTCTCTTATTGATAGGAGTTTGTAATGATTCATGCACACTGAGCTGGAGTCTGGGACTTTATTTAACATTTATTTAGGTACTTTGGGACCCTCTAAGCATATCACTGATGCCACTGACTACATCACAGTCCTCGGAGGTTGAGGTGAAGGAGTTAGACATGTAGAAGCTCTGAACTAGCAAGTCTGAACAACATTAGAGCCTGGCAGCAGCAGCAGGAGAATGGAAATGTGGGAGGAACTGAACTTCAAAGATTCTGCCAGCCAAGACGCATGCTGTTTATGCCTTTATAAACAGCTGCCCATGAAATATGAAAGGTATATCTCTCTCTTCAGGTAGGTGTTAAGAAAAGTCTCAATGTAGTTTGAACTTCTAACTTGAGTTTCAAAACTCTTTGGGATTTCTTTTAATTGGACAAGGTTTATTTTGGTTAGTGTTGATCACAATAATACAGAAAAATATATATTTAATATATTAAATTTCTAATTATCTTTTACTGTTTGTCTGTTGCTTGCAGCAGCCCAATGCTGGGGCCAAAGACTAGCACCAGCACCCTCAGACCTGTGTGAAATTGCCAGCCGCATCTTTACACCTGGTAATGTGTTTCCCCCACTGCCTACCTTTGCCCACTAATGCCAATATAGTCAAATTTATAAACACTTGTAGTAAACATGTATGTCTTATAATATTAATTGTTTTTTTCATGTGAGTTTAATGTGATTTAATTGTGTGGTAATTTTGTGTTTATTGTGGGTTTTCTATAATGCATACAACCTGGCCCCAATCTGGCCCCACCAGATTACAGTGGTACCTTGAAACTCTGGGAGTGGCGTCGGGTTTGAAAGATGCTGAGTTTCGAGGTAATTTTTCCCCTAAGGATGTATAGGAAACCTGTTAATGCGTTCCATGGTCCAGTGGAACTGCATATATTTTAGGTTAATATAAAATAATGGGGTTGTTTTTGACACTTAAACACAAATATAATATAAAAAACACTGAAATACAGTTAAAAACAGTTAAAATCAATAAAAAAATACCATAAGACCTGCTCTTTAGCTTTACTTCATTATTGTTTCCTTATGCTTCTGTTAGGGTTAGTTAATAACCCACCAAGGACTAGGGGGGAACCCAAAGGCGAGTGCACAAACAACAAAACCCAGAAGTGATAATACGATATTTATTTAAACAAATAATAAATAAACGACCAAAACAAACAACCAAAAAGATAACAGAAAACGAGAGGGGAGCGGCAGGAGCGGTACTGGAAGCGCCGGGGAACTGCAGGGCGGACTGATGACCAGGAGTGATGAACCGGAATGCAGGATGACCAGGAATGGCAGGAGAACCAGGAATGGCAGGAACGCAGGAGAACCAAGAACGGCAGGAATACAGGAGAACCAGGAACGGCAGGAACACAGGAGAACCAGGAACGGCAGGAACGCAGGAACGGGGGGAAGGTCTAGGAGGCGATGAAAAACAAAATACGTTAACGAGGAGAAGGTACAAGAAGAAGACTCACGGTTTAAGGACACAACGAACGGCCGTCTGTGTACCGTATGGCAAGCAGACAATCTGGCGACGAGTGAGAGAAAAGCCGGCGTTTAAATGCAGGAGTTGATGAGATGAGGAATGAGGCGCAGGTGTGTGTGGGGTCCGCCCTCCAGCGATCTATTGGCTGGAACCGCAGCAACCTCCGAAAACAGTACCGCTCCAGGCCGCTAGGGGGAGAAGGGAGCAAAACGGGAAAACAAACGCAAACCACCACCAAGAACAAAAGCGATCGGGGAAACTAAAGAAAACGGAGAAAAACAAAATACAAACCGGAATAAAAACAAAACGCTGGGAAACCCTGAAAATAAAAGGTAAGTGCTGGCGGATCCTAACAGTACCCCCCCCTCAACGGCCACCTCTAGGTGGCCTACCGGGTCTATCGGGATGTAGACGGTGGAACTCACGGACCAGGTTGGAGTCAAGGATGGCAACCCGGGGAACCCACGACCGCTCCTCAGGCCCATAACCCTCCCAATCTACCAGGTATTGGAGGCCCCGACCACGTCTACGGACATCCAGCAACCGGCGAACCGTGTATGCCGGATGCCCATCGATGAGCCGGGGGGGTGGTGGGGGTTCGGTCGGAGGGTTCAAGGGTGAGGAAACCACGGGCTTGAGCTGGGAGACGTGGAATGTGGGGTGGATCCGCATGTGGCGGGGAAGTTTCAGTCGTACCGACGTGGGGTTGATGATCTTCTCGACGGTGTAGGGGCCGATGAAGCGGGGGGAGAGTTTCCGAGACTCGACACGCAAGGGGATGTGAAGGGTGGACAACCAGACAGCTTGACCAGGAGCATAGGGGGGGGCCGGTCTTCTACGACGATCGGCCGACTGCTGGTTGGCGTCCCGAGTGCGCAGGAGGGTGGTCCTGGTGGAGCGCCAGAGTCTTCGGCACCTGCGAAGGTGGTGCCCAACAGAGGGGACTGCCACATCGGCTTCTTGTTCGGGGAACAGTGGTGGCTGGTAGCCTAAGGAGGCCTCGAAGGGGGACAATCCTGTGGCAGATGACACCAGAGAGTTGTGGGCATACTCGACCCAGGCCAGGTGGGAGCTCCAGGCCTTGGGGTTGCGAGCAGCCATGCACCGTAAGGCCGACTCCAGGCCCTGGTTGGTCCTCTCCGCCTGACCGTTGGACTGTGGGTGGAAGCCGGAGGAAAGGCTGACTGTGGCGCCCAGCGCCCCGCAGAAGGCCTTCCAAACCTGGGAGGTGAATTGGGGTCCTCGGTCTGACACAATGTCCAATGGTATTCCATGAACGCGAAAAACTAGATTAACTAAAAGTTCTGCTGTTTGGAAGGCTGTGGGGAGCTTCGGCAGAGCAGCAAAATGTACGGCCTTGGAAAACCGGTCAACGATGGTGAGGATGACTGTGTTCCCGTTGGAATCCGGAAGGCCCGTGACGAAGTCCAAGGCAATATGGGACCATGGGCGACTCGGGATAGGGAGAGGCTGAAGTAGCCCCGCAGGAGATTGATGGGATGCTTTGCTGCGTGCACAGGTGGTACAGGCCGCCACAAATTCCCCAACATCCTTCTCCAAGGATGGCCACCAGAAATGCCTCTTTAGGAAGGATAAGGTACGACTAGTCCCGGGATGGCAGGCGACGCGGGACTCATGGGCCCATTGAAGGACCGGCGAGCGAGCTGTGGCCGGGACGAAGAGACGGGTTTGGGTTCCTGTCCTGGGGTCTGGTTCCTGGGCCTGGGCTTCGGTGACTAGACGACGAACGTCCCAAGTGAGGAGCCCAACAAGTCGACTCGGCGGGAGGATAGTCTCGGAAGAGGTGAGGGCTTCCTTCGGGGCAAACTGGCGAGAGAGGGCGTCCGGTTTGATGTTCCGGGATCCAGGCCGGTAGGTCAAAGTAAAATCAAAACGGGCGAAGAACAGTGCCCATCTGGCTTGCCTGGCGTTCAGCCTCTTTGCCGTCTGGACGTAAGACAAATTCTTGTGGTCCGTCCAGACGACAAAGGGCTGAGCAGCCCCCTCCAGCCAGTGCCTCCACTCCTCCAAGGCCAGTTTCACCGCCAGTAGCTCACGGTCCCCGACATCGTAATTGGCCTCAGCTGAAGAAAGGCGACGTGAAAAAAAAGCACAAGGGTGCAGAGGGTTCTCGGGACTCACCCGCTGGGAGAGCACAGCCCCTACCCCAGTATCGGATGCATCCACCTCCACCACGAACTGCTTGTCGGGGTCGGGCTGGATGAGGATGGGGGCGGAAGTGAACAAAGTCTTGAGCCGGAGGAAAGCTTCCTCTGCCTCCCGGGGCCAGGTGAAGGAAATCTTAGTCGAGGTGAGGCGAGTGAGGGGTGCTGCCACGTGGCTGTAGTTTCGGATGAATCGTCGGTAGAAGTTAGCGAAACCCAGGAAGCGTTGGAGCTCCTTCCGAGTGGTAGGGGTAGGCCACTCTGTGACCGCTCGGATCTTGTGGGGGTCGGCTCTAACCTGGCCGCTCTCCAGAACGACCCCGAGGAATTCCACAGAGTCGACGTGGAACTCACACTTCTCGACCTTGACGAACAATCTGTTCTCTAATAACCGAGAGAGGACCCTCCGGACATGCGCTCCGTGTTCTTCCCGGGACTTGGAAAAAATCAAAATGTCGTCAAGGTAGACGAACACGAACCGGTTGAGGAAGTCTCTGAGCACATCGTTGACCAAGGCTTGGAAGACTGCTGGGGCGTTACAAAGCCCGAAGGGCATTACGAGGTACTCGAAGTGGCCGAGCGGGGTGTTGAACGCCGTCTTCCACTCGTCGCCTTCTCGGATCCGCACCAGGTGATACGCGTTACGCAGGTCCAACTTTGTGAAGATGGTAGCACTGTGCAGGGGTTCAAAGGCCGACGACATCAACGGCAGGGGATACCGGTTCTTGACCGTGATCTGGTTGAGGCCCCGGTAGTCGATGCATGGCCGCAGGGTCTTATCCTTCTTTTCGACAAAAAAGAAACCAGCTCCTAAGGGAGATGATGAGGGGCGGATGATTCCGGCGGCCAGAGACTCCGAGATGTAGCTCTCCATCGTGCTCCTCTCAGCACGAGAGAGGTTATAGAGCCGACTGGTAGGCAGTGGGGCACCAGGCAGCAAGTCGATGGCACAATCGTAGGGTCGGTGAGGGGGTAGAGACTGGGCCCGGTACTTGCTGAACACCTCGCGGAGGAAGTGGTACTCCCGGGGCACCTTGGACAGGTCAGGGGATGCTGCAGAGGGGGTGGTGCTTGTCCCGTTCCCCGGCTGAGGGATGGCGGAGACCAGACAATTGGCGTGGCAAAAGTCGCTCCAAGCCACAACTCGTCCACGAGCCCAGTCGATGTGGGGGTTGTGACGTGCCAACCAGGGGTAGCCTAGGACCAGGGGGGTCTGAGGAGCTTTGATAACTACGAAGGAGAGGGTCTCCCGGTGGTTTCCTGAGAGGATCAGGGACAAAGGCGCGGTACGGTGGGTCACCCGGGCAATGATCCGTCCATCCAGGGCTCGCGCAGTGATAGGAGGGTCCAGGGGCTCCAGGGTCCCCCCCAGCTGACTTGCCAGCCCTTCGTCTAACAGGTTGTCCTCCGCACCCGAGTCCACCAAGGCCTGGAGAGGGACCGAGCAGCCATGGCAACAAAGGGTTGCCTGCATGCGGAGGTGGCGTTGCTGGGAAGATTGGGATAATTGTGGGAGGGGGGATAGCTGAGAGTCGCCCGCCAGTACCCCCACGGCTACTGACGGGCGCCCTCTTTTGGCCGGACAGGGCATGCCCGGAGAATATGGCCTGCCTGACCACAATAAAGGCATTGCCCGGCCCTGAAGCGGTTAGCCCGCTCCTGGGGGGTTAACCGGGCACGCCCCAACTGCATGGGTTCAGGCATTGGTACTAAGGGTATAGGGGCAACACTGGAGGCACCTGAGGGCTCTGAGGGGCTCGAACAGGTCAAAGGGGAAGGTAGCCTGGAACCGGTTCTGGCCGCCCTTTCATGGCGGCGGCTGCGGAGGCGGTTATCCAAGCGGATGGCCAGAGCTACCAGGGAGTGGAGGTCGGGGCTCTCGTCCCTTGCCGCCAACTCATCCCTCAGGGAGTCGATGAGACCTTGCCGGAAAGCCTCCCGGAGGGCCTCGTCGTTCCACCCCGAGTCGGCGGCCAAGGTCCAGAACTCAATAGAATAATCAGCCACGGACCGGGAACCTTGGCGCAGGGAAAATAGTCGGGAAGAGGCACTCCCCGAATAATCCGGGTGGTCAAACACTGTCCTGAACCGGGCGAGGAAGTCAACAAACGAGCCCTCTCGAGGGTCCGTCTGTGACTGTACCGCTTCGGCCCAGGTCAGGGCCCTGCCTCTCAGGTGACCAATAATAAAGGCCACCTTACTGGCCTCGGTGGCAAAGGTAGTGGGACGCTGACGGAAAATGGATTCGCATTGGAACAAAAACCCTCTGCACCTCTCCAGGTCTCCACAGAAGGGCTCGGGGTTGGGGACAGGTGTTTCCACGGAGGACCCTGGAACCACGGGACCCGTCGGAGGTACGACCGGAACCTGGGAAGGAGCAAGAGGTACAGGATTAGGAGGTATTAGACGTACTACCTGCTGGGTCAAGTCAGCGAGCTGCTGGCTGAGTGTCCCCAGCATCTGGTTATGGCGGATAAGGATCCCCTCAACCGTTTGTGCACCCGTGGGTTCCATGGTGGCCAGATTGTACTGTTAGGGTTAGTTAATAACCCACCAAGGACTAGGGGGGAACCCAAAGGCGAGTGCACAAACAACAAAACCCAGAAGTGATAATACGATATTTATTTAAACAAATAATAAATAAACGACCAAAACAAACAACCAAAAAGATAACAGAAAACGAGAGGGGAGCGGCAGGAGCGGTACTGGAAGCGCCGGGGAACTGCAGGGCGGACTGATGACCAGGAGTGATGAACCGGAATGCAGGATGACCAGGAATGGCAGGAGAACCAGGAATGGCAGGAACGCAGGAGAACCAAGAACGGCAGGAATACAGGAGAACCAGGAACGGCAGGAACACAGGAGAACCAGGAACGGCAGGAACGCAGGAACGGGGGGAAGGTCTAGGAGGCGATGAAAAACAAAATACAAACCGGAATAAAAACAAAACGCTGGGAAACCCTGAAAATAAAAGGTAAGTGCTGGCGGATCCTAACAGCTTCTTAATCATGAAGATGCTTAAATGAGTTCAGTAAAGGTGCATTCACATGAGGAGCGGCACAATAGCTTTTGCGCCAACATGTTAATGGAGAGAACTTATGAGCAGTAATAATTAAGAGAAGTTTAGTCTTTCTATGTCATTCTTTTAATACAATAAGTCACGTTAAGCTTTTTTTTAAGGATAAGCATTTTAGACCCTCGGAAAAAGCTGATTCCTACAATTTCTCAGCACCCCGAGCTATAACGCAAGTTTAAAGGTGACACAGAGAGGAAAATCCAACTAAACACAGATACGTGTGGATGCTTTACCGCACCGCTCAAGCCAAACGCTGGCTGTTCATTGTTAATTTGAAATTAAATAAATAAATAATTTTAAAAAAAATGAACATTTGCTGAGTTTGAGGGTAAATGTTGAGTTTAGGGGAACAAATTTCTTGACGAAGGGCATTGAGTTTAGGGGGCGTTGAGTTACAAGGTACCACTGTAACTTCATTGATGAGGTGCGTCTAACCAAGTGAGGACCTTACATAGGCCTACGTGAAGACGTTTAGTAAACATTGTTTATGTTAATAGCGATGAATGCTGTAACCTACAAAGCCACAGCGTCATTTAAAATGTAGCTTTGGATGTGTTATTACAGTGGCACTGATACCCACAATGATTGTACACTGCTTGACAACTTTGGATGCTCTATTGGTGATGTCTAAGGCCCTACCTTCGAGTCACGGGTTGTGTAATGAAGTGTCTCACATTTACTGGTTAATCTGCACTATGGGGCAGTCCTAGCAATCCTACGTCAATTCAGTTAGCAATCGCGTAGTCAAAATGTCCAAGATGTCGAAGTGTAAAGCAGCTAAAAACACTACTCGAGCCGCTCAGGTGGCACAGCGGTAAGACACACTAGCACACCAGAGCTGGGATTTCGAATACATCATATCGAATCTCAGCTCTGCCATCCGTCTGGGCTGTGCGGCTGCATGAACAGCGATTGGCTGTTGTTCATAGGGTAGGATAAGCCGAATAGGGACTCCTGATAACTGAGCGAATTTACGACCTCTGCTGGCTGGAGTCGAGGAATAATGCATTGATCAGGGTGTGGCTCTTTGTGCACAAAGCTGATCGGCATATAAACTCGCTTCATGAAAAGATGCAGTCGGCTACTGCACACATGTCTGAGGGGGTGTGTGACAGTCTCGCTCTCCTCAATGGGGCGGGGGTCAGCTCCAGTAAAAAGGAACCATAACGTAATTGGGTAAAAAATTGGACGTGCTAAAAATAGGGAAAAAATGCAGTTACACTACTTGGGTTTGGAAAACTGAGTTCAGAAAACTCCCAACCAATTCTGTGGACGCAGAGGGGGGGTGTCAAAACACAAACTGGAATTTTCATCTTTGATACAGAGCCTCACGTCTCTGGATTTTCTAGGTTTACATTCAACCATTAAGGTAGGCTGTGCTGTGTACTGTAGCTTCCATTTATTGTTGTATTCAATTTGTAAGTCTAATTTAATGACTGTCACTTTTCTTTAATAATCTGTGAAATGTGTGATTTTTGAAAAACTAGGTCCACGAATTAAGTAGGGCCCTAGTGATGTCATTCATCTTCTTGTCTCCACTTCTGCTAACTCCTGCTTTACCTTAATGTGTGCATTTGTGACTGTATTGACAAGATGAATCTAGCCAAGTGAGGAGTTTTATTCTCTTGTGCGTATGTTCAACATGCTTTCAATGATTAGCTGTAGGGCACAATCGTATTGGCCCTAGGCTGACAGCAGCCAAGCACACACACACTGTGTTGTAGTGCATGCAGAATGAGACCTGTATGTCATATGTCACTCCCAATATACACCGATCAGCCATAACATTAAAACCACCTCCTTGTTTCTACACTCACTGACCATTTTATCAGCTCCACTTACCATATAGAAGCACTTTGTATTTCTACAGTTACTGACTGTAGTCCATCTGTTTCTCTGCATGCTTTGTGAGCCCCCTTTCATGCTGTTCTTTAATGGTCAGGACCCCCACAGGACCACCACAGAGCAGGTATTATTTGGCTGGTGGATCATTCTCAGCACTGCAGTGACACTGACATGGTGGTGGTGTGTTAGTGTGTGTTGTGCTGGTACGAGTGGATCAGACACAGCAGTGCTGCTGGAGTTTTTAAATACCGTGTCCACTTACTGTCCACTCTATTACACACTCCTACCTAATTGGTCTACCTTGTATATGTAAAGTCAGAGACGATCGCTCATCTATTGCTGCTGTTTGAGTTGGTCATCTTTGAGATCTTCATCAGTGGTCACAAGACGCTGCCCACGGGGCACTGTTGGCTGGATATTTTTGGTTGGTGGACTATTATTAGTCCAGCACAACACACACTAACACACCACCACAATGTTAGTGTCACTGCAGTGCTGAGAATGATCCACCAACCAAATAATACCTGCTCTGTAGTGGTCCTGGGAGAGTCCTGACCATTGAAGAACAGCATGAAAGGAGGCTAACAAAGCATGTAGAGAAACAGATGGACTACAGTCAGTAATTGTAGAACTACAAAGTGCTTCTACATGGTAAGTAGAGCTGATAAAATGGACAGTGGGTGTAGAAACAAGGAGGTTTTAATGTTATGGTTGATCGGTGTATGCCTCTGCATTAACAGTGTGGTAGCTCCAGGAGTAAATTGAGCAACAAGAGGACTTAGCCACTCTTGAAGCAGACTATTAAGTGGTTAAGCTTATCTGCAGCCGCAGGAAGCTGTAATTAGGCAGAACAAGGACATACGTTTGCTGAGAAAACAAAGTAAGAGCGCAGGAGCTAACAGCATGTCACCAGCTAGATGTAGTAGATAGCAGAATTGAATTCTACGTTGAAGGAAGTTGACCTTGAATGTTGAAACTAAGGGTCTGTCCGAAAACCTAGTGAGCTGCCTTGTTGCCTGCATCCTAAGTAAAGAGGATTCTAATAAGACATCAACTTATAAGGCAGATTATTTGGACACACTACTCAAACAGCGACTTGCCACTGACAAGCCTGAATTTACACTTGTGCACCTTTATACAAATAAAAAATCAATGAGAATGGCCGCTCAGGTGGCGCAGCGGTAAAAACACACGCTGGAACCAGAGCTGGGATCTCGAATACATCGTATCAAATCTCAGCTCTGCCTGTTGGCTAAGGCTGAGCGGCCACATGAACAACGATTGGCCTATTGTTCAGAAAAGGCCGGGACTAAGCCGGAGGGGGTCTCTCACATGTCCAGTTATGACCTCTGCTGGCTGATTGATGGCGCCTGCACAGAGATGAGAAAAGAGTGCTCTCCGGGTGTGTCTCTCCGTACACAACGCTGAGCTGCACTGCACTGCAAGTGTAGGTGATAAGATGCATACGGCTGCTGCCCACGTGTCGGAGGGGGCATGGGTTAGCTTCGTTCTCCTCAATCAGAGCAGATATCGGCATTGGTGGATAGTCCACCAACCAACAGCGCCCTGTGGGCAGCATCCTGTAACCACTGATGAAGGTCTAGAAGATGACCAACTCAAACAGCAGCAATAGATGAGCGATCGTCTCTACAACTTTGACTTTACATCTACAAGGTGGACCAACTAGGTAGGAGTGTCTAAAAGAGTGGACAGTTAGTGGACACGGTATTTAAAAACTCCAGCAGCGCTTCTGTGTCTGATCCACTCATACCAGCACAACACACACTAACACACCACCACCTAAATAATACCTGCTCTGTGGTGGTTCTGACCATTGAAGAACAGGGTGAAAGCAGGCTAAAAAGGTATGTAGAGAAACAGATGGACTATACACTCTCCTAGAAATACACCCTCCTAACCCTTTTCTTTTTAGTCCAGTGGTTGCTGATAAAGCAATAGTCCCAGTCCAAACCTCAGTCCCCTAAGCCCCTGTGCCACACCATATGAGATGTTCCATCAGTTGTTGGAACTCTCATGTGAAATAGAAGATTTTAACCCTGAGCTTGCCCTAAAGATCTATGTTATGCTTTGTCTGACCTCCTCAGGGTTAACTCATCCAGCAAAATTCTCCTTCTACGTAAAACAAGTGTCAAAGTGGTCCATTGTTTTATAGAGCATCCGTCAAATGCTGTCCGTAATGATTATGATTTACTCTGTCATGCCTTCAGAGCTGCTTATTCTCTATTTTAAGATTCTGCATCTGCTTTTGCATCCGCCTGCCACGAGCCCACGGGAGTGATTATGGTCAGCCTCAGAAGGTCTACCAGCCAGGAATACCCAGGTATAGTGGAATATTTCAGGTCTGAGGGTGGTGATAGATTGTTTCCATACCGCTATATAAATGACAGATAACTGGTTGATTGGGACCTTTGTTTACAGCTTGTTTTATAATGGATCGTATCTTACTATGTGATTTATATTTCACTGGCAGCCATCCATTCATCTTCTGCTCTCACTTCTCTTCTACGCTCTTCTTTTCACTGCGCAAAATTCATCTTCTAACAAATCTCCTAATTTTTGTTCTCAGTCTGCATTGGTCAGTATCTATCAAAAGTGGTCCAAGGAAGGAACAGTAGTAAACCGGCGATAGGGCGGCCGAGGCTCATTGATGCACGTGTGGAGCGAAGGCTGGCCCGTGGGGTCAGGTATTATTAAGGTATTATTTAGGTGGTGGATGATTCTCAGCACTGCAGTGACAATAACATGGTGGTGGTGTGTTAGTGTGTGTTGTGCTGATATGAGTGGATCAGACACAGCAGTTCTGCTGGAGTTTGTAAACACCTCACTGTCCATTCTATTAGACACTCCTACCCAGTTGGTCCACCTTGTAGATGTAAAGTCAGAGACGATCACTTATCTGTTGCTGCTGTTTGAGTTGGTCATCTTCTAGATCTTCATCAGTGGTCACAGGACGCTGCCCATGGGGCGCTGTTGGCTGGATGTTTTTGGTTGGTGGACTATTCTCAGTCCAGCAGTGACGGTGAGGTGTTTAAAAACTCCATCAGCATTGCTGTTTCTGATTCACTCATACCAGCACTATATCAGTGTCACTGCATATACAGTGTATCACAAAAGTGAGTACACCCCTCACATTTCTGCAAATATTTCATTATATCTTTTCATGGGACAACACTATAGACATGAAACTTGGATATAACTTAGAGTAGTCAGTGTACAGCTTGTATAGCAGTGTAGATTTACTGTCTTCTAAAAATAACTCAACACACAGCCATTAATGTCTAAATAGCTGGCAACATAAGTGAGTACACCCCACAGTGAACATGTCCAAATTGTGCCCAAATGTGTCGTTGTCCCTCCCTGGTGTCATGTGTCAAGGTCCCAGGTGTAAATGGGGAGCAGGGCTGTTAAATTTGGTGTTTTGGGTACAATTCTCTCATACTGGCCCACTGGATATTCAACATGGCACCTCATGGCAAAGAACTCTCTGAGGATGTGAGAAATAGAATTGTTGCTCTCCACAAAGATGGCCTGGGCTATAAGAAGATTGCTAACACCCTGAAACTGAGCTACAGCACGGTGGCCAAGGTCATACAGTGGTTTTCCAGGACAGGTTCCACTCGGAACAGGCTTTGCCAGGGTCGACCAAAGAAGTTGAGTCCACGTGTTCGGCGTCATATCCAGAGGTTGGCTTTAAAAAATAGACACATGAGTGCTGCCAGCATTGCTGCAGAGGTTGAAGACGTGGGAGGTCAGCCTGTCAGTGCTCAGACCATACGCCGCACACTGCATCAACTCGGTCTGCATGGTCGTCATCCCAGAAGGAAGCTGACGCACAAGAAAGCCCGCAAACAGTTTGCTGAAGACAAGCAGTCCAAGAACATGGATTACTGGAATGCCCTGTGGTCTGACGAGACCAAGATAAACTTGTTTGGCTCAGATGGTGTCCAGCATGTGTGGCGGCGCCCTGGTGAGAAGTACCAAGACAACTGTATCTTGCCTACAGTCAAGCATGGTGGTGGTAGCATCATGGTCTTGGGCTGCATGAGTGTTGCTGGCACTGGGGAGCTGCAGTTCATTGAGGGAAACATGAATTTCAACATGTACTGTGACATTCTGAAACAGAGCATGATCCCCTCCCTTCGAAAACTGGGCCTCATGGCAGTTTTCCAACACGATAACGACCCCAAACACAACCTCCAAGATGACAACTGCCTTGCTGAGGAAGCTGAAGGTAAAGGTGATGGACTAAACCCAATTGAGCACCTGTGGCGCATCCTCAAGTGGAAGGTGGAGGAGTTCAAGGTGTCTAACATCCACCAGCTCCGTGATGTCATCATGGAGGAGTGGAAGAGGATTCCAGTAGCAACCTGTGCAGCTCTGGTGAATTCCATGCCCAGGAGGGTTAAGGCAGTGCTGGATAATAATGGTGGTCACACAAAATATTGACACTTTGGGCACAATTTGGACATGTTCACTGTGGGGTGTACTCACTTATGTTGCCAGCCATTTAGACATTAATGGCTGTGTGTTGAGTTATTTTCAGAAGACAGTAAATCTACACTGCTATACAAGCTGTACACTGACTACTCTAAGTTATATCCAAGTTTTATTTCTATAGTGTTGTCCCATGAAAAGATATAATGAAATATTTGCAGAAATGTGAGGGGTGTACTCACTTTTGTGATACACTGTATATATATATATATATATATATATATAGTTATTTAATTATATCTCATTAAATATTAAGAATATAAATTATATGTAATTTGAGGATTTAAAGAATTAAATGTGATGAATGTACAAAATACAAGGCAATAAAAGGAACTGATATAAAAAATATAGCACTACATCTGTAAGCTCCACTTCGTCGGCGTTATTCATCAGAGCGCTGCACAATGAGGGCCGACAGATGAAAGAAACCAATTAACGCATGAGGAAAATTGAAAGCTGAAGGTTTGTGTTGTGCTGCAGGCGACCTGCTTCCAACAATCAGCAGTTTCAGTTGGTAATGCCGCTGGCCGTCAAAGTCAAGACATTGTTACAAGTAGGTACGCATTCCTGCTGCTTTCTATATCCAGCACCTGATGTAATCAGGAGATCAAGGTCATTACAAAACTTTGAACAATACGCATTCAGACAGCCGCAGACTGTCTGTGAGATAGTGATTGTTTTTAACATCAAGGTCAGAAATATTTCAGGCCTGCAGGGCACATCCGAGGCGCAGACCTGACAACCGCCGACATGGTCCTGTATGTCATTGTCTATGGAAGGCCACCGCGAATGAACTCATTGGTGCGCCAGGCCCCCGACGCTCTCAAATTGATTTGGATAGCACTTTTTACAATAGACATTGGGTGTGTTCGAAAACCTAGGGAGCTGCCTTGCTGTCTTATACTGTCTACATAGGCAGCTGCCTCAGTAGAGAGGATTCTAATAAGTCAATGACTTATAAGGCAGATTATTCGAACGCACTACTTAGACAGCGATTCCATCGGGTTTCGCATTTCGCGTTTAGCATCTTGCCATTAAAACCAATGGATGAGGTAGCACAGCACGCTAACGTCAATATAACATCTTCCTTCATGTACCGATAACGGTTAAATTTCCTGACAAGCCCGAACTTGCAAATAAAAACACTCCGTACAAGTTTATACAAGTTAAAAATCAGTAATATTTTATTTACGTTTGAAAATAACTCCATTCGTTTCTCCGCCCCGTCAGCCATGTTTATTTTTCTGTAAGAGAAGAGCGCCCGAGGCGCAATGAATTCTGGGATTGCCTTGATCACTAAGGCAGCGTCGGATGCTCACTCGTTCTTGAGCCAAAATAACATTGAAATATGAAGATACCTCAGAAGTGAGGATATTAAGGCATCTAGGATTTCGAACAGCCTCCTTCTCGGAAGCGCGCACAGGATGACGTAAAATGCTGTCTATGTAGACAGCTCCCTAGCTTTTCGAACACACCCATTTTCTCATAGCAACTTTACAGAATCCAGGACCAACAGACCAAAAACCCTTATTGAGCAAGCCGAGGGCGACAGTGACAAGGAAAAACTCCCTTAAAAATACAGTAAGAAAGACCCAGACTTAGCATTTCCACCCCAATTTTCCTCCCAATCTAGTCGTATCTAATTATGTTGCATTACCCTTCCTCCACTCCTGAATGAGCAGAGCCGTGACTTACACACGCCCCCACCGACATGTGATCTGCAGATCAGCTTTGCACACCAAGAGACACACCCGATCAGGTCACACATTATCTCTCATCTCTGTGCAGAGGTTATAATTGCATCAGTCATGAGGAATCCCCACTGGCACCCTCCCTGAACAACAAGCCAATCATTGTTTGTGTGGGTGCCCAGCCTGCCGGTAGCAGAGCTGAGTTTGAGATGTCAGCTCTGGTTTGCTAGTGTGTTTTACTGGTATGAGTGGATCAGACACAGCAGCACTGCTGGAGTTTTTAAACACCTCACTGTCACTGCTGGACCGAGAATAAGTCCACCAACCAAAAATATCCAGCCAACAGCGCCCAGTGGGCAGCGTCCTGTGACCACTGATGAAGGTCTACA
Organism: Trichomycterus rosablanca; assembly: GCF_030014385.1. Lineage (NCBI taxonomy): Eukaryota > Metazoa > Chordata > Actinopteri > Siluriformes > Trichomycteridae > Trichomycterus > Trichomycterus rosablanca. The sequence goes on along the minus strand of NC_086010.1, from coordinate 9,720,781 downwards.
AGATGACCAACTCAAACAGCAGCAAATAGATGAGCGATCCTCTCTGACTTTACATCTACAAGGTGGACCAACTAGGTAGGAGTTTCTGATAGAGTGGACAGTGAGTGGACACGGTATTTAAAAACTCCAGTAGCATTGCTGTGTTTGATCCACTCCTACTAGCACAACACACACTAACACACCACCACCATGTCAGTGTCACTGCAGTGCTGAGAATGATCCACCACCTAAATAATACCTGCTCTGTGGTGGTCCTGTGGGAGTCCTGACCATTGAAGAACAGCATGAAAGGGGGCTAACAAAGCATGCAGAGAAACAAATGGACTACAGTCAGTAATTGTAGAACTACAAAGTGCTTCTATGTGGTAAGTGGAGCTGATAAAATTGACAGTGAGTGTAGAAACAAGGAAGTGGTTTTAATGTTATGACTTATCAATGTATATGAACACATTGCTGTTTTCTTGTTAGCAGAATTTCTCTCAGCACAGAGCTAGTTGGACACACAGAGGAAACTTTAGCTTTGTTAGGAACAGGACTGAGCTCATCTCTGCATGTCTGCTGTTCGCAGGGGAACTGAATTAATGCAGATATATACTCTCACAGTCAGAGGGGTGTAAAAGAAAAAGGACAGAAAGAGAGAAATTAGAAGCTCGTGGAGTGTTCATTAAAGATGTGTTCTGTTGAACTTGCCAGACGAATTCTCCGGAGGATTGTTGGTTGGTGAGTTTAGATTTCAAAACTGTAGTAGATTTATCAAGTAGAAATGTGTTATAACCTTTCAGAAAGTTCTACTTTAATGTACTTGAATGCTATTGGGGCGGCTCGGTGGGTAGCACTGTTGCCTCACAGCAAGAAGGTCCTGGGTTCGATCCCCAGGCGGGGCGGTCCGGGTCCTTTTCTGTTTCCTCCGGGAGCTCCGGTTTCCTCTCACCGTCCGAAAACATGCAGTCAGGGTAATTGGAGACACTGAATTGCCCTATAGGTAAATGTGTGTGTGTGTGTGTGTGTGTCTGCCCTGCGATGGACTGGTGCCAGGGTGTTGCTGTGTGCCTTGTGCCCATTGAAGAGCTGGGATAGGCTCCAGCACCCCCCTGCGACGCCCCTTTTTTAAAAATCTGAATGCATTGAGTTTAAAGTAAACGTCGAGTTTAAGGGTACAAATTTCTCAACAAAGGGCATCAAGTTTCAAAGATTTTGAGTTTAAGGGACGTGGAGTTACAAGGTACCATTACTGCAGAGTTTTCAACCTGTCCAGGGGGGCGCAACATGACTTTTTTTCACCCACAGGAGACATTTCTTTAGTATAAAGCTGACAGGGGAGATAAATCTGTGACACGAGCAATGACTGCTGGGTGTGTCTTTAAGAGAGGTGTATAGTGGGAGATGCTCTGTTCACGATATCGCTATAAGTGATTCAGGAGTCGATTCGTTAAAGTGAATCGTAAGTTTAATAAATGCTGCGGTTTTATATAATTTTCCTCACTTTTTCCCCCCAATTTTCTCCCCTAATCTAGTCGTGTCCAATTACACTTATTGCGTCCTCTATACTGATTCTACCCTTCACCGCTGACTGAGGACGCCTCTCAACTGACATACGCCCCCCTCCGGCACATACAGTCAGTACAGACTGCATTTTTTCACCTGCATGAGTTTAGTTCATACACCGATGGCCACTGTGTACGGAGGGCCACACCCCCATCAGCATTATTCCTCAGCCCTGTGCAGGTGCCATCAGTCAGCCAGCAGGGGCCACAGTCGCACCAGTTATGAGGACCTATGATCCGACTTTTTTTTATACCCCTAACCCTGAACAACAGCCAATCATTGTTCATACAGCCGCCCAGCCCAGTCGGAAGGCGGAGCTGAGATTCGATACGATGAATTCGAAACCCCAACTCTGGTGCACTAGCGTACTTTACCGCTGCACCACCTGAGCGACAATGCTGCGGTTTTAAATAAACACCAGCTACTACTGGAACATTTTGTGTGACTCGCTTTCCTTACAGGTCGGAGGCTTAATTATACTGGCTATTACCACAGAGAGGTAGCCAAGTCAGACTCGTTCTGCCCGTGGAGCTAAAAGTTAGCTCCCCTTAGTTTTCTGTCTGTCAAAGCAAAGTATCTGAACTGGTGAACTTAGCAACTGATGTACATTTGTCTATACTTGGCTCGTAACGTTTTCTGCTCTCATCTACATCAAAAGCAAGTACTGCTTACAGATCATGACTAACTGTTACTCACATTAAACCACGAATTTCTATAATGTGCTCGCAGTTACAGGCTCAGCCGTCGCATTGAATAAGATCTGGCTGTATTATCTTTTTGAAGTAAATATTTCAGTCAGCAAAATTGCATCATATGTATGATGTGCACAACGTAATTTTATTATTTTAGCTTGTCAAGAGCTTTTGCAATGGTTTCTTTGCAAGGGTTGATGGGGCGGGGCGGGGCGGGGCAGGGGGGGGGGGGGGGGTATTCGCAAGTTCGAGGTCAGCACATGGAGCGGGGCGCATGTCCAAAAAGGTCTATCCAACCGGTTCTCCCATCTCTGCACACCACAGAACATTTGGAGCTTTTTCCCATGGTGACTGTGAAATCCTTTCTTACTTCCAGAACAAGGCCCAACTTCAGGAAGCTTAAAGTTTGTGCCAAGCTTCTGCTACTTAAAATTTATTGAGTCTGCTGAGCTCCTGAGCCTTGAATATTGTTTTATATTCTTGTCCTGATCTATGCCTTGCCACAGTTTAATCATGGACGTCCAGAGGCAGTTTCTTGGACGTCGTGGCTTGTATTGAGTCCAGACAATGTAGTGTAAATTGTGGGCCCTTATTAATCAAGGGTCGTGTCTTTATGATGTATGTCCAAACTATTACAATTGCAACAGGTGGACTATGATAGCTTAAGAGTCCTAGACAATTTTAGTTATTTGGGTCATTAAATTGATAAAATTGATAGGTAAAGACATTGATGTGGCCATAGCAGTGTGCCGAGTAGTGAATCACGTGTCATCAGCGACCTGCTTGAGTCACTGATTTTTCTTCTCCAAAAACATTGGGAATTATGTTTGATTACATGGTATTATGGATTCCATAAGGCATCAGAGGATTAAAAAAAAATCTGGCAGCCAAAAAGCTAACACTGGGTTATGGTTTGATTGTGGTTAAGTCCTAATTTAAACACTATTGAACACCTGTGGTTATAATTGCTGACCACCACTTCTCCCTGTAAAGGATAATGACATACAGTGGGGGAAATAAGTATTTGATTCCCTGCTGATTTTGAAAGTTTACCCCCTTACAAAGACTTGAACAGTCTATAATTTTTATGGAAGGTTTATTTTAACAGACAGAGACAGAATATCAACAAAAAATCCAGAAAAAAAACATTAAATAAAAGTTATAAATTAATTTGTATTTAATTAAGGGAAATAAGTATTTGATCCCCTACCAACCAGCAAGAATTCTGACCCCCACAGACCGGTTATGTGCCCATGAGGCACACAAATTAGTCCTGTCCCTGTATAAAAGACTCCTGTCACAGAATCAGTTTCTTCCGTTCAAATCTCTCGACCACCATGGGCTCTTGCCAAAGAACTATCAAAGGACGTCAGGGACAAGATTGTAGACCTGCACAAGGCTGGAATGGGCTACAAGACCATCAGCAAGAAGCTTGGTGAGAAAGAGACCACTGTTGGTGCGATAATTCGAAAATGGAAGAAATACAAGATCACAGTCAATCACCCTCACTCTGGAGCTCCATGCAAGATCTCACCTGGTGGGGTAAGAATGATTCTGAGAAAGGTGAGGTCAGTCCAGAATTACACGGGAGGAGCTTGTCAATGATCTCAAGGGAGCTGGGAGCACAGTCACCAAGAAAACCATTAGTAACACACTTCGCCGTAATGGATTGAGCTCCTGCAGGGCCCGCAAAGTCCCTTTGCTCAAGAAGGCTCATGTACAGGCCCCTCTGAAGTTTGCCAATGAACACCTGAATGATTCAGAGAAAGCTTGGGAGAATGTGATATGGTCAGATGAGACCAAAATTGAGCTCTTTGGCATCAACTCCACTCGCCGTGTTTGGAGGCATAGAAATGGCCGGTGGGGATGGTGTTCTTGGGGTCATATCATCACTCACAAATACTGATGTAAACATCTATCTATCTATCTATCTATCTATCTATCTATCTATCTATCTATCTATCTATCTATCTATCTATCTATCTATCTATCTATCTATCTATCTATGTTTTTTTTATTTACAGATCTACGTTGCTTAAATCCATGCTGCTTCATAAGAAGGTGGGAAGGTTATCTATTCAACAGCGTCCTGTCTCATTTCTCAGCAGGTGTGACATTACTGAAAGTGAGAGGTAAACCTGTCAGATCTGATCACTATCAAACTCAGCAGATATGACAACCCTGCTGCTAAGAGATTACTAACAGTTGTCTGTCAGTATGAAAAAATAGATTGTTTTGTCTGCTTTCAAGCTGACCAGTCAAAACAAACCGTTTTTTTTTTTAAATACCAGCAGTGTTATTTTTATCAAGCTCGAAAGGCTTGTTATTCTGAGATCTAAGAGTTGAGCGTGTAAATGAAAATGGGGAAGGCAGGTACTAATCTAATGTCCAACTCGCAACATATTTTTAATTGATTAATACATTTAATAAAATTGAATAAATGATCCCATTTACATAGCTGCACATACACCGATCAGGCATAACATTATGACCACCTTCCTAATATTATGTTGGGCCCCCTTTGGCTGCCAAAACAGCCCTGACCTGTCAAAGCATGGAGTCTGACACCTTTCTATCAGAACCAGCATTAACTTCTTCAGCAATTTGAGCTACAGTAGCTCGTCTTTTGGATCGGACCACACGGGCCAGCCTTCACTCTCCATTTGCATCAATGAGCCTTGGCCGCCCATAACCCTGTCACCGGTTTAACACTGTTCCTTCCTTGGACCACTTTTTATATATACTGTACAGTGTATCACAAAAGTGAGTACACCCCTCACATTTCTGCAGATATTTAAGTATATCTTTTCATGGGACAACACTGACAAAATGACACTTTGACACAATGAAAAGTAGTCTGTGTGCAGCTTATATAACAGTGTAAATGTATTCATCCCTCAAAATACCTCAATATACAGTTATTAATGTCTAAACCACCGGCAACAAAAGTGAGTACACCCCTTGGTGAAAGTTCCTGAAGTGTCAATATTTTGTGTGGCCACCATTATTTCCCAGAACTGCCTTAACTCTCCTGGGCATGGAGTTTACCAGAGCTTCACAGGTTGCCACTGGAATGCTTTTCCACTCCTCCATGACGACATCACGGAGCTGGCGGATATTCGAGACTTTGCGCTTCTCCACCTTCCGCTTGAGGATGCCCCAAAAATGTTCTATTGGGTTTAGGTCTGGAGACATGCTTGGCCAGTCCATCACCTTTACCCTCAGCCTCTTCAATAAAGCAGTGGTCGTCTTAGAGGTGTGTTTGGGGTCATTATCATGCTGGAACACTGCCCTGCGACCCAGTTTCTGGAGGGAGGGGATCATGCTCTGCTTCAGTATTTCACAGTACATATTGGAGTTCATGTGTCCCTCAATGAAATGTAACTCCCCAACACCTGCTGCACTCATGCAGCCCCAGACCATGGCATTCCCACCACCATGCTTGACTGTAGGCATGACACACTTATCTTTGTACTCCTCACCTGATTGCCGCCACACATGCTTGAGACCATCTGAACCAAACAAATTAATCTTGGTCTCATCAGACCATAGAACATGGTTCCAGTAATCCATGTCCTTTGTTGACATGTCTTCAGCAAACTGTTTGCGGGCTTTCTTGTGTAGAGACTTCAGAAGAGGCTTCCTTCTGGGGTGACAGCCATGCAGACCAATTTGATGTAGTGTGCGGCGTATGGTCTGAGCACTGACAGGCTGACCCCCCACCTTTTCAATCTCTGCAGCAATGCTGACAGCACTCCTGCGCCTATCTTTCAAAGACAGCAGTTGGATGTGACGCTGAGCACGTGCACTCAGCTTCTTTGGACGACCAACACGAGGTCTGTTCTGAGTGGACCCTGCTCTTTTAAAATGCTGGATGATCTTGGCCACTGTGCTGCAGCTCAGTTTCAGGGTGTTGGCAATCTTCTTGTAGCCTTGGCCATCTTCATGTAGCGCAACAATTCGTCTTTTAAGATCCTCAGAGAGTTCTTTGCCATGAGGTGCCATGTTGGAACTTTCAGTGACCAGTATGAGAGAGTGTGAGAGCTGTACTACTAAATTGAACACACCTGCTCCCTATGCACACCTGAGACCTAGTAACACTAACAAATCACATGACATTTTGGAGGGAAAATGACAAGCAGTGCTCAATTTGGACATTTAGGGGTGTAGTCTCTTAGGGGTGTACTCACTTTTGTTGCCGGTGGTTTAGACATTAATGGCTGTATATTGAGTTATTTTGAGGGAAGAATAAATTTACACTGTTATATAAGCTGCACACAAAGTGTCATTTTGTCAGTGTTGTCCCATGAAAAGATATACTTAAATATCTGCAGAAATGTGAGGGGTGTACTCACTTTTGTGATACACTGTATATGCCCGATTGCGTCATGCTTCCTCTCCACCAAAGCCGATCCCTGCTCTGATTGAAGAGAACGAAGCTAACCCACGCCCCCTCCGACATGTGGGAAGCATGCTGTATGCATCTTATCACCTGCACTTTGACGAGTGCAGTGCAGCTTAGCGTTGTGTACAGAGAGACACACCCCAAGAGCACTCTTTTTTCATCTCTGTGCAGGCGCCATCAATCAGCCAGCAGAGGTCGTAATTGCACCAGTCATGAGAGAGAGACCCCATCCGGCTTAGTCCCGCCCATATCTGAACAACAGGCCAATCGTTGTTCATGTGGCCGCTCAACCTTAGCTCGATACGATGTATTCGAGATCCCAGCTCTGGTTCCAGCGTGTGTTTTTACCGCTGCGCCACCTGAGCGGCTTCCTTGGACCACTTTTGATAGATACTGACCACTGCAGACCGGGAACACCCCACAAGAGCTGCAGTTTTGGAGATGCTCTGACCCAGTCGTCTAGCCATCACAATTTGGCCCTTGTAAAACTCCCTTAAATCCTTACGCTCGCCCATTTTTCCTGCTTCTAACACATCAACTAACAGGTGCCGTGATGAAGAGATAATCAGTGTTATTCACTTCACCTGTCAGTGGTCATAATGTTATGCCTAGTCAGTGTATGCAGTATTTGTAAATGATTTGATTTCCAATCCTGTTGATTAAAGCACATTACTCAAGCAGTTAGACTCTGTGGGTTAGATTCTGTCAGGTTGCCATAACCATTCAAGCAAAACAAAATAACCAAGTAAAAATAGATTAAAAAATCTAATCAGTAATTGTTATACACATGCTGTAAGCCTCATTTCTGATTGCTTAAAAGTATTTACGCCCCGCCCATTCCTACACTAGCTGTGTGATCACCGTCTCTAGGAGTTTCAAACTAATCATGGTTATTAAGACTAAATGCAGAAATCAATTGTGTTGTGTTTAGTGTGTGTGTTATTTGCAGTGTGCTATTCCCACTAATTGCATGCCTAATGCCCTGGATTTTTGATGCACAAGCAGCATGCAAAAATAGAAAAATATAATGAAGAGTACAATAAGAAGCCAACCTGGGATCAATAGGAGTGCTGTGAAGGGATGGATTGTAGATTGTAGATAAATGTGTAACGAATGCAAATGAGTCACGATTATCACTATTGAAAACATTACATTCCCAGCCTGAGCATCGCTGATGAACTCTAAGCTCGGGCATCTGGGGAAAATCTTTGTCTGGCAGGCCATTGTTTAATGATAGCTATAATACCATAAAAAGAAACAAAATTGCTGAATAGTTACCACTAGGGCTGGCACCGATCCGATACTGGCCCAAATCACTATATAATATCGGAAGGAAAAAACGTGTAATCCGATACCAATCCGATACTGTTGCTTAATGTAAATAACACTAAATGCAAATAAGGGCAAGTGCCGCTCAGGTGGCGCAGCGGTAAAGTATGCTAGCGCACCAGAGTTGGGGTTTTGAATACATCATATAAAATCTCAGGGGCTGACTGGGCTGGGTGGCAGCATGAACAACGATTGGCTGTTGTTCAGGGTTAGAGGGTAAAAAAAGTCGGATCATAGGTCCTCATAACTGGTGCAACTGTGGCCCCTGCTGGCTGACTGATGGCGCCTGCACAGGGCTGAGGAATAATGCTGACGGGGGTGTGGCCATCCATGCACAGTGCTCGTCAGTGTATGAACTCGACTCGTGCAGGTAAAAAATGCAGTCTGTACTGACTGTACGTGTTGAAGGGGGCGTATGTCAGTCGAGAGGCGTCCTCAGTCAGCGGTGAAGGGTCGAATCAGTATAGAGGACGTACCAGGGTAATTGGACATGACTAGATTAGGGGAGAAAAATTGGGGGAAAAAGTGTGTGTGTGGGGGGGATGTAAATAAGGCCATTGTTTGTGTGTAAAGCAAATAACACACGAAGATACGTTCCAACAGAGTGCCGTTTATTGCCAGCTCACTCTGCAACTGCCGTAACAAGGTGCATCTTGATGACATCATTAACATGTGCAATTAATCTACAATTCATCCGAACAGCCATTCAGAAATTAAAACACACTGATCTACTTCAACTTTTAGCATTTTAAAAAAATCATCTACTACTGCCACATCTAAACACACTGTTTAAACACAATAAAAATCATCTACTACTGCCACATCTAAAAACACTGTTTAAACACAATAAAAATCATTTACTACTGCCACATCTAAAAACACTGTTTAAACACAATAAAAATCATCTACTACTGCCACATCTAAAAACACTGTTTAAACACAATAAAAATCATTTACTACTGCCACATCTAAAAACACTGTTTAAACACAATAAAAATCATCTACTACTGCCACATCTAAAAACACTGTTTAAACACAATAAAAATCATCTACTACTGCCACATCTTAACACAATGTTTAAACACAATAAAAATCATCTACTACTGCCACATCTAAAAACACTGTTTAAACACAATAAAAATCGCTGTATAAATGATAAATCGCTCACCTGAGATGAAGAAAACCTATCTTGTCCCGGCTTGGAGATCTCTCACATCCTCAATGATTAATCCATTAGTGTTATGAAACAAAACAAACTACACCGTTTCCAGTTTAGCCACAGACGTCCTCTTCAAAATCCAGCAGGGTTTAATAATCTAAAAACGTGACAGAACTTTAACAGAAAATTTCAACTCTGCGTCAGTTTGAATCGGTCCATCACGTTTGATTGACATCCACATCTTCCAGTTGTAAACACTTTGGACAACATGCCGTAAAGTGAGATGTGTCACGTATTTTAAATGTTTGTACGGTGCTGTTAAACAACCAAAAATGCTGCTAAATGTTCTGTGTGTATAAGTGTGATGTTGTAGGTTTGTATTTATTCCTTTAGAATATTTGTTTCACAGTCTGAGCATTGTTATTTAGATAGCTAGTTTAACCATGGTGCATTGAGACATGTATTATTACTGCTTAGTTGTTTGAGAGGAGAAATTACGGTATTGGATTGGTATCAATATCAGCAAATTTACTCTTCTCCCATTGAGTGTGTCAGTAAAGGGTTCAATGCCCATTTGGTAACCCACATGCCATAAACGATAAGTTTTAGGGATTCTAAACCAAAACAGAATTATGTTTGTGTGATTAATAGAGCTGTGGGCTTTCAATCAGAAGATTATTTGTTCAAGTCCAGGCTCTGACCCCACACCCTCTGACTGTACTGTACACCTGTATATGTATACACTAATCAGCCATAAGATTAGAACCACCTCCTTGTTTCTACACTCACTGTCCATTTTATCAGCTCCACTTACCATATAGAAGCACTTTGTAGCTCTACAATTACTGACTGTAGTCTATCTGTTTCTCTACATACCTTTTTAACCTCCTTTTACTCTTTTCTTCAATGGTCAGGACCTCCACAGGACCACCACAGAGCAGGTATTATTTGGGTGGTGGATCATTCTCAGCACTGCAGTGACACTGACATGGTGGTGAGGTGTTAGTGTGTGTTGTGCTGGTATGAGTGGATCAGACACAGCAGCTCTGCTGGAGTTTTTAAATACCGTGTCCACTCACTGTCCACTCTATTAGACACTCCTACCTAGTTGGTCCACCTTGTAGATGTAAAGTCAGAGACGGTTGCTCATCTATTGCTGCTATTTGAGTTGGTCATCTTCAAGACCTTCATCAGTGGTCACAGGACGCTGCCCATGGGGTGCTGTTGGCTGGATATTTTTGGTTGGTGGAATATTCTCAGTCCAGCAGTGACAGTGAGGTGTTTAAAAACTCCAGCAGTGGATATTATTTAAGTTTTGTTTAAAAAAATATATATATATGTGTATATATATATATACTGTGTATATACTGTATATATATATATATATATATATATATATATATATATATATATATATATATATACATATACATATACATATACATATACATATATACAGTGTATCACAAAAGTGAGTACACCCCTCACATTTCTGCAGATATTTAAGTATATCTTTTCATGGGACAACACTGACAAAATGACACTTTGACACAATGAAAAGTAGTCTGTGTGCAGCTTATATAACAGTGTATATTTATTCTTCCCTTAAAATAACTCAATATACAGCCATTAATGACTAAACCACCGGCAACAAAAGTGAGTACACCCCTTAGTGAAAGTTCCTGAAGTGTCAATATTTTGTGTGGCCACCATTATTTCCCAGAACTGCCTTAACTCTCCTGGGCATGGAGTTTACCAGAGCTTCACAGGTTGCCACTGGAATGCTTTTCCACTCCTCCATGACGACATCACGGAGCTGGCGGATATTCGAGACTTTGCGCTCCTCCACCTTCCGCTTGAGGATGCCCCAAAGATGTTCTATTGGGTTTAGGTCTGGAGACATGCTTGGCCAGTCCATCACCTTTACCCTCAGCCTCTTCAATAAAGCAGTGGTCGTCTTAGAGGTGTGTTTGGGGTCATTATCATGCTGGAACACTGCCCTGCGACCCAGTTTCCGGAGGGAGGGGATCATGCTCTGCTTCAGTATTTCACAGTACATATTGGAGTTCATGTGTCCCTCAATGAAATGTAACTCCCCAACACCTGGTGCACTCATGCAGCCCCAGACCATGGCATTCCCACCACTATGCTTGACTGTAGGCATGACACACTTATCTTTGTACTCCTCACCTGATTGCCGCCACACATGCTTGAGACCATCTGAACCAAACAAATTAATCTTGGTCTCATCAGACCATAGGACATGGTTCCAGTAATCCATGTCCTTTGTTGACATGTCTTCAGCAAACTGTTTGCGGGCTTTCTTGTGTAGAGACTTCAGAAGAGGCTTCCTTCTGGGGTGACAGCCATGCAGACCAATTTAATGTAGTGTGCGGCGTATGGTCTGAGCATTGACAGGCTGACCCCCCACCTTTTCAATCTCTGCAGCAATGCTGACAGCACTCCTGCGCCTATCTTTCAAAGACAGCAGTTGGATGTGACGCTGAGCACGTGCACTCAGCTTCTTTGGACGACCAACGCAAGGTCTGTTCTGAGTGGACCCTGCTCTTTTAAAACGCTGGATGATCTTGGCCACTGTGCTGCAGCTCAGTTTCAGGGTGTTGGCAATCTTCTTGTAGCCTTGGCCATCTTCATGTAGCGCAACAATTCGTCTTTTAATATCCTCAGAGAGTTCTTTGCCATGAGGTGCCATGTTGGAACTTTCAGTGACCAGTATGAGAGAGTGTGAGAGCTGTACTACTAAATTGAACACACCTGCTCCCTATGCACACCTGAGACCTAGTAACACTAACAAATCACATTACATTTTGGAGGGAAAATGACAAGCAGTGCTCAATTTGGACATTTAGGGGTGTAGTCTCTTAGGGGTGTACTCACTTTTGTTGCCGGTGGTTTAGACATTAATGGCTGTATATTGAGTTATTTTGAGGGAAGAATAAATTTACACTGTTATATAAGCTGCACACAGACTACTTTTCATTGTGTCAAAGTGTCATTTTGTCAGTGTTGTCCCATGAAAAGATATACTTAAATATCTGCAGAAATGTGAGGGGTGTACTCACTTTTGTGATACACTGTATATATATATATGATTGCTTTAGGAGTGCCCAAGGTCCTGATATCTAAAAAACACTTTGCCTAAATCCAATCTCACCTTTTTAATCTGCTATTTTTTATGAACCAGTGGAGCACATAAGATGATCTTAAGACCACCATGACACCCACACAGCGGGCGCACACACTTTCTCTGTAACACACAGTGTCCATCCATCCACACAAGCGTCCATACACACACACACACATTATTGACTTTCTGCCAGGATGTGCTTGTGTGTTGACAAGACCTGACATTTAATGATGGAATTATGGAGGCATGTTCCATTTGTCAATGTGCTGGATGGCATGACTGAGTACTGGATGGTCTGACATGCAGAGAGAAAGAGATGCAGAAGGAGTGAAACGTAGCTCAGCCATGAGTGACCACAGACACATGACTGATGGGTAGAATGAACAGGCTTGGTGAATTTACAGGGTTAAGAAAAGGGTTTGATCTTTGTGTGCAATTTGTTGGTGGGAAATCCTGAGATATGCTTGGCTGTAAGTTTCTCTGTGGTTTCTTGCTGACCATTCAAATCAGCTAAATAAATACAGTACATTATACAAATATTACTCTAGTATTTGAGTATGCATAGTTATTCTAGTATGCATACTATATGTAGGACAGTAATTGATATGGAGTTTTTTTTTCTTATGATTTTAATATTCGTCTAACTGTTTTTAATGGTTTAAAATAATGTTAAACAATCTTTTACCACATACACATTTTATTAAAAACACCAGTTCAATAGCTCACTATCCAATTATCCAGGTGTTTGATTTTCTCATAGGACTAGACTAAGTTTAAATAATAAAAGCCAATCTAGGACTCTTAAAAGTGTAACACAAAGTTAGTATGGCTTGGTGGGTAGCATGGTTGCCTCACAGCAACAAGGTCCTGAGTTTGATTCCAAGGTGGAGTGGTCCCGGTCCTTTCTGTGTGGAGTTTGCATGTTCTCCCTGTGTCAGTGTGGTTTTCCTTTAGGTGGTCCGGTTTCCTCCCACTGTTCAAAGACATGCAGTCAGGTTAATTGGAGCTATTTAAAAAAAAAACTATTTATGAGTGTGTGTGTGGGTCTGGTTTCTTCTGGAATCATTGGACGCGAGACATCAACCCACTTTGGACAGGGTGCCAATCCACCTCAAACATGTCTGTGTAGACACCCAGCCAACCGATAACACTGCTGAGATTCAAACCCGGGTCTTTACAGACTTCGCTTTTTGCATCCGAGGAGGGTATGTTTGCCTGCCCCACGCCCCCCTCCGACGCGTACGCAGTCCCTCGACCCCTTCTTTTTCACCCACTCCTTGGTGGATTGGTTTACAAAGCTCCTTTATTACTGCACTAGTGCCTCAGGGTGATAACCAGGGTCCCTTACACATCGTTTGAAGACCCCACCCACTTATTAGTCTGGTCTTTTTCCCACCCAGCAGACTTGATGGCCAATTTTGTCTGCTGCAGGCACTGCCAATTGTGCCCGCTAGAGGGCACCCAGCCGACCGGTAGCAGAGCTAAGATTTAAACTAATTTCCAAAGGCCTCCCACAAGATTTGAAGTGAATCTGTGGGAATATGTGCTCATTTAGCCAATTGACATGCATGTTTCAGTTTATCCTCAAGGTGTTCATAGGGGTTACGGTCAGTCAGTATAGATTTGCTAATTATTTGGAAACTTGTGTTTAATTAATTCGTATCTAGAACAACTTCTTATTCTTCTCTTAGCATGGGCAGCAGAGTGCATTTTAATTATGTTGGAACATAATTGAAAAGCAGCATTAATAGTCCTTTAGCACTGCAGAGCCTAAAGGAAACACTGTGATGTTTGCCGAAGCCCCTTGGCTCTAATTATCAGGCAACAAATAAGTTGCCAATCACAGGAATGCATTGTCTTGCTAATCATCAGCACCCATCAGGTTAAGCCAATTAAAACCCTCAAAGTATGAGACAGTGACAACAAACAAGGCTTTCTCCGATTATTTATGTCTGCCAAATAAAATAGGTTAGCGCACAGTGTTGCACTGGTTGTCAGGAGTGGTTAGCAGTGATATTCTTTTATTCTTGTCTTGTTTGTTTTAAAGGTCAGGGGTGGCTACAAACTGCATGAGTTTAGTCTATTCCATAGCTGGGTGAATAGGATATTATTTAATACAACCCCAAATCAGAAAAAGTTGGGACAGCATGGAAAATGTAAATAATAAAAATGTTTCTTACGTTTACTTTGACTTATTTGATTGCAGACAGGATGAACCTGAGATATTTCATGTTTTGTCTCCTCAACTTCATTCCATTTATTAATAAACATCCATTCCTGCATTTCAGGCCTGCAACACATTCCAAAAAAAGTTGGGACAGAAAAGCATTTACCACTTTGTAATGTTGCCGTTCCTTTTCACCACACTTAAAAGACGTTTTGGCACTGAGGAGACCAAGTGATTTAGTGTTTCAGCTTTTATTTTGTCCCATTCTTCCTGCAAACACGTCTTAAGATGTGCAAAATTCTCCACACATTCTCTATTGAGGACAGGTCAGGACTGCAGGCAGGCCAGTCCAGTAGCCGTACCCTTTTCTTCTGCAGCCATGCCTTTGTAATGTGTGCAGCATGTGGTTTTGCAACGTCTTGTTGAAAAATGCATAACGGTCCCTGGAAAAGATGACGTCTTGAAGGCAGCCCATGTTGCTCTAAGATCTCAGTGTACTTTTCTGCATGAATGCTGCCATCACAGAAGTGTAAATTACCTTTGCCAAGGGCACTGACACACCCCCATACCATGACAGACCCTGGCTTTTGGACTTATTGCTGATAACAGTCTGGATGGTCCTTTTTGTCTTTGGTCCGGCGCACACGGCATCCATTTTTTCCCAAAAAAGACCTGGAATGCTGATTCATCTGACCACAATACACGTTTCCACTGTGTGATGGTCCATCTTAGATGCCTCCGAGCCTAGAGAAGTTGACGCCGCTTCTGGACATGGTTAACATAAGGCTTCTTTTTTGCTCAGTAAAGTTTGAAGTGGCATTTGTGCATGTAACTCTGTATTGTAGTGCTTGACAAAGGTTTGCCAAAGTAATCCCTCACCCATGTGGTTATATCAGCTATTGTTGAGTGGCGGTTCCTGATGCAGTGCAATTTCCCTTCAGAAATTACTTTCATTACTTCAATCAATCTCCTGATTGTTAGAATCTTTCACAATATTATACATGGTAGATGGTGAAAGACATACATTATTATAAATATTTAATAAAAAATGTTTCATTTAAATTGATTCACAACTCTCTTACTCTCTTTTTTAACGTATACATCATATAAACCTAATACATTAAAAAAAGCAAGAAAAAAACTAAATTACCTCATAAATTAACCTCATTTGGGTCCAGTTTTTTCTGGAATGATTGAATGCAAGACACCATTCTAAACAGGGTGCTAATCCATCTCTATTGTGTCTGTGTTTACACCCAGCCAGTCGATAGCACTGCTGAGATTTAATCCCGGGTATTATCAGTAATACATTTTTTTAAAATCAAGAGAAAACTATATTATGCATGTTTACTTAAATACTTAACATCTGAACATCATTTTCATAAAAGAAATATGTGGCTGTTAATCCCAGTCAATCAGTCACTGATGCTTAAAGGTTGGCATCTACCCACTGATCCATCATTAAACACATAATGCTCATGAAATGTTTTACATGTATAAGGATGAAGAAGAATAGTTCATCCACAAAAAAAAGCTGAGGTTGGATAGCATCTCCTGCTCCATTAGCCACCGATCCCAAACTATTGATGAGCTAATTAAAAGCTGTCAGCTCCAAGTGTGGCACATATCATACAGTAAAGAATGAGAATTGATAGCCTACATTAATTTTCATTCTTTCAGTCTGGCTTCTTATTTTCACCCTCTGAAAGCATATCTGTCACACTGCTTCTCTGATTTGTCTTGTTCCTGTCGTTAAGTGGGAATCTGAACAAGCGCTGTCATTTAAAATCGTTACGAGCCATTTTGGTGGCAGAATATTGTTAAATATGAGAGAGTTTGAAGACCATGCGTGTAAAACATTGATTTACAAAAATTATAGAGAGTGAGTGGACACGGTATTTAAAAATTCCAGCAGCGCTGCTGTGTCTGATCCACTCATACCAGCACAACACACACTAACACACCACCACCATGTCAGTGTCACTGCAGTGCTGAGAATGATCCACCACCTAAATAATACCGATTCTATGGCGGTCCTGGCCATTGAAGAACAGGGTGAAAGCAGGCTAAAAAGTATGTGAACCAGATGGACTACAGTCAGTAATTGTAGAACTACAAAGTGCTATGAGGTGGTCCTAGCAATCTTACGGCAATTCAGTTAGCAATCGCTTCGTCATAATGTCCAAGATGTCGAAGTGTAAAGCAGCTCCGCAGCTGGCGACCCTGATCGCATCCAAGCAGGGTGTATTTTGCCTGACACGCTTCCCCTCCGATGTGTGCGCAGTCCACCGACTCTCTCTGGTGGGTTCAGGCGTCTTAGACTACTAACTAGGGTCCTTACACAGCATCGAAGACCCCCCACCCTTTTTTTCCCCAGGCTGTCTTTTCTACCTAGCAAACTTTAGTGGCCAACTTTGTCTGCTGCAGGCCCTGCCAATTGTACCCGCCAAGGGGCACCCATTCGAACCGTAGCAGAGCTGAGATTGGAATTCGGGGAGGCTAGCGGAATATCCCACTGCGCCACCTGGGCACTGTGAAATTATTTTCATCCTAGGTAGAAATTGCCCAATGTTCCTTTGGTCTATTCTAGTCACTAACTCTGGATGTACTGTACAAATGGAATAGTGTGCCAGTTCATTACAGGGCAATAAACTCACACATTCACTTACACTTTGGAAGAATTTAGAGAATCTAATCCAACTTTTGTGGGGTTTTGGATGATTTTTTTTAGATGACTACAACTTGTGGATATTACTCCTGTCTGTCTGTATGGCTTGGTTAATCTTTAGGTGTACTGGTAAAGTGTTCCTGTAATGTGCAGCCTGAAGTCCCACACAGACGTCCCTTCTATAGACATAGATCAGAAGAGGAGAAACTCTTCAAATCCCATATGGGGAAAGCACTTAGACAAGATACAAGGTCAAGAGTTTAAGAGCTTCATTCCTTACTTTCATTCCTTATACTTTCATTCATTCAGTACTACAACAGCTTATATATACACTTATATTTCTAAAATAGGCTTAACGTTTAGTTAGAGGAACTGAGATGAACGATGTTAAAAACAGAACCAGATCATAACGACTCTGTGGTTAGCATTATGTGCAGGAACAGAAGTTTATTCATTGCAAAATGCTTCGCTCAGCTTAATTGTGAAAAAGTCCAGCACCATATATACGGGCACTTACATTTTCGGCATTTAGCAGATGCTTTTATCCAAAGCGACTTACAGTATACAGTCCAAGCAATTAAGGGCTTTACTCAAGGGCTCAACAGTGGCAACCTGGCAGTGGTGGGGTTTGAACCAGCAACCTTCTGCTTACTAGTCCAGTACCTTACCCTTTAGGCTACAACTGCCCTTAAAATATCTAACAGTTACCTTAATAAATACTAAGCCATGCTGTTAGGTTTGGGAATATATATGAATAGATTTACCTTTTTTTTTTAGTAAACTACCTTTAAATCTCTCTTTTTATCTCCATGTATTAAACCAGTCACATCAAGGACCACATAAAGACCAAGTCATACACACAGGGTGCAGAATCTGCAAAATAGAATAACCCACCAACACCTGATAAAAGAACACCCTCCCCCACCCATGAGATCTGACAAACACCTATTACGATAAAGCACATCCTAATAAAATGCCCCGAATACACCAAGGAAAGACGACAAGTAGGCTACACTGTCTGGAACCTTAAATGAAATTGTCACACAAGACAACACGAGCAGTTTTAACCTACCTCTCAGCCATAAAAATACAAATGAAAATTTATACATCGTATCGAATCTCGGCTCTGCCTGCCGGCTGAGGATGAGCGGCCACATGAACAACGATTGGCCTGTTGTTCAGATAGCGGCGGGGTAAGCCGGATGGGGACTCTCTCTCAGACTAGTGCGATTACGACCTCTGCTGGCTGGTTGGTGGCGTCTGCATGGAGATGGGGAAGGAGTGCGGTAGAGGGTGTGGCTCTCCGTACACAGCGCTGTACTGCACTGCACTGCACTCGTCAAGTGTAGGTGATAATGTGTTCGATTGCTGTGCACGTGTTGGAGATGGGGCCAGCAGGGACCAGCATTAGTGAGAGGATGATTGACGGCCAGAAATTGGATGCCCAAAAGTGGGAGAAAAAGGGGGGAAAAAAATAATAAAATGACACATATGTGTTAAACATGGCATTTAAATCCAAATAAATAAACAAATAAGTAAATCTCCATATGTGGAGCTTTTTAAAGATTAACAGCTGAATACACAATTAAAATCTTACTTTTACTTAACCCTATTTTTGTCCAGATTCAGAAATCACCAGAGTTTGTTTACTCAGTTCTTCTTCTTTGGATACCACACACCACACATTCTCTCACACATTCACCCATTGGTGCAATTTTGTGCAGCCAATTAACCTTCTGCATTTTAGATGTAAGAGAAAATCTGAACCTAACAAACCTAGAACGAAAAAGTCAAATATGTGTTTTTCAACCCACTGCGCTGTGATTGGCAGATCCCCAAGAAGACGAGACTTTATGGATCACTCTCTATGTGTTGGATTAACAGGGGCATCGTCCAGTAGCGACCTCGGTGGAATTTCAAACGCCTTTCTGTTCAAAGTGAAAACTGTTACAAATGTTAGTGACCACATCAACCCCTGTCGCTCAGCTAAATGCAGCTTAAGGCTTATCTCCTCCTGAGAGATGTTCCCAGGGGCATCAGCTGACAATCAAATACACAACAGCCAATAATGTAGCATTAGCTGGGGGAGGAGATGGGGAAGTAAGAAGACAAGAAGTTGTTTGATTTTCTTTCTTTGTTTAACAAACTTTTGGAACATAAAATCGATCATTAAAAGGAATCAAGAAGTTTGTTGTAAGCTTTGCTTTAAGCTTTTAGGGAATCGCATTTTAAATGCATTTTCTCCCCCTGTACTCCCGATTTAGCGTAGCCGATTCGTCTTTCACTCCGATTGCGTCCGAGTAGGGTATATTTGCCTGACACAGTCCACCGACCCCTTCTTATTTGCCCACACTTGGGTGGATTTGTGCCTGAGGCCAGTCTCACGCATGGAGAGTCACGCTTCAGTACAGACGCCTCGGGCTACTAACCAGGGTCCCTACATACAGGAGCACCAAAGACCCCACCCCCTTTTTAGTCCAGTTTTTTTTTTTTACCACCCAGCAGACTTAGTGGCCAATTTAGTTTGCAGTACAGCCCTGTAAGAGCTAACAAGCTTCTTAGCACCTTCTTGAGGTTTGATGTCTTTCCTGCTGCAACATTGCTAAGGCCTCTGGATGAAATTGCTTTCTTTCACAGCCAGGCAAGTTTGCTGCTGGGCTATATACACTATATTGCCAAAAGTATTCGCTCGTCTGCCTTCACTCGCTCGTCTGAACTGACATGAGTGACATCCCATTCTTAATCCATAGGGTTTAATATGATGTTGACCCACCCTTTGCAGCTAAAACAGCTTCAACTCTTCTGGGAAGGCTTTCCACAAAATTTAGGAGTTGGGAGCATGAAATTGTCCAAAATCTCTTGGTATGCTGAAGCATTAAGAGTTCCTTTCACTGGAACTAAGGGGCCGAGCCCAACTCCTGAAAAACAACCCCACACCATAATCCCCCCTCCACCAAACTTTACACTTGGTACAATGCAGTCAGACAAGTACCGTTCTCCTGGCAACTGCCAAACCCTGACTCGTCCATTGGATTGCCAGATGGAGTGTGATTCATCACTCTAGAGAACAGAGTCCGCTCTAGAGTCCAGTGGTGGCGTGCTTTACACCACTGCATCCGACGCTTTGCATTGCGCTTGGTGATGTAAGGCTTGGATGCAGCTGCTCAGCCATGGAAACCCATTCCATGAAGCTCTCTATGCTCTGTTCTTGAGCTAATCTGAAGGTCACATGAAGTTTGGAGGTCTGTAGCGATTGACTGCAGAAAGTTGGCGACCTCTGTGCACTATGCGCCTCAGCATCCGCTGACCCCACTCTGTTGTTTTACATGGCCTAACACTTCATGACTGAGTTGCTGTCATTCCCAATTGCTTTCACTTTGTTATAATACCACTGACAGTTGACTGTGGAATATTTAGTAGTGAGGAAATTTCACGACTGGACTTGTTGCACAGGTGGCATCCTATCACGGTTCCACGCTGGAATTCACTGAGCTCCTGAGAGCGACGCATTCGTTCACAAATGTTTGTAGAAGCAGTCTGCATGCCCAGGTGCTTGGTTTTATACACCTGTGACCATGGAAGTGATTGGAACACCTGAATTCAATTATTTGGATGGGCGAGTGAATACTTTTGGCAATATAGTGTATTTTGGAACTTCCGTACAATACTACCAGTGGTGTCTTGGAATGTTCAAGGTCTTGGAAATCATCTTATGCCCTTTTAATGCAATGAAATGATGTCTTTCCTTAGTTTTAATTTGTCTCTTTTTATATTTATAATTACAATTGTAGTGGGAAAACAAACTGAAATGGATCCAAACGTCTAGACCTCTGATTTTACACCCAGTATTAATCCAGTAGTTTAACTATTCTTTATGTCAATTCTCCTCATGGAAAATGTGCTTTTTTGCTCATAATTATGTCTGATTTCTTTTGATTAATGCTTTTCTGTAATATTTCAGTGGCATTCACTGACTAATGAACATGTTTAAAATGGAAAGGACCTTACCCATTAGGCAGGGATTAATTACAGTGCTCATTCATCTATTACCTTCATATGTCACTGTTAGAAGTTGAATCATTTTGTAGAAAATACTGAATTACAGATGGTATCCTCTTAGCAGCTAGCTCAGTCATACCCTTAACATGCATAAAACCAAGCATGTAGTCATGTGATCTTTGTCCTAACAATATAATCGTTTTATTAATGTATCCTCTATTACAGCTACTACATAACACCTCAGTTGGACTCAGTTGGATGGAGTAAACACTATCTTTTGAGGAGTGGCTGTGTGGCTGACAACTCTAATTTTGTGGCTGGTAGAAGAACACCCCAACTGTTTACCATAATGCCAAGTGTTCAGGTAGGTGAAGTTTTTAGGTAAGACTGGGTTTTGGCTGTCTTTATTGTTCCAAGAAAGGCTAGCATAAAGTGACTTTCTAAACAGTTGGGAATAGTGATTGCCCTTGTACACAAAATCTGAGTAAAATATTTACATTTACAGCATTTAGCAAATTTACAATATACAATACAAAGCATGCAAGGGTCAAGGGTCTTGCTTGGGGCCTAATAGTGGTAACTTGACACCATTGACCTTCTGATGAGATTAATGTAAAATAACTTTATTGCACTGCAGTGACACCTCAGCTTCATCACCCAACGGCTTTATCACAAATTTAGTCCAAAATATTTCAAAATTAAACTGAATCCCCCCTCCCCCAGCAGAAAAGAGGAACATAAAGGCATTTAGCAGATGCCTTTGTCCAAAGCGACTTACAGTTGTGATAATATACAGTCTAAGCAATTAAGGGTGAAGGGCCTTGCTCAATGGACAAACAGTGGCAACCTGGGAGTGGTGGGTCCTGTACCAGCAATCTTCTGATTACTGTTCCAGTACCTTAACCACTAGGCTACAACTGCCAATTCCATATTTATACCAATTGTTTAGATGTTATGTTTGGAAGTTGGGAGTCCACATATCAGAATTTCACTTTGCAAAGCAAATTAAATAGAATTTAGTTGTTACCATATGAACTACATACATATTGAACTGATATAACCCTCAGTGCTAGTTGTATAGCACAAAAGTCAGCAATGTTTGCGTTTGTGGATTTCAGGGCCTATAGTGGTGTATCTATACTATAAAGAGTCCAACCCAATTTTGTCTTAAAACATTATATAGCCAAAAGTATGTGGACACCCTTAGTTATTGACTTTAGCTATTAAGCAGCATGATTTATATAAATTTGTTAGGTTGGCACGATGCCAATAAAGGTTTTTAAGGAACCACAAGGCAAACACCACACCACAGACACAAAGATCAGTTTTAACTGGTTTATTAATGACACAAAAGATCAGGCTACACAGGATTGGAGGAGCTCGGAATGGAAAGCAAGGGAACCAGGAGGTCGGGAAGAAGAACAGAGGAGGACCGGAGGAGCTTGGGAGAAGGAAGGTGTCGAAGAGCCAGGGGAATCCAATAGAATGGAAGGCATCCAGGAGCAGGTAGAGGCAAAAAGAGGGAAAAAGACAAGGCACTGTAACAAGAATACTAAAAAACGGTTAGCAGGTAGTAACTCACAGAAGCATCAACGAACGATCTGGTAAGAAGTGGTGGAAAACCAGGGGCTTATAAAGGCTGAGGAGCTGATTGAGCACAGGTATGCCTAATCAGCACTGCAGGAGATCCATTGGCTGGATAATTAAGGGTGACTTTCTCTTCAGCTCCCCCAGGTGTCGCCAAAACCACCCAGAGTGGTGCATACAGATTTAACCAGCATAGGAGGAACTCTTAACAAAATTAAATTAGTTACTTCCAACTTAAAGGGAACAGTTTGGAAATTGTGCACAAAGAAAGGTGTATAAAGACATGGTTTGAAGAGTTTGCTTTAAATGAACTCCACTGGCCTAAATAAATACATGACCGAAACCCAATTGAAGACCTTTAGAATAAATTGGAATATTTTTTGGAGTATTTATTTATGCATTTCACCCCCTTTTCCTCCCAACTGAGCATAGCCAATCCACTGCTGGAGTCCCTGATGGTGTCCTAAGCATGTATATTCGCATACGGAGAGCCATGCTACTCCACTTTCTGTACAGGCACCCTGGGCAACCAAGGGCGAACAGCATTAATAACCCCACCCCTTAGTCCAGAAAGAACAGACTAAGGGGTGGCTTCCACCCAGCAGATTGGAAGGCAATTTTGTCTGCTGCAGGCATTAGCTGATTGTGCCTGCTAGACTGCGCCCAGCCGACTGGTAGCAAAGCCGAGATTCGAGCTCGGAGCTCAGAATCTCAGCACCTAGGTGCCAACATGACCTCACCAATTTTTTTTTAATGCATTTTTCTCCCCATATTTGTCTTCCGCTGCTTGACAGACTCCAGATTTGCATCCAAGGAGAGCACGCCGCTGCCCACGCCTTCTTTACACGTGTACAGCCCTCCTCTTCTCGTCCGTGCGTCTCTTCTGCCAATCAGGGTCCTTACACAGCGTATGAAGACCCACCCACCCACATATAGTCTGGTCCCCACCCTGCAGATACGGTGGGCAATTTGTATCTGCTGCAGGCACTGCCAATTATGCCCGTCTGGTGTGCAACACCGAGCCTCGAACCCGGGAGTTCAGAAACTCGGTGCTGGTGCGTCAGCGGAATATCCCGCTGCGCCACCTGGGCGCCCGTCCAAATTGGATTTTAATGGAGGAGTAGCCAAACTTATGTCAATGCCTATGGCCTATGGCTTAATGAGACCATCAAGCTTATGATGACGTGTCCACAAACTTTTGTCCAAGTAGTGTACATAGGCCAGAATTTAACTTGTCCCAACAGGCAAATAAGTAGTAAGAAAGTCTGATATAAAAGCACAAGGATAAATGTAGTACTAAAGAGGTATACAATCTCTGCTGAGTATGAGGGGATGAATGCAACAGGCAGAACTGTATCAGTCTAAGCACTGAAGCATGGAAGAATCCTACCATACACACAAACATGCTCATTTCTGACTGTGTGCAGCATCAGATTTCCCTCTAGGAGGTCTAACATTGTAAATTTTTTTGCTATTTGAGCATCTGTTTCCTTTCATGCCAGTAAAGACTGGTGTCTCAGAGCTAAATAAAGTGATAGAATAAATTCACTGAAGAAAAAAAGACTTCAGTATATCTGATCATGTGGTTTGTCATTTGTTCTTGAATATATGGGGAAAGGAAGAGGATAATGAGTGTGAGCTGTGTAACAGGGTAGGGTCAGTACAGCACATCCTCTCTTGGTGTTTAGTTGCAATTAGTAAGAGAGGAGATACATATAGAGACATGACATAATGTTGGAGGTGTTAGCAAGTGCACAAGAGGAAGAAAGAATGAAAAGCAAATAGGGAAATAATAGCAGATGACTGACATTGGGTTCTCTGGATGACAGACATTGCCAGTTTTTTTGAATCGGCACTTAAAGGGCAGTCTCTGTGCCTCATTTACTTGGCTCATCATTGAGCTCATTGCTGTTTTTTATTATTATTTTTTTTTTGTGTGTGTTGCGTGTGTGCTTGTTTGGTTTTGTGGTTGATATGCTGGACTGAAGGACTGATAATTGGACCATTCCTGGCTAGTTGCCTTTTTGTTTATTGCCTTTACAAGAAAATCGCCTTGGATGCGAGCTGCCTTGAAGGGGTTTGTGGCAGCATTCCTCTTATGCGGTTGCCACAAGAGGTTCATGCTAGACAAGGGTGTTATCCAGCCAGTAGATAAGCGGTCTACTGTATTTATTTAGTTTTAACCACTGCTGATTTAGCTGGAAGAGTATAGTTGTCACTTGCTGGTGGATCAAGTAACTGGCACTAGTGGGAAAGGGGTGATCGCCTCTCCATTCTGTTTTTCTTGGTGGTCATGTGGAGTGTGGTGATCTCGGCTCCATAAAATGCATTTGCTGTTATATTCTCTATTCTCTTCTTGCTATTAATCATGGTTTGGTTCTTCTTGTCTTTGTATGGCTTTTTGGCCACATTATTGCTCTACCTTGGTTAAATATCCTGCAGTTGGGTTCATTCTTTATAATATCTAAAGTGCGGGCTATACTTAGTGCCTTCATGGTGAGGTGTGCACCACTTTGTTACACCTACTGTGTATTAAAAATTTAATAAGGGCCAAATTGTCATGACCAGATGACTGGGTTAAAGTATTTTCAAAGCAGTAAGAGGTACTTACAAGCAGCTGTGGTGAGTGCCCACTGATAGTGGTCTGAGAAGGGACAAGCCAAAGACTCATTGATGCCAGAAGACATGAATTCTGTGGTGTCTGGCCAACAAAGTCATTAGTGGGTCAAATTGTAGATATTTTTAAAACTGGTGATGAGGTAGATGACTGCAACACAGTGCATTAAATCTCTCTCTCTTGCAAAAGTAAAATGCAAGTTTAACTGCCCATGCTAACTCCTTGTTGAAAGCACCTACAATGGGCAAATAGTAACTGGACATTGGAACTATAGATTGGAGCAATGGTCCAGTAAATCCTGCTCTCTGCAAGATCATGTTGTCGGTGTGGCACGTGTGCATTGTAGAGGTTGAAGGACCTGTTTTGACAGCATATTTGGTTCTAATGGTTTGGCCTGGTGTGTGTGTGTGTACATATACACTGGATTACCTGGTGTAACAGGCAATCAGACATGAGTGTTGCCTGTGTTTGAGATCAATATCTTATTCTGAGGTATGAACTGCCCGGTCAATATGATTTTCTGTGCTTTTACTGGCACTATGTTGGGATTTTTCTGTAAAATAAAATCTCATTATGGTCGACCCACTATATTGATTTATGAGGCATTCCTTGATGAGCTATTACTTTTTAAGTATGATTGTAGGATTGATAAGGACGTGTAAAAGTGTAATGACCAAGAAAAGATACAATAAGTGACAAAATGAGTGATTTTCCAGAAACCAGAAAATTCCAGAAATCTAGATTTAATATCTGATAATATCTTTATAAGGTGTGTTAAATTTGTATGATTGTAGGACAGAGGCTCTAAACTACAAACAAATAAAAATATACTAGAATACCAATTATAATGTAGAACTCGGTTGTTTTGAAATTAAGAAGCAAACAAAACAAGCACTGATTATATATGAGGGTCAGTTCATTGACCTGCCCCATAGCCCTGCTTGCATACAAACTATGGATGACTCAAGTATCGGGGCATCATTGGACTTTAATCAGTAAATGCATTCTCATGTGAGCACGACTAAAGCTTCTAAATGACTTAGTTCAGGAACTTTAAGAAAGAAAAAACGGCCTTGAAATAAACAGATATATATAATCACGATTATAATAATAATAATAATAACAATATTGCAACAGTCACTGTGAGGAGGGACACAACCTTTTAAATAAAAAATGGTGGCTAAATGTGAGTGTGTGTGATGTATTGAGTCACAGAGCACCTACAAACGGTGGCTGTGGGGTAACAAGTCAACAGATTACTGTGTCACATGTTACAAGTCAACTTTGACTCTCTGCCCATGACCCTATTGAAGATAAAGCGGTTATTTACATTTACAGTACATTTTCAGCATTTAGCAGGCGCTTTTATCCAAAACGACTTACAGTATACAGTCTAAGCAATTAAGGGCCTTGCTCAAGGGCCCAACAGTGGCAACCTGGCAGTGATGAGGTTTGAACCAGCAACCTTCTGCTTACTAGTCCAGTACCTTAAACACTAGGCTACAACCGCCCTATGGTTATGAATGAAGGAGGCGCAAATTAAGAATGGATAAGTATGCTACCCCAAGACTCACTCACAATGATGGACCTACCTAATTGTTCAATAATCCACATTTACAACATATAAGAATATAAAGAGAAAGGCAAAGCGATCATTTCTATATTAAAGAAAAAAGATTATGTAACACTTGTATCATCAATGTGAAAAGCTATGTGTGCCACTCTTGTCAGCAACACATTTTCAAAAAATGGAAAACCAGTCTTTAAAATCCTTCTCCTTTTCTTGAAGAATTGCTTCATTCAGCTACACTGCTTTTAAGCAGAAAGGGCATCTCAATTTTTTTAACTCAGATCTTCTACTTGACCAATACAGAGTCTTAATTTCTTCCTCTTTTAGCCACTCTGGCTGGTCTTGCTGTTCTGCTTTCAAGCCAAATGCACTTGAGCTACCGATGCTAGACTGATGACTATACATTCTACTTTTACAGAATTTATAGTTCCATCAATTATTGCAATTTGCTCAGACCTTGATGCAGCAAAGCATCCCTGCTTGGCTGTTAGAGTCATATCCTTATTTTGCAGTGCTGTTAGCTATTGCCAAGTTCAGCTTTAGACTTTGCAAGGAAGCGTGTTAAATACTTTATATGGCATATATATATGTATACAGTATATATATACAGTGTATCACAAAAGTGAGTACACCCCTCACATTTCTGCAAATATTTCATTATATCTTTTCATGGGACAACACTATAGACATGAAACTTGGATATAACTTAGAGTAGTCAGTGTACAACTTGTATAGCAGTGTAGATTTACTGTCTTCTGAAAATAACTCAACACACAGCCATTAATGTCTAAATGGCTGGCAACATAAGTGAGTACACCCCACAGTGAACATGTCCAAATTGTGCCCAGTGTCAATATTTTGTGTGACCACCATTATTATCCAGCACTGCCTTAACCCTCCTGGGCATGGAATTCACCAGAGCTGCACAGGTTGCTACTGGAATCCTCTTCCACTCCTCCATGATGACATCACGGAGCTGGTGGATGTTAGACACCTTGAACTCCTCCACCTTCCACTTGAGGATGCGCCACAGGTGCTCAATTGGGTTTAGTCCATCACCTTTACCTTCAGCTTCCTCAGCAAGGCAGTTGTCATCTTGGAGGTTGTGTTTGGGGTCGTTATCCTGTTGGAAAACTGCCATGAGGCCCAGTTTTTGAAGGGAGGGGATCATGCTCTGTTTCAGAATGTCACAGTACATGTTGGAATTCATGTTTCCCTCAATGAACTGCAGCTCCCCAGTGCCAGCAACACTCATGCAGCCCAAGACCATGATGCTACCACCACCATGCTTGACTGTAGGCAAGATACAGTTGTCTTGGTACTTCTCACCAGGGCGCCGCCACACATGCTGGACACCATCTGAGCCAAACAAGTTTATCTTGGTCTCGTCAGACCACAGGGCATTCCAGTAATCCATGTTCTTGGACTGCTTGTCTTCAGCAAACTGTTTGCTGGCTTTCTTGTGCGTCAGCTTCCTTCTGGGATGACGACCATGCAGACCGAGTTGATGCAGTGTGCGGCGTATGGTCTGAGCACTGACAGGCTGACCTCCCACGTCTTCAACCTCTGCAGCAATGCTGGCAGCACTCATGTGTCTATTTTTTAAAGCCAACCTCTGGATATGACGCCGAACACGTGGACTCAACTTCTTTGGTCGACCCTGGCGAAGCCTGTTCCGAGTGGAACCTGTCCTGGAAAACCGCTGTATGACCTTGGCCACCATGCTGTAGCTCAGTTTCAGGGTGTTAGCAATCTTCTTATAGCCCAGGCCATCTTTGTGGAGAGCAACAATTCTATTTCTCACATCCTCAGAGAGTTCTTTGCCATGAGGTGCCATGTTGAATATCCAGTGGCCAGTATGAGAGAATTGTACCCAAAACACCAAATTTAACAGCCCTGCTCCCCATTTACACCTGGGACCTTGACACATGACACCAGGGAGGGACAACGACACATTTGGGCACAATTTGGACATGTTCACTGTGGGGTGTACTCACTTATGTTGCCAGCTATTTAGACATTAATGGCCGTGTGTTGAGTTATTTTCAGAAGACAGTAAATCTACACTGCTATACAAGCTGTACACTGACTACTCTAAGTTATATCCAAGTTTCATGTCTATAGTGTTGTCCCATGAAAAGATATAATGAAATATTTGCAGAAATGTGAGGGGTGTACTCACTTTTGTGATACACTGTATATATATATATATATATATATATATATATATATACATGTATTGGTATGTTTTATAAACTATGTTTCTTAAACTTTTTTATATAAAAATAATTTATCATTCCCAGGGTTTGCCAGAGGGGGTGGGCTTTCCTGCTGTGTCTTTGCACAGCACCATTCTTTTTCTTGTCATAGCAGTATCTTGCCCTTAGCTTGCTTACTAGTATACAGGCATTGGCTTCTGTAAAACTTTAATTGTAAAAAGTGATATACACCGATCAGCCATAACATTAAAACCACCTCCTTGTTTCTACACTCACTGTCCATTTTATCTGCTTCACCGACCATATAGAAGCACTTTGTAGTTCTACAATTACTGACTGTAGTCCATCTGTTTCTCTGCATGCTTTGTTAGCCCCCTTTCATGCTGTTCTTCAGTGGTCAGGACCCCCACAGGACCACCACAGAGCAGGTTTTATTTAGGTGGTGGATCATTCTCAGCACTGCAGTGACACTGACATGGTGGTGGTGTGTTAGTGTGTGTTGTGCTGGTATGAGTGGATCAGCCACAGCAGCGCTGCTGGAGTTTTTTAATACCGTGTCCACTCACTGTCTACTCTATTAGACACTCCTACCTAGTTGGTGGTCACAGGACGCTGCCCACGGGGCGCTGTTGGCTGGATATATTTGGCTGGTGGACTATTCGCAGTGCAGCAGTGACAGTGAGGTGTTTAAAAACTCCATCTGTGTCTTATTCACTCATACCAGCACAACACACACTAACACACCACCACCATGTCATTATAAGTGCAGTTCTGAGAATGATCCACCACCTAAATAATACCTACTCTGTGGGGTTCCTGACATTTAAGAACAGAGTGAAAGCAGGCTAAAAAAGTATGTAGACAGTCAGTAATTGTAGAACTACTGTACAAAGTGCTTCTATATGGTAAGTGGAGCTGATAAAATGGACAGTGAGTGTAGAAACAAGGAGGTGGTTTTAATGTTATGGCTGATCGGTGTATTTTAAGGTGTTTTTGAGTCTACAGCCACCAATCATAAACGCACCCCACTGTCATACTTGGTTGGACTTAAAGTACAGGTCCAATATTTTCCACTCTGGAGACAAGAGAAAGAGCTATTGCAGTGTACCAGTGTACCAGCAGGCTTATTACATACTTAAGAAATAAATCAGCTCCACATGAAATGCAAAGCCTTTCTGTTCTAACAACCATTATCTCAGAGGGAGTCTGAAGGAAAATCGAGTCTGAGTTAAAATTTATAATAGAGGGAAAAACAGGGAGAAGGTTTACATGATGGCTCTGTAAGTGAGGCACATTTTAGAGTAAAGAGATAAGCTTAAATTACTAATATAATTCCTAATAAACATTTTTATACTTTGAAACTGAGGCTCCCATTTGCCACTGATTCCACCATCCCGCCACCATTTTTCTTCCAGTTAAGTCTAGCAGTTGTATGGCAGTTGTAGCCTAGCGGTTAAGGTACTGGACTAGTACTCAGTAATTAGAAAATCGCTGCCAGGCTGCTGCTGTTGGCCCCTTAACAAGCAAGGCCCTTAACCCTCAATTGCTCAGACTGTACACCGATCAGGCGTAACATGATGACCACCTTCTTAGTATTGTGTTAGTCCCCCTTTTGCTGCCAAAACAGCCCTGCAACTGTAATGCACTGTGTATTCTGACCTTTCTATCAGAACCAGCATTAACTTCTTCAGCAATTTGAGCTACAGTAGCTCGTCTGTTGGATCGGACCACGTGCATCAATGAGCCTTGGCCGCCCATGACTCTGTCGCTGGTTTACCACTGTTCCTTCCTTGGACCACTTTTGATAGATACTGACCACTGCAGACCGGGAATAACCCACAAGAGCTGCAGTTTTGGAGATGCTCTGACCCAGTCGTCTAGCCATCACAATTTGGCCCTTGTCAAACTCACTCAAATTCTTACGCTTGACCATTTTTCCTGCTTCTAACACATCAACTATGAGGATACATTTTTCACTTGCTGCCTAATATATCCCACCCGCTAACAGGTGCCGTGATGAAGGGATAATCAGTGTTATTCACTTCACCTATCAGTGGTCATAATGTTATTCTTGGTTGGTGTATATTGTCACAGTATAGTCGCTTTGAATAAAGGTGTCTGCTAAATGCTGAAAATGTGAATGTCCAGCACACGCCTTTTTAGACAGGTGTAAAGTTGTTGCTAGTGACAAATTTATTCAACCAGGGTTGTGCTAGCTCAGTGGTTAAGGTACTAGACTAGTTATTATAAGGTTACAGGATTAAGCCCCACAAATGTAAGGCTTTTAACCTCAGCTGCTTGGTTTTTATTTGCTCACAAGTGCAATTCACTGTGCTGCATACATATCAAATAAATAATACAGCTGTCCCACAATTAAATTTTATAATCGAGATTAATAGATATTAATTGTGATTAAAGAACCAAATTAATCGTGATTAATTGACTAAGCAAAATTTGAACAGTTATGCACATTTTTATTGCACGAACACATTTACCAATAAAAAATGATAAAATGATGATAAAATTATTAAATCTAAATTATCTTTAGAAAGCCGGCCAATGCCTGTATAGAGTTGTTAACGGCTACCCATCTTTCAGCCAGTTATTTAAAATGCCAAGTCTGTTCACATTATCTGGCAAAAGTGAGGATCTTTTCCTGTTCATAACCCTGCCACTGAAAACAGGTGCTCAGGGTCCTAGTGAACCATTTCTAGATGCAACACGTATCACGTCATGTAGACCCACATCGTTAACTATGTTAAAACGTCTACAGTCCTTTGCGATCCATTTAACACCAGTGTTTGCAATGTTCCCACGACGTGTACAGTTCATGAGCTTTATATCCAAATCTATCTGAAATAAAGTCAGACTGAGTCTGAGCTCATTTTGCCTGTAACGCGTATCCATGCGCACAAACAAAAATGATTTTTTTTTTAAATACCCTACATTTTGCAATATGTAGCAGCAGCAGCTCGAGTAATTTGTAACTCACGACCGCAAACTGGAGAAAGACCAGTGTTATCGTTATACAGTATCAACACAATGTTGCTGTGTTAAATCAGCGCAAATTACCCCAGTGAAGTACAGTATGTTTAAAGTGGCACAAACATAGCCCAATAAAATCGTTTCATTAAAAAATTCTCGATTAATTTTTTTAAATCGCGATTAAAATGTAACGACAGCCCTAATAAATAATAATATTATAAGCTTTAACACATATGGAACATCAGGCTTTTGCCAGTGCTGTTAGCTCTGCAGATTATTCACTGATGTTAGAGGTTAAATCCAAGGCCTCTGGTTAGACCAGCCCAAAGAGAGGCTCGTCCTCACTTATTGCCATTCATCCTGATGTTAAAATCCAGAGTTCACACGCCACTGCGGTAAGAAGCTTTTATGACAAGTGTTAATGGAAGGCTTAGGAAGGTTGAACCTCCGTATGGTCATTTTTGATTGCAGCAGTAGTTGCTGTTGGCATTTTGACACAGGGAGATTCGCACAGGTGTATTTATTTTTCTCTGAAATTTTAGGGATGATTGTCCTCCCTTTACGCAAAGGACGAACCTCCTCTAGTGCTTATTTTCATAATGAATAGTTAAGTCACCAACAATTACAATCTTTTCAGTTAAAAATACTAAAATGGAAAGAAAATCAGCTAATTAAAGACCTTTGGGTATTTAGAAATGCTATATAAGCTAAATCATATAGGATTTTTTATCTGATTAAGATTTTTTTAGTTATATCAGCCATAAGCATTTCAAAGTGTTACGCTGTTAAGAAAATCCAGAACAAGCCAGACACCAAAGGGAATGATGACTCATTTTCCTGAGTGGGCTCCATGTTTGGACCCATGCTGGACAGGGACCACATCAGTTGGTGGAGTGGGATGTTGCTTGTTTTTTTGCCATCACTTTCCTTTCATTTCTTTCATTTTTTTTCAAAAGGGTTGCCATATTGTGACAACCAGTTTTCATTTCTGCACTATCCCTTTTGTATCTTGTTTCTCCATTGTGGTTTGCGGCTGTTTTGTGTCTTTCATTTGTTACTTTGTTTCCAGTATTTTGCCCACTGATTTTACAACCCCAAATCAGAAAAAGTTGGGACAGCATGGAAAGTTTCTTACATTTACTTTGACTTTTATTTGATTGCAGACAGGATGAACCTGAGATATTTAATGTTTTGTCTGGTCAACTTCATTGACTTGTTAAAAAATGCATGGATGTCCCTGGAAAAGATGACAACTTGAAGGCAGCATACGTTACTCTAAGATCTCAATGTACTTTTCTGCATTAATGCTGCCATCACAGAAGTGTAAATGACCTTTGCCAAGTGCACTGACACAGCCCCATATCATGACAGACCCTGGCTTTTGGACTTGTAGCTGATAACAGTCTGGATGGTCCTATTCATCTTTGGTCTGGAGCACACGGCGTCCATTTTTTCCAAAAAAGACCTGGAATGCTGATTCATCTGACCACAATACACATTTCCACTGTGTGATGGTCCATCCTAGATGCCTCTGAGCCCAGAGAAGTTGACGCCGCTTCTGGACATGGCTGGATATAAGGCTTCTTTTTTGCATAGTAAAGTTTTAAGTGGCATTTGTGCATGGAACTCTGTATTGTAGTGCTTGACAAAGGTTTGCCAAAGTAATCCCTCACCCATGTGGTTATATCAGCTATTGTTGAGTGGCGGTTCTTGATGCAGTGCCGTCTGAGGGATTGACGATGACATGTGTTCAGCTTAAGCCTGCGCCCTTGGCCTTTATGCACTGAAATTCCTCCTTGGCTAAGCATCCTGCTTAATGGGTTAATTTAAATTTTAGTAGTAATAAGTATAGACTAGTAATAAAAAGGTTGCCAGTTTAAGCATCACCACTATCAATATGCCACTGTTGGGCACCTGAGCAAGCTACGTAGTCACAAAAAGCCCTGAACTCAACCACACTGAACACCTTTGGGAGACAGTAAATATCAACATCAGTTGCAAGCCAGGTCTTTTCATCCAACATCAATGTCTGACCTCTTATAGACAAAAGCTGCAAGGGGGAATAAGACTCTGTATTAATCCCCATGGTTTTAAAATGGTATGTCTAACAAGCTCATGGTCAGCTGCCCACCTACCTTTGGCCATGTATTGTATTTTTTATTTCATATTACTTTCTTTTATGTTTAATAGCTGGTCTAAACTTATAATGACATGTCCCTTTAATGTTTTACTGCTTTCTTCTGTACACATAAAGATGTCCCGTGGACATGGGGGTTTGACCGAAAAATGTGTATCTGTGTAATTTTTGGTGCGATAATGGTACTGCCACTGTTAGGTTCTGTGGCGTCAGGGGAATGTGCCTTCTCTCCCTGACGCCACAGGCCTTACAGAGCAGTGAACGAGCTGGCTGAAATACCTGGCCAGCTCGTTAGGGCGAATGCGCTGCAGCTGTGTCCTGTGCCTTCCCCTATTTAAGGGATAGGCGCAGAGCTGCAGCCGTCGCATCTTCTGCGTTTGTTGGCCTTTTTCTTTCTTTCAGTTTGTTTGGCACTGCGGTGCCCTTTTATGTTTCTTTATTTGTTTTATCTCTAGATTGTGCCGCCGCACTGTGCCGCCGCCGCTGTGCCGCTGCCGCCGGGCCACCGCTATTGGGGCGCCACCAGGCCGCCGCCGCCGCCAAGCTGCCGCCATTTGAGGCGCCGCTGTCGTGCCGCCGCCGCCTGGTCGCTGCCTTCAGGTCGCCGTCGGGCCGCTGCCGCCGAGCCGTCGAGCCGCCGTGCCGCCGCCACTATGAGATCCTGTTAACGCGCCCAGAGGAACGTGACCCCCTCCCAGCGTAAACCGCTGGTGACAGCGTCGCGTTCCGCTGTCTGGAGCGCTATTACAGCGGCCACTTCCCAGCCAAACGGCTGGTGACAGCGCCGCTGTGTTCTGTAGCGTAATGACGCGGTTGCGTTCCAGCAATCCTTGCTGCCGACCGTAACACCCGGGCTTGTAAAAAGCCCGTGTTTTTTCCCCCTTCTCCGCCCCTTCCCCCGTTTTCCACCTCGCGAACCCGGTCGCTTCACCTCTTTAGTGCTGGGAGCGGTTTTGCTGTGGCAGGCTGCGTAAGCTCCCAGCCAGGAGGTGAGCGACCAGGGTTCGCGCCTCGCGCTTCCCCTTTTTGTTATTTGTGTTTTTCTGTTTATTTGCTTGTATATTGTGTTTATTATTTAGTAAATAAAACCCTTTATCCAACTTCCTCTGCATCCTTGGGTCCTTCCTCCCCGAATCATAACAGCCACAGGATGAACTTTGATGGTTAAAGCTGCCTAGCAGGGTACAAAGTGTCACTGTCCAATTATACAAGAGTCCAGTGAACCCTTATAACTGACGAGTGTGCAAAAACTTCAGGATAGCAAGATACTAACTCTTGTTTGTTCAATTAAAGCAATATTGTTTTATCTATATTACGTAAATTATAGAACTTTTACCATTTTATTCATGTTTGTAACAAAGAACTAAAGGATAATTGAATTTACAATGTAGTGCCTTTGGATTATCGTCCTGCTGCATAGCCCACCTGCACTTGAGCTTTAGGTCACAAACTGATGGGTGGACATTCTTAGAATTTTTCAGAATTTATAGTTCCATCTTTGACAAGTCGCACAAGTCCTGCAGAAGCAAAGCGGCCCCCGACTATCCCACTGCCACCACCATGTTTGACTCTTGGTATGTTGAGCCTATGGTGAAATGTGATGTAAACTTTATGCCAGATGTTCCAGGGCCCATGTCTTCTAACTAATTCCACCTTGATTTATCAGTGTGTTGTTTTTGGTCAGCAGTGGTTTGTGCCTTATAACTCTTCCATGCCATTTTTGCCCACTGTCTGTCTTATTGTGGAATTGTGTACGTTGACCTTAACTGAAGCAAGTGAGGTCTGAGGTTCTTTAGATGTTCATCGGGGTTCTTTTATGAGTTGTTGTTGTGTTGCTAGGCTGGGAACCCCTGAAAAGGTTCACCACTGTTTCAAGGTTTCTTCATTTACAGATAATGGCTTTAACTGTGGTTCGCTGGAGTCCCAGCACCTTAGCAATGACTTTGTATACTTTTCCAGACTAGTAAATTCCAAGCTTCTAGCATGATTCATATTGCAAGACAGGTTTTATTGAAGTGATGTTTGGTCTGGCAGTTATCATGCCTGGCTGTGGCTTGAAAAATTAAACCCAATTTTCAATTTAATTCAGATAATTGGTTAATTTAATAGCTAATGTAAGGCTAAAAAGCATTTTTTCCTCCAATAAAAGAAATAATCATTCATTTTATTTCACACAGAATATTTTAATGTTTACATTAAATTCATTAAATTGAATAATACCTGATTCTGCAAGGATAAATGGGCAAATATTCCACATTATAGTATAAGGCTTGTAAAGATCGAAAGCTAAAGGTGGCATTACATAAGTGATAAATCAGACAAGTGCTCACTTTTTAACCAAGTTACTCTAGTTTTAAATTTTTTTATTTATTTTCAGAAGTATATATATATTTTAGAGCTTTATAATGATTTTCTATCAGCACTGTATATACCCACCAGGGTGCTCAGATGCTACAGCAGTAAAGTATGCTGACCCGTCACCAATGACATTTTGCAGGTGCGGAGCTACACCTGGAACATCCTGGTTCTAACTTAAATTATTACTAGTCTAAACTAAACTAGACTAGTAATAAAAAGGTTTCCAATTTAGGTATCACCACTACCAATATGCCACTGTTGGGCACCTGAGCAAGTACATGGGCATGAGTTTGGTGTGGATGAATTCCAGTGACTTACAAAGAGCGATGAACTCAACCACACTAAACACCTTTGGGAGACAGTATATAATATGCAGTTGTGCTATTAGCCTCTCAGACGTCTGCACATACATGATTGGCTAATGTCTAAGGGGGGAAGAATGACCGAAACAAACCTAACCATTGGAGGTGCACTTGAGAGTGGGCTCTTAGTGCTGGTCCCAAGCATGGATAAAAATGATAGGTGTCAGGAGGGGCCAGGTTTGGTATGTAAAGCAGATCCACTGTAGCGAACCCTAAATACAGGAGCAGCTGAAAAAAAAAAACTATAAAACAGCTCCTGAAATGGTAGCTGAATATTGTGTTAGATTAGATTAGATTCAACTTTATTGTCATTGTGCAGAGTAAACAAGTACAAAGCCAATGAAATGCAGTAGCATCTAACCAGAAGTCCAAAATAAAGAATATTTACCTACATATATTACAGTTAAAGTGCAGAAGTTACCAGATAAGTGAGGAGACATAAGAATATTAAACAGATGTTGATTTTGAACAGATAATATTGGTATTAAACATATAATGATGATTGTACAGCGCATAGACTAATATGTAATTACAGAGTAATAAGGGTGACTAAAGTGGCTACATGAATGGGTAATGAATGAAAATAAATAAAGTATATAAGTATAGCATATATATACAATATATACATTACTGTTGTGCTGGTGTAAGTAGTGCAATAGTGCCATGTGTAAATTTGCAAAATACTGATGGTATAAACAGGTGAGATGATACATTTGTAAAAAAGTACAGAGTTCAATGTGGTTCAAAGTGCAGCGATACCATACAACTGTGGTATTTTAAAAAAAGGAAATCAAATTAACAAACTGTAGTGCTCTTTATTGTGTTTGTTTACTATATATGATCAAATGTGCTTTTATTTCTATTTGAGTGGTACAGAACATACAGAAAATATGTGTACAGTGTATATACACAATTTGCTGTAGTCTTTTGTATACTTAAAAATAATATAAAGCTAAATGATTCATGCTTGTGGTATAGAACACTGATATGTCACTAAACAGCGCGAGCTGGAGATTACGCTCACGTGAGAGAGAGAGAGAGAGAGAGAGAGAGAGAGAGAGTGTTTCTCAGCACGGTGTAACCGGTGTGTTCTCTCAGAGCTGAAGTGCTGCTCTGTTTGTAAGCTTCGTCTGTCTGTAAGACGCGGAATAAACGCTACTTTCTTCATTTCCTCCGAGCTTTTGGTTCACATTATGTCTTATTTTATGACTGTATAATGAATCTTAATCCATCTGCTTTTATACAGCCGAAGAGAGGCAACTTTTTCAGCTTCACTTCACTCCGCCTGTAACGCTCACATTCAGCAACATTCTCAACATAAACAGCAGCGTTCTGCAGCACTGAGGATATTATACACGGTAAGAAGTCAAAATGTTTATATTTGTATTTATCTTACATGAATCTGTTGCTTTAATCTGTTTAAAAGCCACTAGGCTGTTACATTTATTTATTAAATGTTGCAATAAGCAAAGACTAACTCAGTGTCATGTGTATGGAGCAGAGCAGGACTGGCTGGCATTTTATTGTTTTTATTTATTTTAAAACAATGAAATTAACATCCTTTACATGGAACTAAAATTTGCACATTGTAAAGTAGAATTATTATTTGTTAGATTTAGATGTGGAAACATTCATTATTTGTTTTTGTTTCCCTTTCAAAATAGGTGTTTATTTCTTTTTTTATTATTATTTTTAATTAAAAATCTACAAAACACTGACCAAGTGTGTTCAACAGTTTTACATAAAACTAGATAATTAAAAGCATGTCTTTAAAAAAATTACTCAAGTAAAAGTTAAAACTACTGTAGTAAAATTTTGTCATCAAATAATATTTGTAGTCGTGTATCAAAAGTGACAAAATTAAGAAAAATGATTAAAAGGTTAAACCCATTTCAAAACACAGGTTTAATTTTGCCCTTGTGAAATACTAACAGTTAAAATGTTTACTAATCAGTTCATAAATGTTAGTTAGCTAACTTAATTTAACCTGCAATCATTTCCAGAAAAGTTGGTACAATAAGTTGGCATTGTAAAACACAGTAAAAAGAAAAAAATCTGCTATTTGTTTGTTCTTTATATAAAAAAAACTGTATAAAAGTGCTGTGGATAATACTCAGAATTGAAACCTTTGAAAAAAAGTTTAAAAGTAACACATGATAAAGCTACTGTAGTAAAATTTGGTCATTAAATAATATTGTACTCGTGTAAGTGCCGTAGATAATACTCATAATTGAAACTTAAAAGTTTGCCTCTCCAAAAAAGTTTTAAAGTAACACATGATAAAGCTACTGTAGTAAAATTTGGTCATTAAATTGTATTTGTACTCGTGTATCAATAGTGCCATAGAATTACAAAATGTTTAAAAGGTTAAACCTATTTCAAAACAATAAGTTTGCATTGTTGCATAAGTTGGCATTGTAAAACACAGTAAAGAAATCTGCTATTTGTTTGTTCTCTATATAAAAGTTCTGTAGATAATACTTAAAATTGAAACTTAACAGTATGCCTTATGACTTAAGTAAAAGTTAAAGTAACACATGATAACGCTACTGTAGTAAAATTTGGTCATTAAATAATATTTGTACTTGTGTTTTAAGAGTCATAGAAAAAAAAAAAAAACAGTGAAGAGGTTAAACCCATTTCAAAACACAGATTTAATTTTGCTCTTATAAACTACTAGCAGCTAAAATGTTTACTAATCAGTTTATAAATGTTAATGTTAGCTAACTTAATTTAACCTACAATCATTTCCAGAAAGGTTGGTACAATACGTTGCCATTGTAATACACAGTAAAAAGAAAAATCTGCTATTTGTTTGTTCTCTATATAAAAACTCTGTATAAAAGTGCTGTAGATAATACTCAAAATTGAAACTTAAAACTCTCAAAAAAAGGTTTAAAGTAACACGTGATAAAGCTACTGTAGTCAAATTTGGTCATTAAAAAATATTTGTACTCGTGTATCAAAAGTGCCATAGAATTATAAACATAGTGAAGAGGTTAAACCCATTTCAAAACACAAAGATTTAATTTTGCACTTATGATACATTAACAGGGAAAATGTTTACTAATCAGTGCATAAATATTAGTGGGCGGCACGGTGGCTAAGTGGGTAGCACTGTCGCCTCACAGCAAGAAGGTCCTGGGTTCGATCCCCAGGTGGGGTGGTGCGGGTCCTTTCTGTGTGGAGTTTGCGTGTTCTCCCCGTGTCTGCATGGGTTTACTCCGGGTGCTCCGGTTTCCCCCCCACAGTCCAAAGACATGCAAGTGAGGTAAATTGGAGACACTAAAAATTGTCCATGACTCTTCGAATAAACTTGTGTAAACTGATGAATCTTGTGTAATGAGTAACTACCGTTCCTGTCATGAATGTAACCAAAAGTGTAAAACATGACATTAAAATCCTAATAAACAAACAAACATAAATGTTAGTTAGCTAACTTAATTTAACCTACAATAATTTCTAGAAAAGTTGGTACAAAGCATTGTAATTGTGAAACAGTGAAAAGTTAGTTTGTTATTTTAAATCTTTATTAAACTGACAAAGTACAGTTTTTACTAATTAACCTCATTGTATTTTGTAAATATAAACACGTTTAGAATTTGATGCCTGCAGCACACTCCAAATAGGTGTGGGTGGTGTGTGTAGCACTGTGTTCCATTATCTTTTATAGTAATGTGACTTTTTAATGGTTTGGAAACTGAGAATACTTACTGTTCCAGTTTGGCTGTGGAATTGTTCTCTGTTCTTGGTCGCCGCTGTCAAATTCTCCTTTTCATAATACACCATACATTATCAGATCTGGTCTGCAGGCTGGCTGGTCTAGCACATGCACCCTGTGTTTACGCAGCCTCACTGTTATGGCACATGCAAGTTGAGTTTAGGCATTGTCCTGTTGAAATAACCACAGACTTACCACGAAAATACATTGTCTTAATGGCAGTATGTCTTTCTAAAATCCCAATATATACCTCTGTGGTAGATGCCTCAATGATACCTTTATACATATGTTGTGGTCATTGACGCCCCCCTTGCCATGACAGATTATGGCTTTTACAGCTTTTGCTAATAACGATGGATGGTATCTTTCATTTTTGTCACAGAGCATTTTTCCCTGACAACAAGCTGATATGTGGACTCACCTGACCACATGTTCCACTGGCTTTCAGTTTGTCTGAGATGAGCGTTTCTGTATAGAATTGATGTCTTGGTTTTCTCCTAATAATATAGTTTCAGGTTGCATTTCTTGATGCAGTGGTAGACTGTGTTAAGTGACTTTTCTGAAGTGCCTCTTAGTCTATATATATATTCTGAGGGCTTGTTAACAGTAATTTCAGGCCTTGCCATACACAGAAATTTTTACAGTATTACATACGATTGTATACCTTAATTATTTGCATGGTCTTGTTCTTATTGGACTCATAGACAATGATCTCATGAAGTTTGGTACAAAGTGGTGAGCCATGACCCATCATTGCTAGTACAGATTGAGTCTTTGGTAAATCCCCTTTTATACCCAATCATGTTTCTCTCACCTGTTACCAGTATACCAGCTTATTGTGGAATCTTTCAAAACAGTGTAACTGACACCATATAGATAAACCTTGTGGGTATATAGTTAAAATATGTAGCCCATCTGTTTCCCCAGTGTTGGTTAGTTGTTGGTCACAGTGGAGCTGCTACTTAAATTTCTGGCATACTACAGTTCAGTTTAATACACTCAGTGTCAAATGTATTGCCATTACCCGTAC
This sequence comes from Trichomycterus rosablanca, assembly GCF_030014385.1. Lineage (NCBI taxonomy): Eukaryota > Metazoa > Chordata > Actinopteri > Siluriformes > Trichomycteridae > Trichomycterus > Trichomycterus rosablanca. Next base: position 9,679,083 of record NC_086010.1, on the reverse strand, counting down.
ACCCGCCTTTATGTAAGTAGCAGTGCATAAAACGATACAGATAAAAGTCAAATATTCAGTTATTTTACAATAAATATTACATAAAATAAAAAGTGATGCCAGACTGTCTGATTCTCGTCTCGTCTGTAGTTTCAACAGAATGGTCTGAAAAATAAGCAGCAATGTTGAGGGAAGAAACTCTTTGTAGATAAAAGAGGTCAGAGGAGAATAATCAGATTGGTTCAAGCAGACTGAAAGGTTATGGAACATTAAATAATCAGAATCACAATAAAGGTAAGCAGAAGAGCATATCAGAACTCAGATCAGCTACAGCAGCAGAAGACCACATCAGGTTTTACTCCTGTCAGATAAGAACATGACTGTTTACACCAAATTCTAACTCGAATATACCGTATGTTTAGCTGTGAGCCCATTCCCACTGTTGCCTCAATCAGAATCAGAACCACTTTATTGATGCGAAGAATTGCTTACGGGAATTGTCTCTGATTCTGGTTCAATCTTAAGAAAAGACAATGACTGACAGTAGACCAAAACATAGGCTAGTGCAACAGACTGAGCCACAATAGACAAAAAAAAAACAAGAAACAGTATTTACAGAGAACTTGGGGCAGATGCAAGTTTACCACAAATACATCACCAGTCCTATTAATTATACTTTTTAATTATTTGATAACCGAGGATACTAAATGGTGCCGGATTGTGGGTATAATTTTTGCCCATTCCTGCTTTATTTAATTTATTTGGTGTATTGGGACAGTTGTAGCCTAGTGGGTAGAGCTTTGGGCTATCAACTGAAAAGTTGAGAGTTTGAATCCCAGCTCTGCTGTGCAGCCAATGTTGGGTCCTTGAGCAAGGCCCAGGGGTGCTGTACAATGACTGACCCCGGCTTACAAAACGTCTGTACATATATATGACAAATAAAGGCATTCTGTTTTTATTCTATTAATACTTTTTCTTGTTCTTTTTTTACATGATCTGTATGCCGTATGGGGGTGGCACGTTGGCTCAGTGAGTAGCACTGTCGCCTCACAGCGAGAAGGTCCCGGGTTCGATTCCTAGGTGGAGCGGTCCAGATCCTTTCAAATGCGGAGTTTGCATGTTCTTCTTATGTGTGGGTTTCCCCCCACAGTCCAGAGACATGCTGGAGATGCTTAAATCGCTCTAGGTGTGTATGTGTGTGTGTGGGAGGAAACCGGAGCTCCCGGAGGAAACCCACACATCAGAAGAACATGCAAACTCGACATCTGAAAGGACCTGGACTGCTTTTTGCACTGTCTATATGTGGAGCAGTCCAGGTCCTTTCAAATGGGGAGTTTAGATGTTCTCCTAATTTGTGGGTTTCCTCCGGGAGCTCCGGTTACCTCCCAGTCCAAAGACATGCAGTCAGGTTAATTGGAGATTCTAAAATTGCCCTTTTTGGTTGTGTGTGTCTGCCCGATGATGAACTGGCAACCTGTCCAGGGTGTTTCCTACCTTTCACCCAGGGAATTGGACCCTAAATAGGATAGAAGCAGTAGTAAAACAGAAAATAAATGAATGAAAGTATGTCATATTCAAAATAGTTTAGGGTAGAATCGCTTTTATAGCCTAAAAACGTTTTAAAATGTAGGCATTAAGCCGCTCAGGTGGCGCAGCGGTAAAGTACGCTAGTGCACCAGAGTTGGGGTTTCGAATACATTGTATCGAATTTCAGCTCTTTCCGACTGGGCTGGGTGGCAGCATGAACAATGATTGGCTGTTGTTCAGGGTTAGAGGGTAAAAAAGTTGGATCATAGGTCCTCATAACTGGTGCAACTGCGGCCCCTGCTGGCTGACTGATGGCGCCTGCACAGGGCTGAGGAGTAATGCTGATGGGGGTGTGGCCCTCCATACACAGTGCCCGTTAGTGTATGAACTCGACTCGTGCAGGTGAAAAATGCAGTCTGTACTGACTGTACGTGTCGGAGGCAGGCATTATATTACAGTAGTAACTTGAAACTCAACGACGTTGGTTCTGGGAGTGGTGTTGAGTTTCAAAGTATTTTTTTCCCATAAGGATGTATGGGCAACCTGTTAATGTGTTCCATAGTTCTGTGGAACTGCGTATGTTTTAGGCTAATGTAAAATAATGGGGTTGCTTTTGGCACTGAAAATAACACAAATATATTATAAAAACACTGAAATACAATTGAAAAACTGTTAAATACAACAAAACCTGTGCTTTACCTTGGCTTCTTTATTGTTTCCTTATGCCTCTTAATTGTAGAGATGCTTGATCTTGGAATACTGTATTCCGCTTTTCCTTTTTCCATTAACCTTTAGTGGGTTAATGTTTTTAGACACCTAGTTACAAAGGACACGCTGTCAATTGGTATACTGCTCAGCATAATAGATGCATGATTAAAAAAGAGATTTACATTTTTAAGCTCAGCAAAAGTGAACAAGACCATTAAAGATTAATGCAGTAGCTTGCTTTCTTCAGTATCAGGTACATTAATGTCTGATACTGTAGCACATACACTGATCAGCCATAACATTAAAACCACCTCCTTGTTTCTACACTCGCTGTCCATTTTATCAGCTCCACTTACCATATAGAAGCACTTTAGTTCTCTGCATACTTTTTTAGCCTGCTTTCACCCTATTCTTCAAAGGTCAGGACCACCACAGAGCAGGTATTATTTAGGTGGTGGATCATTCTCAGCACTGCAGTGACACTGACATGGTGGTGGTGTGTTAGTGTGTGTTGTGCTGGTATGAGTGGATCAGACACAGCAGCGCTGCTGGAGTTTTTTAATACCGTGTCCACTCGCTGTCCACTCTGTTAGACACTTCTACCTAGTTGGTCCACCTTGTAGATGTAAAGTCAGAGATGATGGCTCATTTATTGCTGCTGTTTGAGTCGGTCATCTTCTAGACCTTCATCAGTGGTCTCAGGAAGCTGCCCACGGGGCGCTGTTGGCTTGATATATTTTTGGTTGGTGGACTATTCTCAGTCCAGCAGTGACAGTGAGGGGTTTAAAAACTCCATCAGTGCTGCTGTGTCTTATCCACTTATACCAGTGGTCCTGTGCGGGTCCTGACCATTGAAGAACAGGGTGAAAGAGGGCTAACAAAGCATGCGGAGAAACAGATGGACTACAGTCAGTAATTGTAGAACTACAAAGTGCTTCTATACAGTGAGTGTAGAAACAAGGAGGTGGTTTTAATGTTATGGCTGATCAGTGTATATACGTGAAGACATACAATTTTACCAATAAATTGAGCCGTACCATTTCGTGTCTCATTTGCCTGCCTTTACTCCTATTATCGGTCGCGTCTTTCATAAGGTTGCAGTTGTGCAAGCCAGAGAATGCACTGAATGTAATGTAAGAAGCTGCACCAATCAGGCATAACATTATGACCACCTTCGTAATGTTGTGTTGGTCCCCCTTTTGCTGCCAAAACAGCCCTGACCCATCGAGGCATGGACTCCACTAGACCCCTGAAGGTGTGCTGTGGTATCTGGCACCAAGATCTCACACCATGCGAGGTGGGGCCTCCATGGATCAGACTTGTTTGTCCAGCACATCCCACAGATGCTTAAATGAATTGATATCTGGGAAATTTGGAGGCCAAGTCAAGACCTCAAACTCATTGTTGTACTCCTTAAACCATTCCTGAAGCATTTTTGATGTGTGACAGGGCTCATTATCCTGCTTAAAGAGGCCACAGCCATCAGGGAAAGGGTGTGCATGGTGTGCAACAATGCTTAGATAGGTGGTACCTACCTTTTTTCTGCTTCTGACGCAATAACTTTGAGGATAGTGTTCACTTGCTGCTTAATATATCCCACCCACTAACAGGTGCCGTGATGAAGCGATAATCAGTGTTATTCACTTCACCTATCAGGGGTCATACTGTTATGCCCGGGTCAGAACCATGAATCTAGTGTATTTTTGTATTAATTACTTGGATCTGTATCCAAGTATTAATTAGGAGGGTCAGAACCATGAATCTAGTGTATTTTTTTATTAATTACTTGGATCTGGACACTAACGATGAATAAAAATTACCTAGCAAACCTCATTTTAATTAACTTTGGTCAGAGTTTACTTGTTACTTGGCTATTTCTAAAACTTGCTGCAGTTTGTTAACTTTTAAAGCACTTAAAATTCACAAATTCAGACAAAAATTCATAACGCAGGACTTATTACAAGTCTTCTCGTTTTGTCCGGTTGGTGCTGGAACATAAGGCTCATCGTACAGAATGATGTAAGAATGAGATAGCAGATAGTGGCTGCCTGTCACATCCTGTCAGTCTGATACCAAAAAAGCAAGTTATCCTCCTAATCTCTCACACAGCCTCACGGTTTCACTTCATTATCGTTCGAATCCAACCCTTTTGACCTTCCCAGACAGCGGTGAGGTGACAGGTGAGGCTGCGGTATGTAATCTGTGGAAAAATTGTGAGCTGCTGTGTTCTGTCTGTACTGAGCTGATCTATGCAGTTTGCTTGCCTCAAGGCTGTATAATTCAGCGAGAGAAAAAAAAGTTTGGAAAAGAATGAGATATTGGCTGACTTTCAGTTCCACTGAGAGAGTTAGAGACTGGGAAGTAATTTACTTTATGGGCACAGAGATGGACAGAATATTTTAATAATGTATTAATAGCTAAACACTGACTACACGGTCCTAAATGTATTCAGTGACTGACTAAGCAGAAAATGATTTATTACTGTATTCAAACATATATGGACACCCCTCACAATTATTAAACACCTATTAATGGGTGTACACACTGATCAGCCATAACATTAAAACCACCTTCTTGTTTCTACACACATTGTCCATTTTATCAGCTCCACTTACCATTTAGAAGCACTTTGTTGTTCTACAATTACTGACTGTACTCCATCTGTTTCTCTGCATGCTTTGTTAGCCCCATTTCTTGCTGTTCTTCACCACAGAGTAAATGTTATTTAGGTGGTGGATCATTCTCAGCACTGCAGTGACACTGACATGGTGGTGGTGTGTTAGTGTGTGTTGTGCTGGTATGAGTGGATCAGACACAGTAATGCTGATGGGGTTTTTAAACACCTCACTGTCACTGCTGGACTGAGAATTGTCCACCAATCAAAAATATATCTAGCCAACAGTGGCCTGTGACCACTGATGAAGGTCTAGAAGATGACCAACTCAAACAGCAGCAATAGATAGGTAGGAGTGTCTAATAGAGTGGACAGTGTGTGGACACGGTAATTAAAAACTACTGCAGCGCTGCCGTGTCTGATCCACTCATACCAGCACAACACACACTAACACACCACCACCATGTCAGTGTCACTGCAGTGCTGAGAATTATCCACCACCTAAATAATACCTGCTCTGTGGTGGTCCTGTGGTCCTGACCATTAAAGAACAGGGTGAAAGCAGTTAAAGGTATGTAGAGAAACATATGGACTACAGTCAGTAATTGTAGGACTACAAAGTGGAGCTGATAAAATAGACACTGAGTGTAGAAACAATGAGGTGGTTTTAATGTTCTGGATTATCAGTGTATGGAAGGATGGTTTGTTTTGTCTTTGCCACAGAGAACGCATCATCAATTATTTCCTAAAAAAAAGTGATCTCTGGACTCATCTGACCACAGCACATGTTTGCCATCTGAAATAAGCTTGGGCCAAAAGAACTCAGCAGTGTTTATAGATAGAATAGTTGTCTGGCTTTCTCTTTGCATATTAAAGGTTTAGGTTACATTTTTTAATGCAGTGGCGGGCTGTGTTAAATGCCAACAGTTTACTGAAGTAGTCCCGAGCCCATGTGGCTATATTTATCACAGTAGCATTGTTGTTCCTGTTCCAGCATGACTGTGTCTTGGTGAGGTGGTACTCCAGAGTCCTGACCTCAACCCCTTTGAGATGTCATGAAATGGAGACTGTTCTAGCTGCAAAGTGCACCGAGATGAGTTGAAATGTCAAGCAGTGATGTACTGGACTGTCCTCCACATGTGGTAAATATTGTCGTAGTAATGGGTGAAGCGAGCTACTCCACACCCACTGAGAGTTGGAGGTCAGCACTTAGAGAGAGACCGTCATGTTGCTGACAGCTCAGATTTATTTTTAATCTGCTGGATGTTGGCAACAGATCGTGTGGCTTGTGGGCTTTTCTCTGCGGAAGCCTGCGGTGAAACCTGCTTTGTTTTCCAGCTGGATGAAAAGGAAAAAACAGGAGAGCTTATGACCTTGCCAGGTACCTTATCCTTCATGTAGTATTCTATACAAGGCCCTGAACGAATCTCAATTGGTATTCCAAGCACCCTTGTCCCTCTGCCCTTTTCCCACAATCGCAGATAAATGAGTGTGTGTGTGCTCTTTGTTTGTGTGTTTGTCTGAGGATCTAAAAAGTTGTTTATATTCTTAACCTTTAATCGTTTACATCTCAAAATGGTCATTTAACAATAGTGAAATTAATGCTATAGAAAATTAAGCATAACGACAGATGCAAATACCTCACACACTGTAATATAAACACACAGATCTGTCAAATTTTTTTAGTTAGCCCCCTTTCATGCTGTTCTTCAATAGTTAGGACCCCCACAGGACCACCACATCAAGTATTATTTAGGTGGTGGATCATTCATCACTGCAGTGACACTGACATGGTGGTGGTGTGTTAGTGTGTGTTGTGCTGGTATGAATGGATCAGACACAGCAGCACTGCTGGAGTTTTTAAATACCGTGTCCACTCTATTAGACACTCCTACCTAGTTGGTCCACCTTGTAGACGTAAAGTCAGCCTTGGAGCCTGTTTTAGCTGCAAAGTGCACTGAGATGAGTTGAAATAAGAAGCAGTGGTTTACTGCACTGTCCTCAACATATGGTCAATATTGTTGTTGTAATAGTTGACAGTACAGCAAGGGCTACAAATATGTAAATTGGGATTTTAATAATTTTTGTAACTGTTCTTTTGTGTTACTGAATTATTGGAACAAATGTTTTGGTTTGCTGTGTTTGCTCTGTGAGTTCAGAAGGTACGCTAGGTCAAAATATACACACAGCAACTTCCCTTGGATTTTTTTGGCTCACGACCCACCCAAGGGTCGCGACCCAGGATTGGAAAAACACTGGTGTATTATTAGCGTACTTCTAATCTTATATTGGTACATAATGCAAAATATCCACATCATTTTTGTAAAAGACCCACACGTGCATAGTTCAACATGCCGTAATGTAGACTCCATACTAACAGTTCAGTTGGTGATTTTAACATGTAACAGTTTCAAAGCTTGTGATTTAATCTTAATTAATGCATAAGATTTGGGTTTGGGTTCGATCTTCAATGCTCTCTTTGCATGAATCTGCAAAACATAGCTGGTATGTGGTTGAGGGTAAGTTTTAAATCAGCAGTCCAGACTCTCCCACTACTGCTAGTGTGTGAGAGAAATATGTGGCTTCTATGATTATTAATGTGTTGGTGTTAAAAGTTCTATACTGTTGTTCACATTTGTAGCATGACCATCTAAATTCTTATTAGTGATTATGATTGACTACAGCTAGTGACTCATAGTCACGATCATATATTGATCTTATATTAAATTTGGTCACAATTGTTTGTTGCTTTAGATAAAAGTATTTGTTAAATGTTTTAAATAAAATTACCTAAAATTAAATTAACTAAATATTGTTAATGTTCTATTGGTTTATATATTCTAAATTATTTTACTGTATGAGTATTTATTAAAAATAAATTAATAATTATCAATAATAATATTAATCTTATTGGAATAAATTAGTAATGTTAATATTATTAGAATATTAATTAAAACAATTTGGATGGTCAGTTGGCACAGAGGTAAAGTGTTCTAGCCACTAATGCTGATACTTGAGGATCCAGGGATTGAATCTCAGCAGTGCTATCAGCCAGTCGTGCGTCTGCAAGGACATGATTAGTTGATGTTGGGGGGTGGATGGCTGACACAGCTCAGCTACTGGATTGTGCGCTTCCTACTTATCTTTTAATGCCGATCCCAAGCTCGGATAAAAATAGTTAAATTTCTGGTGTAAAAACTGTGCTTAATCTGGTATGTGGACCAGATCTGCTGTTGCCACCCCTGAAGAGCTGAAACATCATATTTTCTTTTTTTGTATAACCAGAATCATCCACCCAGTAGGACATAACAATTGTGAAATTAGGGTTTTGAGTTGTAGAAAGCCTTTCCGGAAGAGTAGAGGCTGTTATAACTGTGAAAATGTCAAATTTTAATGGATTTAAAATAGGACACATTTCCCTCTTTATTTCTTCTTTCTGTTACTTTTTCTGTTGCACACATTTCCTAACAGTTCTCTTTCTTCCTTCATGATGTCCCGTAGGTGCCTGTTATTCCTGCTCTCCCATGAAGACAAGACCTCCATGACCCCAATTGCCTCATTCTCATAACAAGGCTCATTTTTCTTCAAAGCCAGAGGAGTTTCATCACTTTAAATCATACTAACAACGCCGGTAGCAACCGGAGCACAAACTGCCGGAGTCTGCAGAATCCTTTCTTACTTTTTCTTACTTTTTGCTCAGTTTAGATTGAAAGATGCACCTCAGCGCCAGAAAGTCTACAATTTTGTCATTTTGCTCTGCTTAGTTGGACAGACATTTATTACTCTATCATTTTTACAAGAATTTAAAACTTAATTCAACAGAACTTCAATTTTTTAAGCAAGACCTTCGATGCGCTTTTGTGGCTCCCTCATTCTTCCTCATGTGTAGTGTAATCTGGCAGGTGTTTTTGTTGCTCCCCCTAGCGGACCTGGATTTCTGGGGGTCAAGCTTTACCGTGAGGGCTGTTCCTTCGGCCCGGACAGTGCTTGAAAGCCATCGGAAAAGCCTGCAGAGACAGAAAAGGAACTGGGTATGGAATCAATTTTTTGTACTGGAGGAATATACAGGCAGCGATCCGCTTTACGTAGGCAAGGTAAAGTACAATACGTTTCAATTTCTTTATTTTTAATGTTCTGTAACACACATTTATTGTTTATTCTGGTCTAACGAAGCATTGCAAAAGAATACTGTGCTGCCTATTTCAAAAAACAAACGAACAAAAAAAAAAAAAATAAAAAGTCAAGGCGCTCGGGTGGTGCAGTCTGATACCACGGACCGGTTTCATATGAGATATAATTTCATGGACTGGCGGGGGCGGGGGGATTTAAAATAGAATAACTGTAGAATGGAAAATCAGTGTGAATCCTGAGCTTTTTTTGCTGCAACGAGACGCTGTCCCCACCTAGTGGTGATTGGGGGCAATAACACCTGAACAGTATTGGAAATTTAATTACTCTTGTAGCGATCTCTAATCATTTATTATTTCTGTGCAGCCCAGTAATATGGCCCAGTGGTTGGGGACTACTGGTCTAATACACTAGCTTACTCCTGTCGAGATCTCAAGCTCTTGTGTTTGAATGTCATGCCATATGCATTGCTATCACTGTCAATACAAAAATGTGCCCTGTGCTGTCTGGTCGAGGCTTATGTATTAGTGGTGGATGAAGGCATAGCGTGGCTCATTCATTCATGGCTTTCTGTGGAAATCTACTGCTGGCAGGTAAAAAGAAGCAGCCAGTGACTGCAAGTGCAGCTTTTTTTATCTTAGTGTGAAGGATAATAATTGTAATAAGTGTTCCGGGTCTTTTATGTGTGGAGTTTGCATGTTCTCCCCGTGTCTGCGTGGGTTTCCTTTGGGAGCTCCGGTTTCCACCCACAATCCAAAGACATGCAATGAGGTGAATTGGATATACAAAATTGTCCATAATTGTGTTTGACATTAACCTTGTGAACTGATGAACTTTGTGGAACGAGTAACTACCTGTCTAATCATGAATGTAACCAAAGTGTGTAAAACATGACGTTGTTCCTGTGAGGTGCACTACATAGGGTATTTCACAATTTTAAGTGAGATTCCAATCCAAAGGTAACGAAAATGTTCAAATAAAGTGAACTTCAAACTGTGTAGGGAGTAGGGAGCGACGCTTCATCACTACGCCGGAAGCTGGCTGTAACATTTACCCATTGCGTTCGTCGCGGGATAAGACGCAGCGGGTTGCTGATGCTAGGGACTCTTGTTGTTTACGAGTCATTTGTTTGCAAGTCATGAGTCGAGTCAGTCATTTGAAACGAGTCTGAGTCGAGTCTAAAGTTGCTGTATGTGCTGCCCGAGTCCCCATCTCTGATCTTTAATGCTCACTTTGCATTCATCTGCAAAACATAGCTGGTATGTGGGTGAGGGTGAGGGTTTTAAATCAGCAGTCTAAACTGTCCCACTACTGCTAATGTGTGAGAGGTCTGTGGCTTCACTCTTAATTCAAATCAACACACAGCTGTAAAAATATGTTAAATGACCTTTTAAGCACGAACATTAATTGAACAGTGACTTCTTTGTTGGTTATTATTTAATTAGTTCATTATTTACACATTACTCCAGTTGTGAAAAGTGAAAATTTACACTTATACACTTTATCGAGGTTGGGTCACTGGGTACTATGCAGTGACACACCCGAGACAGAACCCCGGCTCATCGTTGGGCCTTGGCCACCACATCCCCCACTACCATGCATTGCCAGTCATGTCTGTATGTAGACACCTGAATGGCCCATAGCACCCACCCTGACCAGAATTAACCGTTTATCATAAATGAGTAAATAAATTGTGTTTATTTGACAGTTGTTGCGACTTTGAGTCAAAACGTGAAGTAGTTAAAGGAACTAGTGGTGATACAGGTGCACCAAGACCTTCTACTAACTTCTAGGAAACAAGTACAATATAGTTGTTAATGGAATAGACAGAACCTCATCTGAATGAAAGAGTTGCAGGAAGAGCTACAAGAGAATCCGTAGGGGGGAAATGAGCTTCTCTATATGCAAATTAGTTCCCCCTCCCGCTTGCTTGACACCAGCGATACGAATTGGGTGCGGGCAAAAGTTTAATAAATGTCTAAACTTAATAAGTTTGCTGAAATCTATTTGTATACTTATTAGCCATATGATTTTTAATAAAATTTCAATTTGTTGTTTTAGTATTTGGCTTGTTGTTGGCCGTTTTTAAACCTAAAAGTGTAATAGGGCTGCCACTAAAGACTATTTTTCTATCGATTAATCTATAGACTATTCTGTCGATTAGTCGATTAATCTAAACGATTAATTTTCCTCCAAAAAATTTGATTCATAGTCTTATTTAAGCTTCTTTTATGTTAACAACAAACTGTATGGCATAATAACATGGCACAAAACTAAATGTAAACAGGGTTTATGTCCACATTATCAAATTCTCAAGTGCTCCATATTAAACAAAGTGCAGCATGTGTTTATGGCATCCTCTACACAAAGCAAAGTGCTTAAACTTATAGCAGAAATAAAATTGCTATAGACGTGGGCACGTCTCATTAAGTCCAACATACAGTAACGACAGAATGAGATTCTAACCTACACATTCACTCAAAACTTACTTCACATTCTAAGCGACGTAAACAAAGTGGTAAGTGTTTCACATGAGAAGCTTTTTGCCCTTTGAGCGCCACGGCAAACTCAAAAATCGTGAGGTCTAACTGAACTCACTAAGAAATACGATATTTTATACGACTTGGTCATGCACGCACAAAGTAGTGCTGAGGGAAATCATATGAATGCTTATATGAATGTAAACATTGTAGAAATTAAAAGGGATCATTTATAAACATGCATCGACTTTTAGGTTATATTAGGTCGACTAGGACCAATTGCGGCAGCCCTAAAAATAATCAGATCATTAGCAAGAAATTACCAAGAACCAGAGATAATATCACATGTCAATGTTACAGTATTAGCGAGTAAAAGAATTAGTAAGGATTATCTTTAAATGTTAACATCTGTTAATAGTGAAACAGCTCACCAGTAATACCAGCTGAAAAGGCTTCTATAACCTAAAACTTATTCCTCCATGCATAACCGGAGGAAGAATTGCAGTCACTGCTGCATTTTCCACAAGACACCTCTCTAGAGCAACACCATACTCAAATCCTAATTCATAACTCCACACAACTCATATGAAACACTCTGAAATGTTTCTCAGACAGCAGTGCTTTTTATTACTCCTTGTAGACAGAAACCTGTAAAAAAGAAACTCGTAGTTTTTTTTTGTCTTTTTCTCAGGTCTTCACTTCTTCTGACACTTTTACGAGATTTTTCCTTCTTTGAGAGCTGTAAAATTTTATGGCTTTGGGCTTTTCGGATACCTTTTTCCTCTGGAAACATTTTTTTTTTTTGAAAGAACTTATTGTATTGTATTTTATATCAAAATTTTAGGTTGTGTTTATATTTGTTGGCATTGGTTCAATTAAAACAACCCCTGCTGCTATCGCTCTGTTAGTTCTGTTTGTGTGATAGTTTCCTTTCGAACTCTAGTGTGCACCAAATAAGTGGACCAAGAGCGTTTGAGCAGGGGGTCTCGGGTTCATTTCTGAACTAATTCTGGTGTGATTAGTTTTAGGTATGAACACAATACAAGCCAAAGGCATCTAAACAATCAAATACAGTATGTGATGTCACAAGATGTGCCCTGAAAGAACAGAGTACCTTCTTTGCTGTGTGCAGCATAGGCATTTTTATTATTATTATTAATTGATTAATTTAATAATTTATTAAAATACTTATTTTGATTAGTTGTAAATTTGCAAGAAGTGAGTGATCAGGTTTTTTTAATTCTTGCAAAATTACTGATGTAATGACAAAAAACTTTTTTTTTTTTTGCATTTTTCCCCCATTTCCCCCAATTTTCCTTTCAATCTAGTCATATCCAATCATCCAATTGCATTACACTTCCTCTCTACTGATGTTAATCTCCACCCTGGTTGAGGAGAGCTGTGACTAACACACTTCCCCTCAAAAACGTGTGCAGTGGTTAACTGCATCTTTTCACCTGCACAAGGCGAGTTCATATGTGGATCAGCTTTGTGTACTCACTATCCCTTGACTCTGTGCAGGCTCCATCAATCAGCCAGTAGAGGTCGTAATTGCATACTTATGAGCAATCCCCTTTGGCATCCTGCCTTTGAACAACAGCCAATCATTGTTCATGTAGGCACCCAGCCTGCCGGAGTTTCGAACTTACGCGTTTGAAATGTCAGCTCTGGTGTGCTAGCGTGTTTTACCGCTGCGACACCTGAGTGTCATTTTTTAATATATATATTTTTTAAATGTTTTTAATTTCTGTCCCAGGTTATTTGGATCTATCAATAATATTATGGACTGTAGATGGTAAAATACCAAAACTTCTTGCAATTGTGTGTAAAGAAACTTTGTTGGGTTATTTACACTGATCAGCCATAACCACCTCTATGTTTCTACACTCACTGTCCATTTTATCAGCTCCACTTACCATATAGAAGCACTTTGTAGTTCTGCAATTACTGACTGTAGTCCATCTGTTTCTCTGTATGCTTTGTTAGACTGCTTTCACCCTGTTTTTCAGTGGTGGTGGTGTGTTAGTGTGTGTTGTGCTGGTATGAGTGGATAAGACACAGCAGCACTGATGGAGTTTTTAAACACCTCACTGTCACTGCTGGACTGAAAATAGTCCACCAACCAAAAATATCCAGCCAACAGCGCCCCATGGGCAGCGTCCTGTGACCACTGATGAAGGTCTAGAAGATGACCAACTCAAACAGCAGCAATAGATGAGCGATCGTCTCTGACTTTACATCTACAAGGTGGACCAACTAGGTAGGAGTTAATAGAGTGGACAGTGAGTGGACACGGTGTTTAAAAACTCCAGCAGCGCTGCTGTGTCTGATCCACTCATACCAGCACCATGTCAGTGTCACAGCAGTGCAGAGAATGATCCACCACCTAAATAATACCTACTCTGTAGTGGTCCTTGGAGAGTCCTGACCATTGAAGAACAGCATGAAAGGGGGGTAAGAAAGCATGCAGAGAAACAGTCAGTAATTGTAGAACCACAAAGTGCTTCTATATGGTAAGTGGAGCTGATAAAATGGACAGTGAGTGTAGAAACCAGGAGATGGTTTTAATGTTATGGCTGATCAGTGTATATATGTGCAATATAATAAAAATCATTTTAAGCAGTCAGTTGTTACCATTTTGTTATCATTATCACGAAAAGCTAACCACACTGTGACCTTTATTCCTGCTTGCTGATGGCTAAAACAGAAAGACTAAGAGATAAAAACTAGACCTGCATCACTGTGTGTAGAAAGTTGGCTTAAGGCATGTAGAATTTGCATTTATATGATATTTTTTTTGTAGCAACACCTCCCTGTGTTTGGCCATTAGCAATAGCACTGTGTCATAATCCTTTTATGGATCAGATAAAGGACAAACAGCAGGATCCCTGAATGGATAAACATGTGTGAACTTAAAATCCCTCTCACGCAGAGTCCAAAACTGCTTTTATTCATTCAAGTGCTGTACAGTCCAAATTTCACTTTTTTAATTAGAAAAAAATGCAAGCTGGGCTTGCTGTGTGTGCAAATTAATTTTAAGCAGATTTAAAGTGTGTTAGCCATGCACTTTCTTATATGTAGGAAATTATTTTCTTATAAACAGTTACTGAATTAATTATTTTAAAAATGTGAAGTAAAATTGATGTATTTGTAAGATTTTTTAATGAATTTAGTATTAAGGTGTTTTTTTTTTATTTATTTAATTTATTTTTTTATGCATTTTTCTCCCCATTTTTCTTCCTGATTTAGCACATCCAATCTGTCTTCCGCTGCTGACAGACTCCAAATTTGCATCCAAGGAGAGCATGCCGCTGCCCACGCCTTCTTTACACGTGTACAGCCCTCTTCTTCTCGTCCGTGCTTCCTGCATGGACGTCTCTTCTGCCAATCAGGGTCTTTACACAGTGTATGAAGACCCACCCAGCCAAGCACATATAGTCCGGTCCCCACCCTGCAGATATGGTGGCCAATTAGTATCTGCTGCAGGCACTGCCAATTATGCCCGCCAGATGGCGCCCAGTCGACCAGTGGCAACACTGAGCCTCGAACACGGGAGTTCAGAAACTCTGTGCTGATGCGTCAGTGGAATATCCCGCCGCGCCACCTGGGCGCATTAAGGTGGTTTTTAAGTAAATTTAATGGTAGTAATTTAATGTATGTTTGTTTGTTTATTAGGATTTAGGTTTACACTCAACTTAAACTCAAACTCAGTGGGTAGCACTGTCGCCTCACAGCAAGAAGGTCCTGGGTTCGATCCCCAGGTGGGGCAGTCCAGTCCGGGTCCTTTTTGTGCAGAGTTTGCATGTTCTCCCCCCCGTGTCTGTGTGGGTTTCCTTCGGGAGCTCTGGTTTCCTCCCACAGTCCAAAAACATGCAGTCAGGTTAAATGGAGACACTGAATTGTTCTATAGGTGAACGGGTGTGTGTGTGTGTGTGTCTGCCCTGCGATGGACTGGTGCCCTGTCCAGGGTGTTACTGTGTGCCTTGCGCCCATTGAAAAGCTGGGATAAGCTCCAGCACCCCCCATCCCCTGCGACCCTAATTGGATAAGCGGTTAAGACAGTGCGTGAGTGAGTAAAAAATAAAAACAACAGTAAAAATAATAGTAATAGAAAATATACAATATATACAAATTACAGATATACATATAAAAATGTAAGAGTTGTGTAGTGTGAACAGTACAGAGATCTGGCAACTTTAAAACTCATGTACTTTTAACATGCAGCTGATATATTTTGACTTATCTGTGTAGTGTAACTTGATCTAATTAGGGGTCCCTAATGCACTGATGTAAAATGAAAACTCTGAAAGTACATGCTACTAATGGTACGGCCCCAGCAACAAGCAAATGTACATTTCACAACCTTCACTTCTGAGATACCAGTTGGATGTATTTACAATTGTGAAAATCACTTCTGACTTAACCTGATTGGCTCCCATCCAGCAGACACTAAAACTCGCCTTATCTCTGCCAAAACTGTCTGGATGTATTTTCCCGTTAAGTCTGCACACAGACATGTGGCTCTGGAGCTGCTGTCAGATTATTACACGCGTTCATGCCAGCTGGCAGATGTTCCAAATACTGCTAATATTTCTTAAGGCCAGGTACCAACTAGTTTAAGTAAAAGAGTAGTGGTAGAATCTTGAAAATGTATAGCAGTGTGCTTTAGATCAGAGGTTCTCACCAGGGGCCGGGGCCCACTATTAATCTCAGTGAGCCTACAGGGGTTCTGTTGCATTTGATTGGGAAGAGTAAAAATCATGTAATGTGATGGTGATGGTGGACCTCTTGCGATGTCATAAAAATCTATTTTAAACTACATATACACTATATTGCCAAAAGTATTCGCTCGTCTGCCTTCACACACATATGAACTTGAGTGACATCCCGTTCTTAATCCCTAGGGTTTAATATGATGTTGGCCCACCCTTTGCAGCTATAACAGCTTCAACTCTTCTGAGAAGGCTTTCCACAAGTATTAGGAGTGTGTTTATGGGAATTTTTGACCATTCTTTCAGAAGCGCATTTGTGAGGTCAGACACTGATGTTGGACGAGAAGGCCTGACTCGCAGTCTTCGCTCTAATTCATCCCAAAGGTATTCTGTCTGGTTGAGGTCAGGCCAGTCATGTTGCTTTGTGCACTGATGTGTAGTCATGTTGGAACAGGAAGGGGCCATCCCCAAACTGTTGTCACAGTTGACTGTGGAATATTTAGTAGCAAGGAAATTTCACGACTGAACTTGTTGCACAGGTGGCATCCGTTTCACTGTTTGATTAATGGCGTCAGTAAAAAGACCATTTAATTTATTTTCAGCTGACAGTTGATTTAAACTGAGAGCAGAGCTAGTGAGAGGCAGAGATGTTCACAAGTCCCAAAAACGAATCTGAGTCGAGTCACGAGTCTTTAGGCTAGAGTCCGAGTCAAGTCACGAGTCAATATAATATATACAAACCATATATTGGAAATGTAGCATAGAAATAAACAAATAATATGTAAGTTCAGATAAAAAAAACAACAACAGATTAGTGACTGTATTTTGCCATTTGACTTCATGCCTTTACTTTCCTAGGTACTAGTTAAAAGCTTAAACTGACGTTTTGTTTTCATTGCAAATTACGGCACAGCGGCCAAAATCCCAAACACAGCAAAAAATCCATAATTCTGCTTACCTTAGCTTATGTTGTTACAGATGCTATTAAATTTATAACCGTGTGTCCCATTAGGAATATAATTCGTTTTTGTAAATGTGCTTATAATTAAAAACATCCAGACTTTTCCCGGTTGTGAAGTAAAACATGAACTCATTAGAAAGTCAATCAAGCGTTTCATTGACACATCATCTGTTTGACGCTGCTGTATCTGCATCTGTTTGACGCTACTGTAATATACATTTTAAACAGAAACATCATCATTTGTTTTTAAAATTGGGCTGAGCACATTTAAGGATTTAAACTTAAACTGAATAGAAGACCTTTCCCTATTTTAAGGTGACATGCGTACGTACAGTGGCTATAAATATTTGTCACTGTTGTTTGAACTGATTAATATGTGATGAGTGATGTGGTTGCTGAAGTGACTACTGAAGTAAGAACTAGCAGTCTAATTTAGGCAATCATTGTACATTCATTAGTGCGTACTGCATAATCTGATTATTACATTATTATTTTGTAATTAAGGTACTGAGTTAGCTTACGATGCAAACAGTGGCTTTATCAGACAGCAGCCTGCCAATGTATATAACTGTGTGTACATGATTTGATCCACTGCACCACTGCTGCACCGCTGTGCTTTCCCAGTAGAGCCAGAAAGCATCATATAGTGTTTCACATGGTTATTTTTCACTCTACTTACAGTGTTTTTTTTTTATTATATACAGCTTTGGGACATGTACTGTACGTTTAAAAATGTAACATTTATGTTTTACCTATGATATGCTGTTGTACCTGTCAGTTCAAGTAAATAAAAATAAATCTTGGATAAATAGAAATGCAAATGCCTTGTTAATGTTCTGATAAAACAGAAGTACAGGTATTGATGTACAAACCGGGCTGGGACAGAAGGAAGAAACAGTCTTGTCTGTTCTTCTATATTTCACTTCATAATTTGCTATATGTTTTAATGGGAGACAGGTCCAGCACCAGGTCCAGCACCAGGACTCTTAAGTACAAAGCATGGCTATGGGTAATTTATTTACAGAAGCATGTCAGTTTTTTTAGTCACAGTTTTAATGCATCTTGGCTTGCTTTTCATGTTTCACATTGCTCTTGGATGACTTCATGGCATTTTTGGTGCCAACATTCAAGCAGGTGGGTTTTTTTCCCCCATTGTCTGCTGCTTGACCTTGTATTTATGAACCACCATGTTTAAAATTTTAGGGATGGAAGTAACCTAGTGCTTGTGCTCTCAATCTGCCAGTAAAGCCATAATTAAACCCTTATTTTTCGCGCACACAACACTGTTAACTGTTTTGGTATGGTCAGTAGTTATTTTTTTTTATATTTTCCCAGTTACATTTGAGCTTGATTGTCCGATTGCAAGAGGATAGTGATGACCATAGCAGTGATCTTTTATACTTTATATCTTTACATTTGTTGTCTGTTTTGTCTGCCTATTGGACACATTGGGTTTGTCGTATTGCTGTTCATGGTGCTGATGCTACTGTCATATGTTGCTGTCCACGGTGCTGATGTGACTGCCCTGTATTACTGTTAATGGCACTGGTGTAACCGTCCTATGTTACTGTCCATGGCACTGGTGTAACCGTCCTATGTTACTGTCCATGGTGCTGATGTTTACGGGCCTATGTTACTGTCCACGGTGCAGATGTTAACTGTCCTATGTTACTGTCCATGGTGCTGATGTTTATGGTCCTATGTTACTGTCCATGGTGCTGATGCTATTGTCCTATGTCACTGTCCATGGTGCTGATGTTTACGGTCCTATGTCACTGTCCATGGTGTTGTTCAAGAGAGTCTAGAGTCAAGAGAGAGAGAGTCAAGAGAGGTTTTATTGTCATTTCAGCTATATATGAGTACATATTGAAACGAAACAATGTTCCTCCAGGACCAAGGTGCAACATAGAACAAAAATTGCAAGACAGTACAGTACAGTGCAGATTGACATCTGTACAAAAAATTCAAGAAGGCCTAAAATAAATACAAAAAGGCTTTCATAATCTAAGGAGTAATTAAGGAAGACAAGACTAGAGACAAGTGTTGGTCAGTACATGGTACCGAGTAAATAATGGGTGAGGTAGAAAAACATATTCTGATACGTGAATGTAATGTTTCAAGTATTATTCCGGCATATAATGTTTCAGTTTAGAATAAGAATAGTTTTATAATGAGGGCGACAGTGGCAAGGAAAAACTCCCTTAAAAATTACAGGAAGAAACCTTGAGAGGAACCAGACTATGTTTACGGTCCTATGTTACTGAGACGAACTGCTTTTTATTCGTTTCTAGAAAGCTGTAACTAGCACAATTCTAAATTGACTATAAATAGCTACAGGGAGGACACACTTTTGTAGACATAATTTGCATTACTGATTAATATGGGCTAGCAGCAATGGCCTATGGGTAAATATGTAGAGCACCAGCCGTGCAACCAGTCTTGAGTTATTTTGGCTTTATGTTTAATCAAGTAGATAAATCTAGGGAGTAGATGGCTGTTTTAACAAAACCAATAACACCAAAAAGATATTCTTTTTTATATGGTGTTTCATAGGGATTTACAATACTACTTATTTAGTTAATTATGTCTAATATTTAAGTTTTATATATGAATAAGCTTAAATATTCACAACATGTGTGAAACCATTTAATTTACTGCTTATAAGGACTTTGGAATTAAACAAGGTTACTCTCTGTGATTAACTGTAGAGGATGCCTGGATGTTGTGTTTGTGTGAGCAATACTCAGTAACTCCACACACTAGAGGAGGTTTATAAACTGATCCTGAACTTGTTAAATGCTGCATGTGTGGCTCTAGACTTTAATGAGTTTGTACTGTATAAACTTGTGGGGTTTCTGCATGTTAGAAATTACATCTTGTTATAACAGTGTCTTTTGGCAAATAATGTTAACACCCAATATCACTATCAGTACAGTAAGTATTCTAGAAAATCAGGGCACATGCTCTGTAGAATCAAGAATTTTATTCAGCAGAATTGTGAAATACATTGATTTTTACTATTTTGCAGGATTGTCAATACTTAACAAAAGGAAAATATTTCATTATGTCCAAGTATAGAAGTAATCATCTCTTTATGATCTTATAATAATTATCTGCTTATTATCCAATAATAATTACACCAATGTTACCAGGAAAAGCTTTAATAAACAGATTGTATCTCTGTTCATTTTGGCTACTTTATATTCTGAACACTGAATTTGATTTGCTCTGTGTTCATTTTAGTAATTAACATAACGACCATGCTTGCTGTCTTGCGCCCTTTATTCATTTATTTAATTAATTTTTTTAATAAAACATGAAGACATATTAAACTCAGTAATGTGTTTCATATTGTGATGCTTAGGTACAGGTAAGGTAAATGGTCACCCAATGATGGTGAAAACGACAACAATAACATTTACCAGACCTAATGTTTAACATTCCTTTTGTGCACTATGATCAATCGCTGTTTGATTTTGAACACTTGCTCTGTGGCTGCCCTTTGCCCATGACAAAATTTGAATCATCAGGACACTTTGATGCCAACTGACCGTCTTGAATCTGTGTCAGAGGCTTCCGGGAAAGATTTCTCTAATTGGCTTTTTTAGCCTGGTGAATGTAATGTAGGCTACACGCTCATTTACTCATCCTTATTACAGTCGTATGCAAATGTTTGCGCACCCTGGTCAAATTGCATGTGTTGTTCACCTACAGAGAGCAAACTTAGAGCTTAGAGCATAATGCCCAACTACTATACATGTGTTGGCGTGGGGTGGGTGCTAGTGTGCTCTCCCTGACCAGTGTGGGGGTAATAAAAACGGCAAGGGAATTGCAATAGGCAACTGGAAAGAATAGTTTTATGTATACAGAGTACACACAGATCAGCCATAACATTAAAGCCACTTCCTTGTTTCTACACTCACTGTCCATTTTATCAGCCACACTTACCATATAGAAGCACTTTGTAGTTCTACAATTACTGACTGTAGTCCATCTATTTCTCTACATACTGTTTTTTTAAGCCTGCTTTCACCCTGATCTCCAATGGTCAGCACCCCCACAGGACCACTACAGAGCAGGTATTATTTAGGTGGTGGATCATTCTCAGCACTGCAGTGACACTGACATGGTGGTGGTGTGTTAGTGTGTCTTGTGCTGGTATGAGTGGATCAGACACTGGAGCGCTGCTGGAGTTTTTAAATACCGTGTCCACTCACTGTCCACTCTATTAGACACTCCTACCTAGTTGGTCCACCTTGTAGATGTAAAGTCAGAGATGATCGCTCATCTATTGCTGCTGTTTGAGTTGGTCATCTTGTAGACCTTCATCAGTGGTCACAGGACGCTGCCCACAGGGCGCTTTTGGTTGGTGGACTATTCTCAGTCCAGCAGGGAAAGTGAGGTGTTTAAAAACTCCATCAGCGCTGCTGTGTCTGATCCACTCATACCAGCACAACACACACTAACACACCACCACCATGTCAGTGTCACTGCAGTGCTGAGAATGATCCACCACCTAAATAATACCTGCTCTGTAGTGGTTCTGTGAGAGTCCTGATCACTGAAGAACATCATTAAAGGGAGCTAACAAAGCATGTAGAGAAATAGATGGACTACAGTCAGTAATTGTAGAGCTACAAAGTGCTCATATATGGTAAGTGGGGCTGATAAAATTGACAGTGAATGTAGAAACAAGGAGGTGGTTTTAATGGTATGGCTGATCAGTGTATATAGTGTGTTTATGTATGTTACTGTTAGTATTGAAACTTGTTAGCTATAACAAGTTATTTTGGACCAGCAAGGAGAAATCAGGATTAAGGAAAGACAGACAATATATTCTTAAACACACACCAAAACAAACCAGTCCTACAAAGGAAACAAAATAATTGCTTTTCATCTTCGTAGTCAGCTTTTTAGTCTGGTGATCATTACTGCACACAAAGACAAACACAAGAGAAACAAAACAAGGTTTAAATACCCTGGATAGTTAGACTCTACAGGTGTAACCACTAATTTACCCCCAATTTATCTCCTAATCTCCTCCCTCCCATTGCAGCTCTGAGCTAGACCTTACCCCACCTATAATGGGGGCTTAACATACTATTTAATATATACAGTACATACTATTTAGACTTATTTCATGGGCTGCTCTCTCCTTTTATGACCAGATATTTTAACGAGTACAGAATAATTGTATAGGCTGACCAAGTCTAGACATCAGAGCTGTTCAGTTGCAAAGGCAAAACATGCATAATTGGTCATACACGATGTATGGCTAATATAATGTGGGCATTCCTCCTTATTATTGTGTTCCGGGGTTTAGGGCATTGAACTGGCACAGATGTCTGAGGGAGGGAGGTTGACAGGGTTTCTCTAGGTCTGGTTGAGGCACCTGGACAAAAGCACCACTGCTAATAAGGTTCATGCTTGAAATGTGACCTTTGCTATCTGCAAGCACAATTATAAGTTTATATTTTTGTTTATTTATTTATTTATTTATTTATTTATTTTACTCATCTTACATATAATTCACCAGGATTCAGAATTGTTCTTGTATAACCTCGATATGTATGCTTCCTAACTCTGACGTTCTTGTTTTCCAGCTTCATTCCGATGTGGATAACGGTGAGGGAAACGTAAAGTATGTCTTGACCGGAGAAGGGGCATCCTCCATCTTCACCAT
This sequence comes from Trichomycterus rosablanca, assembly GCF_030014385.1. Taxonomy (NCBI): domain Eukaryota; kingdom Metazoa; phylum Chordata; class Actinopteri; order Siluriformes; family Trichomycteridae; genus Trichomycterus; species Trichomycterus rosablanca. The sequence goes on along the minus strand of NC_086010.1, from coordinate 9,656,291 downwards.
CGATGAAAACACAGGGGACATCCATGCTACCAAACGTCTGGACCGAGAGGAGCAAGGCTACTATACGCTTAGGGCTCAAGCTGTGGATCGTGAGACCAACATCCCGGTAGAGAGAGAGTCCGAGTTCATCGTTAAGGTTCAGGACATAAACGACAATGAGCCAAAGTTCCCAGATGGACCGTACACCGCCGAAGTGCCTGAGATGTCACCGCTCGGTATGTAGCTGGTTATCTGTATCTGTAGCCTAAAATAATGAGATTTTAAAGTGAACTCATGGATGTGTATTGATATGTTGTAAATATTTCACATCTAATATTGTTCCACCACTTGTTCCACTACTGGTTAGGGTAATGGTGAGTCAGGCTTTCCTGGAATCACTGGGTGCAATGCGGTAACACCCCTCAGACAGGACGCCAATCCTTTGCGAGGCCTCAGCCACCCAAATCCCCATCACCTGATCATTAGTTGAAACTGGGTTTGTAAAAATATTCTGTATCTCAATCTGCATTTTAGGGAACCTCATGATGGACTCATACATGACTCCAGGGTCATGAACTGCTGGTTTTATCCCTCTGAAAGTTGTGAGGAATCTGAAACATTGCCAACAGGTGTAATGAATCAGTTATATAAAGGAAATTATATGCTTCCAAGTGTGTAGCAACAGTTTAGGGAAGGCCCCTTCCTCTCCCAGAATGACTGTGTCCCTGTGCACAAAGCAAGGTCTATAAAGACATGAAGAAAAGCTCTGTTTAAAGAAACTCCAGTGAACAGATTTCGAATGAACTGGAACCTCAATTGGCCAACCATACAAATGCTCCTTTGACTGAATGGGCACAAAGTCCCACAGATATACTTCAAAGTGTTGAGAGAAGCCTTCTCAGAAGAGTAGCTGTTATTATAGCTAAAGCGATCACACAGAGGTCACACATGGTCAGGTGTCTAAATACCTTTGGCATATAGTGAGCACAAGTAATCGCAGTTTTTAAAGGGAAAATGCTGGAATGTACTAAAATTAATTTATTTGAAAGTAAAATAAGGAATATAAGGTAAAATAAAGTGTGTGAGGGCTTTAAAAATGAATGTTGGGTATTTATATGTACATTTTCAGCATTTAACAGACACTTTTATTCAAATTGACTTACAGTACTGTGACAGTATATTGTCTAAGCAATTGAGGGTTAAGGTTCTTGCTCAAGGGCCCAGCAGTGGCAACCTGGCAGAGGTGTGGCTTGAACCGGCAACCTTCTGATTACTAGTCCAGTACCTTAACCACTAAGCTACAGCTGTATTTATGCAGCCAAAGTTACTTCATAAAAAACTGTCTATTTGGACCTTGACCCTTGTTACAAATACTTGCTTTAAAGTTTGAGGGAAATTTTGTATTAATTATCAAAAAACGGGGCAGCTCAGCAGCCACATGAACAACGATTGGCCTGTTGTTCAGATAGGGGTGGGATTAAGCCGGATAGGGTCTCTCTCAAGAGTGCTGTCAGGGTGTGTCTCTCCGTACACAGTGCTGAGTTGCACTGCACTCATCAAGGTGTAGGTGATAAGATGCATACGGCATGCTGCCCACGTGTCGGAGGGGGTGTGGGTTAGCTTTGTTCTCCTCAATCAGAGCGGGGGATCGGCATTGGTGGAGAGGAAGCATGACGCAATCGGGCAATTAGATGCACTACAAAGGGAGAAAAAAGGGAGAAAATGCATAAATAATATATATATATATATATATATATATATATATATATATATATAAATTATATGTCAAAAAATGGGATCCCCATGTGGGTTTCTTTGCATTACTAAAGATTTTTTAACACTTGAATGTAAAAGCCACAGCGATGTTGGAAGCATTGACCAACGTATGGCCTCCAGTTGCTCCTTAATCAATCCAAAACCTAAAAGACTAAAACCTAACTAAAAAGAGTTTTTTTTTAGTAATTCTTTAAAATCACTCTCTGCAGTTCTCCAATCAGATTTTTTACTCAAGGCAGTTACCAGCTCTGAGTCTGCTTCAAACTCTTCCCCAAATTTTCCCCAAAGTTTTAGACCCTGCAAACCCAAGTAAGATAATTTCAACTTCAACCCTTCCCGTGAGTGAGTTTCAGGCATTGTTTTCTCCCCTGTCAGCCCACAGCCCTGTCACTCTCCAAATGTCAAGTCCAGGCTCTGTTTATTACCAAATGTCAGGCTCAACCCTCAATCCTTCCCCTCTGACAGGTTTGTAACCTGAGATTCCCCCTTTATGAACTGCCCTGTGTGACAGGATCGGCACCTGAGCTTTTCCTTCCTGCAGCCTCAGGACTCGCTCTTTTACTCACACTCATTTAAATCAAGCCCTAAACTTTACTGTTTGTCTAAATCTGTCCCTAAAGATAAAGCTGCTGGTTGAAAGATTTGCAATAGAACCTGATCAATATGTGCTAAAGAAGAACCATCCTGAATCGCCCCCACAACAATTATAAATGTGGAGTAAGGGAAGGGAAGTGTGGCAGTGTTGCTTAGCTTGCCTCTGCACCTCACTGCGCACTTTTGCCCTGTTGGCTTGAGATTTTAGCACTTGCTGCCATTCTCAAAGTTCACCAAGTTTGACTCCAATGTGACGAATTGTTTGATATGACCTGGTAAAAGCAAGAGTCTAAAACGCTTAACGTAAAAAAGCTAATGTACTAAAAACAATAGGACCTAGGAACACCAAACTCCTTGTTTCTACACTCACTATCCATTTTATCAGCTACATATACCATATAGAAGCACTTTGTAGTTTTAAAACTACTGACTGTAGTCCATCTGTTTCTCTTCATGCTTTCTTTAACCTGCTTTTACCCTGTTCTTCAATGGTCAGGACCACTATAGAGAAGGTATTATTTAGGTGGTGGATCATTCTCTGCACTGCAGTGACCCTGACATGGTGGTGCACTGATGGAGTTTTTAAACACCTCACTGTCACTGCTGGACTGAGAATAGTCCACCAACCAAACATATATCCAGCCAACAGTGCCCCATGGGACCACAGATGAAGGTCTACAAGATGACCAACTCAAACAGCAGCAATAGATGAGCGATCGTCTCTGAGTTTACATCTACAAGGTGGACCAACTAGGTAGGAGTGTCTAATAGAGTGGACAGTGAGTGGACACGGTATTTAAAAACTCCAGCAGCGCTGCTGTGTCTGATCCACTCATACCAGCACAACACACACTAACATACCACCACCATGTCAGTGTTACTGCAGTGCTGAGAATGATCCACCACCTAAATAATACCTACTCTGTAGTGGTCCTGGGAGTCCTGACAATTGAAGAACAGGGTGAAAGCAGGTTAAAAAAGTATGTAGAGAAACAGATGTACTACAGTCAGTAATTGTAGAACTACAAAGTGCTCCTATGTGGTAAGTGGAGCTGATAAAATGGACAGTGAGTGTAGAAACAAGGAGGTGGTTTTAATGTTATGGTTGATATGAAAATGGAACATTGGGTAACTTTTTAGCTTATTAGTATCAGGTTATTGCATTCTCATTTTTTCTGTCTAAAAAAATCAGCTGAAAGAGTTTTTGTTGTAAATACAAACTCAGAGACGAATTACAGCAGCACATGAACTCTGGATGGCAGCCAAACCTTTGTCCTCTCTGAAGTCCCTTTTATAGATGCGTATAAATAATTAATGGACCCTGTGGTGGGGTGATAAATGACTTCAATTAAGTGCAAATCACGAATTTAATTAATTATCGTAATTAGGCGCAGCTTTTGTCCGTGCTCGCCGAAACCTTCTGGCCCAAAGACTTCACCGAAGACTTTTGTCTTCATCAGGCGTCCGTTGACAGGAATGTGAAAGGTCTTCTGGACACTGTTGTCCGATTGCTTTAGGGATTTGCCTCGGAGCCAGTCGAGGGTGAGGATGACTAAGGGTTTTTCTACGAAGTGGGGACAATGTGGTGTCAAGGCAAGGCCGGTATCTTTAAATCCATCGCTACCGAGTTCCTCGGCCGACAGCGCTTCAAGTTAATTCATACGTCCGCCGAGCGAGGACTGAACAGAGCATTTAATTACTGCAGCTTTAGGGGAAATTAAAGAGCTTTGCTGAATGTGCTGTAAAGCAATTTCATTGTTCTCTGGCCTACGATGAGTCTAATTAATTTGCAAAAAGGTAGTTACAACTAATTTAAGGTCTTTAAAGAGAGAATATAAGACCAAAGAATATAAAATCAGCTCCAGAATTATTAGCACCCTTGGTGTGTAATATAGGTCATAAAATTGTCGTTCTAGGTAATTAGCATAATCTTACACTAAAAACGTCTTACATGTCAGATTTATTGGGAGAACTAGAATGAAATCTTGGTAAAACATGTTCTCATTGTTACTTTTTTTAATACGCCAGGCACCTAGGGGTTTGTTTCATCGATTTATACCAGACTTTTATTTATACCCGCATGCCACACATCTTATTATTTTGAGGCCTCCTTAAAGCAGATAGTAAAACAAGCTTATATCTGTCCTGACACATTCTGTTATTAATAATCATTTTTTTCTGTATGATTATTTTTATACTCACGCTCATCCCCTGTCGTTTTTATGTGCCAGTCAGACAGTAGCAAGAGTAATCCTACAAGATCTGGAACTGGAAGCTATAGGGACTTTATTATACACACCGACCAGGCAGGTGAAGTGAAAAACACTGATTATCTCTTCATCACGGCACCTGTTAGTGGCAGCAAGAGAACATTTTATCCTTAAAGTTGATGTGTTAGAAGCGGGAAAAATGGGCAAGCGTAAGGATTTGAGCAAATTTGATAAGGGCTACATTGTGATGGCTAGACGACTGGGTCAGAGCATCTCCAAAACTGCAACTCTTGTGGGGTGTTCCCGGTCTGCAGTGGTCAGTATCTATGAAAAGTGGTCCAATAAAGGAACAATGGTAAACCACTGACAGGGTCATGGGCGGCCAAGGCTCATAGATGCACGTGGGGAGCGAAGGCTGGCCCGTGTGGTCCGATCCAACAGACGAGCTACTGTAGCTTAAATCGGCTGTTTTGGCACCAAAAGGGGAACCAACGCAATATAATGCCTGATCGATGTAAAACTTTTTACATGCTTTTGTATTGTGTACGTATCACCATTTGGATTTAAAACTAAATTAAAGGGAACTGGAAATGTCACAGATTTGCGGTCTTATTTTACCAGGCAAAGCCTGAGGCAAGAACTGCTTCCACATTTCTACACGTGTTTACTTTTACATTTGTTGCTGTGAGATGCAACAGGGACATTTTTCAATGAGTGCAATTATGGAAAATAAATTCCACATTTAGGTGAGAACATTTATAGATGTTTTATTTATTTATGTATTTGTTTCTTGTATTCTGAATGTATGTAAGACAGAGATTCATTTAAATGACATACAGTTTGTGCAAAATCCATGATCATAACTCACATTTTCTGTTAAAAAAAAATTAAGATGTTCACGTAGGTGGTACAGTGGGATATTCCGCTAGCACACCAGTTCTGGGATTCTGAACTCCTGAACTGTGTTTGAATCCGGTCTACCGGTCAGCTAGGCATCCCCTAGCAGGCATAATTGGCAGTGCCTGCAGCAGACAAAATTGGCCACCGGGTGGAAAATAAAGGTTGGGGTCTTCGAAGCTGTGTAAGGACCATAAGGCGCCTGTACAGAAGTTGAGGAACGCAGAGATCAGTGTGTGACTCCCCATGCATGAGGCCTCGCACACTAATCCACTGAAGTATGGGTAAATAAGAAGAGGTCGGTAGACCATCGGACGCATCGGAGGGAGAGTGTGTCAGGCAGATATACCCTACTTGGATGCGATCAGGGTCCTCAGCAGCAGAAGTCTAACTAAAAATTGGGAGAAAAAGGGAAAAAATCCATAAATTAGATTAAAAAAAAAGTTATATATACAACCCTAAATCAGAAAAAGTTGGGACGGTATGAAAAATGCAAATAAAATAAAAATGCAGTGTTCATTACCTGAAATGCAGGAATGGATGTTTATTTATAAATGAAACTGACCAGATAAAACATGAAATATCTCAGGTTCATCCTGTCTGCAATGAACTAAAAACTCATTTTCTGTGCTGTCCCAACTTTTTCTGATTTGGGGTTGTATGTAGTTTTATGGCCGTGCATGTATTAGAAACAGCTAAATTCACTAAAAGTTTTGTTTTAATGTTTGGTGCCATATAGTTACAATGTATTTACCTTATATGGCTGAATAACATAAAAATAATGCACCTCATGGTCTTTCTGACATCACATATGAAGACATTCCAGAATTATTTGCAGGTGTATTTATTTTCATTACTGTAACTTTACAATATCTAAGCCGTTCTTGTGTGTATGAAACAAAAAACAGGTGAATTTATTATTCACGGGTATAAAAATGGACAAATGACATGTGACCGAGAGCTAAAGAAAGATTGATTGCACAGGCAGCTGCACCTGATACTTGGAGATTCATAAATTCAATAATTATGACAGGGAAACATTTTTACATTAAAATTTCCCGGTAGAGCTTGTCTGGTTTGGTTTTGTCAGCTGGAAAATATGCCTTTAATTTCATACTGCTGTGATGACAGGTGCACAAAACATTTCTCTTTTTTATTAGATCAGTAAATTCTGTTTCTTTTATGCACAGTTCTGTGAATGTTGATGGAGGCTACGGATCTAGATTGCATTTCCTTCGTGAAGATTCATAAATGCATTCTACATGAATGCATTCCTGTTTTTCTCATGTTTATTCAGGCTAAAAGTATAGTTTTGGCTAGAGCTACCGAAGAAGGGGCGACTAGACTTGAGCCAAGATCATTTTTACAGACAATACATGCAGTGTAAAGCTAGAATTGCACAAATATTAAATATTAGCTAGTCCAAACCAAATATTAACCAATCTGGAAAGAGTAGACAAACCCATTGCGAAGACTCTGGGACTCCAGCGAACCACAGTGAGAGCTAATTTATACAAGTGGAAAACAAATAACTTGGACCATTGTTGAACCTTTTCAGAAGGGGCTGCCTATCAAACGTTTACCTTAAATCACATCGACAACTCATCCAGGAGGTCACTAAAAAACCCAGATAAACATCTAATGTAGGTCAGATAGGGTCAGTGTGCATGAGGTCAGTGCAAAAATGGTATCTGAGGGAAAGCTGCCAGGCAAAAGCCACTGATTGTCTCGCATTTGCCAAAAAGCTTCTAGATGACCCCCAAAACGTTTAGGATGTGGCTTGATTTAGTCAAATATAAAACATTTTTAGAAAGGTACGTGTCCAGTTATATCTGCCGTAAAGCTAACACTCCATTCTCCCTTAAGAACTTCATACCAACAGTCAAACATGGTGATGGTGGTGTGATTCTCTGGGGCAGCTTTGCTTCTGCAGGACTTTGAAGACTTGCCCTAATAAATGGAACCATGATCTGCTCTTGGTCAGTTGTGGTCAAGCAGATCGTCCACCAGTCAGTTCGTGACTTAAAGCAGCAGGGCAATGATCCAGAGCACACCAGCAAGTCCACATCTGAATATCTGAATGGCTCAACAGATTTGAAGTAGCTGAGTCAAAGTCCTGGGTTGAGTCCCATTGAGATGATGTGGCAAGACATTAAAACCCACCAATGTAGCCAAATTAAAACAAATAATAGGGGACCAAAGTTCCTCAAAAGTTCCTCGCAAACGTTTGATTGTTGGTGTGACTGCCAAGGGTGGCACAATCAGTTTTTAGATTTAGGGGGCCAATTACTTTTACACATGGGTGATACACTCATTCACTTTCTTTACCGCTTATCCAATCAGGGTCGCGGGGGGTAGGGGTGCTGGAACCTATCCCAGTTTTTCAATGGGCGCAAGCCACACAGTAACACCCTGGACGGGGTGCCAGTCCATCGCAGGGCAGACACACATTCACCATTCACCTAGAGGGCAAGTCAGTGTCTCCAATGCAGATCAGCACTGTGTACAGAGAGACACACCCTGATCAGTGCATTCCTTCCTCGTCTCTGTGCAGGCGCCATCAATCAGCCAGCAGAGGTCGTAGTTGCATCAGTTATGAGAGAGTTCTTATCCGGCTTACTACTACCCCACCCCTATATGAACAACAGGCCAATCGTTGTTCATGGCAGAGCTGAGACTCGATACGATGTATTCAAGATCCCAGCTCTGGTGTTCTAGCGTGTTTTACCACTGCGCCACCTAAATGAGCTGTTTATAACTATATGTGTGCACGCCCCTTAATTGTCTGTCTGTCTGTGTGTTAGACACCTGCATGGGAGCACTTCAACTAGTTTTAAAAATAATTATTCAAGTACAAAATTAACATGTTTTTATGTTTACTCTGTTACCCATGATAGTTTGGTGTCAGTAGAATTTATTCCTTTTTTTTTAATATATATTTTAGTTTTTATGCATTTTCTCCCTTTTAGCTAGTCCAATTGCCCGATTGTGTCATGCTTCCTCTCCACCAATCCACCGATCCCCGCTCTGATTGAGGATAACGAAGCTAACCCACGCCCCCTCCGACACGTGGGCAGCATGCATCTTATCACCTACACTTTGACGAGTGCAGTGCAGCTCAGTGTTGTGTACGGAGCCAGCAGTGTTGTGTCAATCAGCCAGCAGAGGTCGTAATTGCACCAGTCATGGAAGAGAGACCCCCATCCGGCTTAGTCCCGCCCATCTGAACAACAGGCCAATCGTTGTTCATGTGGCCACTCAGCCTTAGACGGTAGGCAGAGCTGAGATTCGATACGATGTATTCGAGATCCCAACTCTGGTTCCAGTGTGTGTTTTGACCGCTGAGCGGTGAATTTATTCTCCTTTATACTAATTTATACTCTTGTATAAATTACATTTTACAAATAAAATATTTTGCCAAACGTACCGTATTATCCCTATAATCAATATGGCACGCTGTTTTTGGAAGACCGACCCCCACCTGTGCTCATGTGGGTGTTGTGCCAGCCCTGATGTTGACCTTGCTTAGCAGTGCTATAAATTCTTCCAGTCTCTTAATTACACTGTTTATCAGCAGAGACACAATTTGTTAAAAACAAATTAAACCTACCCTTCTAATGTACTTTGTTCCTCAGTAAGCAGTATACCTTATTAAGTTAAAATCACACCATGAGCTCAGATTAACTGACTGAATAAAATGTTTGCTAGACTTTGTTCTCATTTAAAAACATTGATTTTAAATACCTTTTTTTTTTCTCTATTTCTAAGAATTATTTCCCCCAATTTTGTCCCCTAATCTAGTCGTACCCAATTACCCTCTACCAATACAACCCTCCACTTTCACCTGCACAAGTTGAGTTCATATGCGGATCAGCATTGTGCACGGAGAGCCACACCCTGATCAGCATTATTCCCCATCAATCAGCCAGCTGAGGTATGAGGAGCCCTGGTCCGGCTTATCCCACCCTGAACAACAGTCAGAACTGACATTGGATACGACGTATTAAAAATCCAGGCTCTGGTGTGCTAGCGTGTTTTACCACTGCGCCACCTGAACGGCCTTGAATAAGGCATTTAGATATTTAGACAGTGGTAGCCTAGCGGATAGAGCTTTGGGCTATCAACTGAAAGGTTGAGAGTTCTAATCCCAGCTCTGCCAGGCAGCCATTGTTGGGCCCTTGAGCAAGGCCCCTAGCCCTCTCTGCTCCAGGGACGCTGTACGATGGCTGACCCTGCTCTCTGACCCCAGCTTCCAAAGACACGTGTATATGTATATATTATAAATAAAGGTGTTCTATTTTACTATAGAACTGGATGCTATTCTGTATTCATTCATTCATGCATTGTCTGTTTTGCCATGGATTTATCCTGGTCAGGGTTGTGGTGGGTCAGTTTCATTGGGCGAAAGGCAGGAAACACCTGCCTGAAATGTCTTTTCTGCTTTTTGCCCAGTGAATCGTACCCACCGTGACCCTGAATCGGATAAAGCAACAGACAATGAATGAATGAACACAAATTGTCACTGAAACCTTGGAGTCAGGATTGCTAAAAATAGGCTTTTGTAAGCCTGCATATTAAAAAATCAACAGTTTTGTTGTTATAGCCGCTGTTTACAAAACGAAGACGTCTGGGCGCCCAGGTGGCGCAGCGGAATCTGCCGCTAGCACACCAGCGCCGAGATTCTGAACTCCTTGGTTCGAAACTCGGGCGCCATCTAGCGGGCATTATCCGCAGTGCCTGCAGCAGACACGTTTCTGCTAGGGCGGGATGACCGGACTATGTGGGTGGGGTCTTCGAACGCTGTGTAAGGACACTGATTAGCAGATAGAGAGGCGCCTGTGCAGGATGCATGGGTGAAAAGGGGTTCCGCTAAGGGCTGTGCGTGGGTCGGAGGAGGCGTGAGGAGCAATATACCCACCTCGACTGCAATCGGGGATCCCCCAGCAGCAGGAGACAAATTGACTACGCTAAATTGGGTGAAAGTGCATAAATAAAATAGAAAAAAACAACAACAAAGGCGTCTAGTGTATATCCTTCTTAATCCATTTTATTTGAAATAAACCTTTAAATCGTAAGTACATAATTAATTTAAGGCATTTAATAGCATGGAGGCAGGTTGCACAAAATCTGACAGGCTAATTGCTAATAAACTCAATTATGAGTGAGTTTTTAGTCCAGATTTAACATCGTTATATTGTCTGTGATTTATTTAATGGTGGCCTAGCGTGTCAAAATATTCCTAAACCATTCTTTATGTATGCGTAGTTGACACACAGCTTGCAAGCCAGATAAATTTGCTAAGAGGAAAAAGCTTTAGAGTCTCAAGGGACTCTTTAAGCTTCGATAACAATGTCACCTCTTTGAATTCTTGGTAAGTCTGGTCATTTTTCTTCTTTTTATGGGCGAAAACGTACTATTTATAATAACAAGGTTTTACCATTTTTCACATGGGGGGGGGGGGGGGGGGGGGGGGTCTAGAAAGAACGGAAAAAGTGCTTTTCTAGTATAAACAAGGTGTAAGAGTTTTCTGCAAGATGGAATATTGTCCAGTAGTTACCTCATGAATGAAAAACACCTTGGACCTGAAATAAATCTGGCTCTTTAATCAGACCCTACAGAACCTCTTTCACCTCAAGGTTACGTTTATGTTTGTGTCCATCGTTAATTGTGCCCTTGTCTGAGGACGGAAGCTGATGCTTAAAAAAGCATCATGATGCAATGCACCATCAGCTGAACACATACACCGATCAGCCATAACATTAAAACCACCTCCTTGTTTCTACACACATTGTCCATTTTATCGGCTCCACTTACCATATAGAAGCGATGTGTAGTTCTACAATTACTGACTGTAGTCCATCTGTTTCTCTGCATACTTTGTTATCCCCCTTTAATGCTGTTCTTCAATGGTCAGGACTCTCACAGGACCACTACACACTAGGTATTATTTAGGTGGTGGATCATTCTTAGCACTGCAGTGACACTGTCATGGTGGTGGTGTGTTAGTGTGTGTTGTGCTGGTATGAGTGGATCGGACACATCAATGCTGATGGACCTCACTGTCACTGCTGGACTGGGAATAGTACACCAACCAAAAACATATCCAGCCAACAGCGCCCCGTAGGCAGCGTCCTGTGACCACTGATGAAGGTCTAGAAAAATTCCCTTATGATTCCTTTATGATTCCCTCACCTGTTACCAATTCACTCATGATTCCCTCGCCTGTTTCCAATTCACTCATGATTTCCTCACCTGTTACTAATTCGCTCATGATGCCTTTATGACTCCTTTATGATTCCCTCGCCTGTTTTCAATTCACTCATGATTCCCTCACCTGTTACTAATTCACTCATGATTCCCTCACCTGTTACTAATTCGCTCATGATGCCTTTATGACTCCTTTATGATTCCCTCGCCTGTTTTCAATTTACTCATGATTTCCTTACCTGTTACTAATTCGCTCATGATGCCTTTATGACTCCTTTATGATTCCCTCGCCTGTTTTCAATTTACTCATGATTCCCTCACCTGTTACTAATTCGCTCATGATGCCTTTATGACTCCTTTATGATTCCCTCGCCTGTTTTCAATTCACTTATGATTCCCTCACCTGTTACTAATTCACTCATGATTCCCTCACCTGTTACTAATTCGCTCATGATGCCTTTATGACTCCTTTATGATTCCCTCGCCTGTTTTCAATTTACTCATGATTCCCTCACCTGTTACTAATTCACTCATGATTCCCTCACCTGTTACTAATTCACTCATGATTCCCTCACCTGTTACTAATTCACTTATGATTCCCTCACCTGTTACCAATTCACTCATGATTCCTTTATGATTCCCTCACCTGTTACCAATTCACTCATGATTCCTTTATGATTCCCTCACCTGTTACCAACTCACCTGCTCACTGTAGAAGGTTTTTAATATTTTCCCACCCCAGGTCTTTTGCACGCAATAAGTCCAAACTTATTTACAAAATACAATTAAGTTGGTCACCCGAAACATTAAAAGTCATTTCTTTGTTCTTTTGTCAGTTAAATTAAAGTTCAGTTAAGGTTTTTTGAAAATTGGATTTTGAGAAGTCCTTATAAATACAAAAAAAACCAGACAAAAATCTGTAGAAATTCATTTACAAATGGGTTATTTATTTATTTAAGTGTGAGATCAGTGTGAGATCAGTTGATTCTTTGACCCTGTCCATTTAACGTTACTTTTTCTTAGGACTGCATTAGAAATAATCATTTTATGACTACTGATTTTTTTTCTTTTTAAAGGGACCATGGTTATCCAGGTGGCAGCAACAGATGCAGATGACCCTACATATGGCCACAGCGCAAGAGTTGTGTACAGCGTCATTCATGGGCAGCCGTATTTCTCCGTGGAGCCAAAAACAGGTAAATTTAAGCGAATGCCTCATTTCACGTCATTATATTACACAATTAAATATTAATTAAATGATAGAATAAATGGAAGCTACAATTTACAGCACAACCCACCTTAATGGTTTAATGTAAACCCAGAACATCTTGTACACCGACTAGGCATAACATTATGACCACTGACAGGTGCAGTGAATGACACTGATTATCTCTTCATCATGGCACCTGTTAGTGGGTGGGATATATTAGGCAGCAGGTGAACATTTTATCCTCAAAGTTGATGTGTTAGAAGCAGGAAAAACTGGGTCAGAGCATCTCCAAAACTGCAACTCTTGTGGGGTGTTCCCGGTCTGCAGTGGTCAGTATCTATCAAAAGTGGTCCAAGGAAAGAACAGTGGCAAACCGGCAACAGGGTCATGGGCGGCCAAGGCTCATTGATGCACTTGGGGAGCGAAGGCTGGCCCGTGTGCTCCGATCCAACAGACGAGCTACTGTAGCTCAGATTGCTGAAGAAGTTAATGCTGGTTCTGATAGAAAGGAGTCAGAATTCATGCCTTGACGGGTCAGGGCTGTTTTGGCAGCAAAAGGAAGACACAATATTAGGAAGGTGGTCATAATGTTATGCCTGATTGGTGTAAATCATTTATTTCTATTATAACTTCTTACTTAGTGCTAAACATGCATAACTCCACTCTAAATACATGTGTAGAAGTCCAGCATCTGTGTGGAAAAAGGTAAAGTTTATAGTGTTAAGAAACTGCTAGATGGCTGCATTTTGTGTCTTTAAAGTTTCAAAGATTGTGTTGGATTGTGGGTGTATAGAATTTTATCTAAGAGCAGTACAGTTCAGAGATACAAAGGCAGGTTTAAAATCATAAACACGTTCTCTCTTTTAGCAGAATGAGAAAAGTTCCACACGGTAGCTTTACAATTTATACACATTTAAACTAAATCACACATTTAATAGTTTGCCAAACCATTACTTTAATGGGGCGTAAAACAGCAATGTTCTCATTAAGTGGCTTCCATAATGAGCCAGAGCTGTAGTTTAAATGCTTTATTTGCAGCCTGCATGATAACTAACAATGAACTTTTATCCTCTTTGACGTCACACTGTCGGGATTATGTGACCTATTAAGTGAGAAAGATAATAAATTGTACATTATACTAAACGAGGGATAGAAATTTGGACAGATCTGGGTGCAGTGGCAAACACACTAGCGCTGAGATCTCGAGCTCTTGAGTATCAGCCGTCTGGGCACCTACACAGACACACACGTAGCTGTGTGTCTGTAGGCGGAGGGACAACGGCTGAACAGGGTTCCTCATCGCTTGGCAGTGATGACCTCTGCCATAACATTAAAACCACCTCCTTGTTTCTACACACATTGTCCATTTTATCAGCTCCACTTACCATACAGAAGCACTTTACTGACTGTAGTCCATCTGTTTCTCTTTATACTTTTTAGCCTGTTTTTACCCTGTCCTTTAATGGTCAGGACCCCCACAGAACCACCACAGAGCAGGTATAATTTAGGTGGTGGATCATTCTCAGCACTACAGTGACACTGACATGGTGGTGGTGTGTTAGTGTGTGTTGTGCTGGTATGAGTGGATCAGACACAGCAGCACTGCTGGAGTTTTTAAATACCGCGTCCACTCACTGTCCACTGTATTAGACACTCCTACCTAGTTGGTCCACCCTGTAGATGTAACGTCAGAGACGATCACTCATCTATTGCTGCTTTTTGAGTTGGTCATCTTCTATGGTCACAGGACGCTGCCCACGGGGCGCTGTTGCAATTTCACGGACCAGCGGGGGTGGGAGGATTTAAAATAGAATAACTATAGACGCTGCTCCCACCTTGTGGTGATTGGGTACAATAACACCCGAAGAGTATTGGAAATGTAATTGCTCTTGTAGCGATCTCTGATTATTTATTCTTTCTGTGTGACCCAGTAATAAATGACCCACGGCCAGGTCGTTTGGGACCACTGGTATAGATGACATTTTAGTGTTATAAAATAAATCAAAGCAATGTATTTCTACAATAAATACACTCCAAAATAAAAAAAGTATGTATTTACAGATCCTAAAAATGATCAGATCCCTCTGCAACCAGGTGTATAATTTCATGTTGCAGTATAAGAAGTTGATTTTTCATATCTATTTTAAGTCATTTAAGTGTCACATTCCCCTCCCCATCCACAATTTCTTACAACTGAAACAAACTCTCTGTAAGATCTGCACTGTATAGGAACACAGTGTCCTTGGCTTGCACTTGTGCAAGGCATTTTTTTAATCTGATAGCGTTACTGTATGTCTTTAAATATATCTTTCCTCATTGGGTGGCACTGTCATCTCACAGCAAGAAGTTCCTGGGTTCGATTCCCAGGTGGAGCGGTCCGGGTTTTTTCTCTGTGGAGTTTGCATGTTCTCTCCGTGTTTGTGGGGGTTTCCTCCGGGAGCTCCGGTTTCCTCTCACAGTCCAAAGACGTGCAAGTGAGGTGAATTGGGGATACAAAATTGTCCATGACTGTGTTTAACATTAAACTTGAACTGATTAACCTTGTGTAACCAAAGTGTGTAAAACATGACTGTAATTTTTTTTCAATAAGAATTCCAGCTGTTGGAGCAGCTACTTTGTTTATATTCGTCCACCCTTTTCACTATTGTTGTACTTGTTGGACTTTTCGTCTTTGGTTCGGAGCACACGACGTCCGTTTTTTTCCATCAGACCACAATACATGTTTCCAGTGTGTGATGATCCATCCTAGATGCCTTAGAGCGCAGAGAAGTTGATATAAAACATTTATTAATAGATTATTAAATTAGAAGAATTGTTTGGGTGGCCCTGCGGTAAAGAACGCCAGTCCTCAAGTGCTTATGGGTGTGTTTGGAAACCTAGTGAGCTCTCTACATAGACGCATTTTATGTCATTCTATGCGCTCCCAAGAAGAAGGCTGTTTGAATTCTTAGATACCTTAAAATGCTGCCTAGTAAGGTACCTTACATTTGAATGGTATTTTGACTGAAAAACGAGGCTTCCTTAGTGGTGAAGGCAATCCAAATCCCATTACAAATATGGCTGACAGATGTAGAGCAGTAAACCGAGCTATTTTTTAAACGTAAATAAATGTTCATTGATTTTTAATTTGTTTAAACATGTACAAGTGTATTTATTTGCAAAGACGGGCTTGTCAGCAACAATTTAACTGTTTTTGGTATACGGAGGTTTTGTTGATATGCTAGCATGTTGTGCCACCTCATCCCATTGGTTTAAATGGCATGAGACTAACTGTGGAATCGCTGTCTAAGTAGCGCCCAAATAACCTGACGATGACTAATTAATATAAATAATAATAATGAAATAATAATAAAAAAAATAATAATAGAAATAATACTAATAATAATAATAGAAATAATACTAATAATAATAATAGAAATAATAATAATAGAAATAATAATAATAATAATAGAAATAATAATAATAATTATAATAATAGAAATAATAATAATAATAATAATAGTAATAATAATAATAATAGAAATAATAATAATAATAATAGAAATAATAATAATAATAATAGAAATAATAATAATATTATAATAATAATTCTTTTGTATTTAAATAAAATAGAAACCCTAATTTTGTTTGTTATAAAAAACTGCTATTACCATTTTAATGTCATACTGAAATCATATGGAGCTTTTGTCTCTATTTCAACCGTTTTTTTGTTGTTGTGTTGAAGTTTTTACTTTAAACATTATACCTGTGTTTTTTTTGTTGTTTTTTTTTTGTTTTTTTTTTAAATAAATTTTCCCCAATTTTCCTCCCAATCGAGTTGTATCCAATTACCCTTTTGATTAGGCTTCCTCTCTACTGATGGTGATCTCCACCCCTGATTGAGGAGAGTGAGACTGACACACGCCCCCTCCGACACGTGCATCTATTCACCTGCATGAGGCAACAAACTGAGTAATTTTTTAGACATAAATAAATTGTCATTGATTTTTTATTTGTTTAAACATGTTCAAGTGTGATTTATTTGCAAATTCGGGCTTGTCAGCTGCAATTTAACAGTTTTCGGTACACAGAAGGAGATGTTAGCTGGCATGCTGGCGTTGTGCCACCTCATCCCATTGGTTTGAATGGCATGAGGCTAACTGGAATCGCTGTCTAAGTAGCGCCCAAATAACCTGACGATGACTTATTAGAATCCTCTCTACTGGCAGCTGCAAGACTGCATGGTAGCTCACTAGGTTTTCGACTAGACCCTATATCTCGGATTCTGCTGGCCAGATATCTATAAGCACAATGGTTGGCTCGTCCGAGGGAGGAAGGCTGTAGGGATTCTTTATAATGCTCCAATTTTTGCCAACATTATGGGCAGTGAGTACAGAGGTCCCTTTTTTGACTTACAGTGTATCAGTAATCTGAAGTGCCTAGGTGGCACGTCTGTCTGTAATGCTAGCCCACCAACACTGAGATCCTGTTTTGAATCTCAGAGGTGCTATCAGCTGGCTGGGCGTTTACACAGGCGTAATCGGCTGCTTCTAAGAGGGATGGCACCCTGTCTAGGGCAATTCGCATTTACGCCCAGTGTTTCCAGAATGTTCCCTTTATTTCTCACTGGGAAACAAAGCACTTGATGAAAATTAATGAATGAAATAAATAATAATATTTCATAGAGTTTACAAGTCTAATAACACAGTGAGCAATAATACCACATGAGAGGTACATGAACACTGCAGCCCAGAAAATTACTAGCTTCCTAAACTGTGTGTGTGTGTGTTTGGAAATAGCTGATGTTCTCAGCACCGCCTCATTACCCAGCATCCCACTGAGCTCCAGCTGCCACCTGTATTGCCAACTGGATATGAAGCTCAAACAGGAGGCGGTGTCTGTTTTCCATCCTGTTCCTGTCCTTTCTGTTAGAAATAAATGTAACCCTTCTTCAAGTGGAAAGTTACACAAGTTGCACAATTTGCAAAATACATGTGGACACCTGACCATGACATTTTTAGACATCCTGTTTCAAGACCATATGCATTAGTATCAGAATACATCCTCTTTTATTTTTTTTAGTTATTTATTTTGCCATATAGGAAAAAATCCTGTAACAAAATACATAATTTATTTTATATACCAAAAGTAATAAACTAAAACAACAACCAAAAACCAGAATCCGCTGCCCTGAGCAGAGAGAGGATTAAAGTTATAGAGAAAAAAAAAGGACAACCAGATTGTCATCTAAACACCAGCTACTCAGTTCACCAATGTGTGACCCAAAAGAGCTATATAAGTTAAACTTCTGCAGCACTGCCACTCCAGTGACTAACACCAGTTGATTCCAGCCTAGATTCTTTTATAAGGTTTACGTATAGGAGTGCCGCCATGTCCTCCTTGGATGCAAGCTGGAGGCTGTATTCTCTTGACAGTCAAAAGGGACATAGTTGAAAGGAGTGCCACATTACCGGGTGTGCTTCACAAAAAAAATATAAAGAATGCCGACATAAGTGCCAGCAGAAAGAAAGAGAATAGAAACAAATAGAAAGAAAGTGCAGGTCATCAGTGAAGCCAGCAATGAGCTGACAAATGAGGCCACTTTAAAAAAGGAAACCCTTCAGTTACAACATACTAACACATATTGAGGTGAAGAGACTGCTTCAGAAGTGCTGATTATTAGAACCAGCACTGTTGGTCATCTGCACCTTGTATTGTAGTCCATCTTTTCTGCCAGTCTACATAAGATAAGATAAGATAAGACTTTACTGATCCCCTTAGGGAAATTAACTTGTTACAGCAGTATGAAGACAAGAATACAAGAAATACAACTAAGTAAAAAATATTGCACACATAGTGTGTAGTTATTTACTCTATAAAATATCTAAAAAATAATATATACATTAAAAATATGCAAAATATATTAAGTTATGGCACTTATTGTGAATAGGTTACATATTGCACTTGTTATTACACCCAACATGAAAGATTAGGAATGAGTGATATTATTATACAGTGGGGCCAAAAAGTATTTAGTCAGCCACTGATTGTGCAGGTTCTCCTACTTAGAAAGATGAGAGAGGTCTGTAATTTTCATCATAGGTACACTTCAACTATGAGAGACAAAATGAGAAAAAAAAATTCAGGAAATCACATTGTAGGATTTTTAAAGAATTTATTTGTAAATTATGGTGGAAAATAAGTATTTGGTCAATAACAAAAGTTCAACTCAATACTTTGTAACATAACCTTTGTTGGCAATGACAGAGGTCAAACGTTTCCTGTAAGTCTTCACCAGGTTTGCACACACTGTAGCTGGTATTTTGGCCCATTCCTCCATGCAGATCTCCTCTAGAGCAGTGATGTTTTGGGGCTGTTGCTGGGCAACACGGACTCCACAAATTTTCTATGGGGTTGAGGTCTGGAGACTGGCTAGGCCACTCCAGGACCTTGAAATGCTTTTTACGGAGCCACTCCTTCGTTGCCCGAGCGGTGTGTTTGGGATCATTGTCATGCTGGAAGACCCAGCCACGTTCCATCTTTAATGCTCTCACTGATGGAAGGAGGTTTTGGCTTAAAATCTCACGATACATGGCCCCATTCATTCTTCCCTTAACACGGATTAGTCGTCCTGTCCCCTTTGCAGAAAAACAGCCCCAAAGCATGATGTTTCCACCCCCATTCTTCACAGTAGGTATGGTGTTCTTGGGTTTTTCTTCTTCCTCCAAATACGACGAGTTGAGTTTTTACCAAAAAGTTCCATTTTGGTTTCATCTGACCACATGATATTCTCCCAATCCTCTTCTGGATCATCCATATGCTCTCTGGCAAACATCAGACGGGCCTGGACATGTACTGGCTTAAGCAGGGGGACACGCCTGGCACTGCAGGATTTGAGTCCCTCTCGGCGTAGTGTGTTACTGATGGTAGCCTTTGTTACTTTGGTCCCAGCTCGCTGCAGGTCATTCATTAGGTCCCTCCATGTAGTTCTGGGATTTTTGCTCACCGTTCTCATGATCATTTTGACCCCACGGGATGAGATCTTGACCCCAAGGGAGATTATCAATGGTCTTGTATGTCTTCCATTTTCTTACAATTGTTCCCACAGTTGATTTATTCACACCAACCTGCTTGCCTATTGTAGATTCACTCTTCCCAGCCTGGTGCAGGTCTACAGTTTTCTTCCTGGTGTCCTTCGACAGCTCTTTGGTCTTGGCCATGGTTGAGTTTGCAGTCTGACTGTTTGAGGCTGTGGACAGGTGTCTTTTATACAGATAACGAGGTCAAACAGGTGCCATTAATACAGGTAACGAGTGGAGGACAGAAGAGCTTCTTAAAGAATAAGTTACAGGTCTGTGAGAGCAAGAATTCTTGCTTGTTTGTTATTGACCAAATACTTATTTTCCACCATAATTTACGAATAAATTCTTTAAAAATCCTACAATGTGATTTCCTGGATTTTTTTTTCTCATTTTGTCTCTCATAGTTGAAGTGTACCTATGATGAAAATTACAGACCTCTCTCATCTTTCTAAGTAGGAGAACTTGCACAATCAGTGGCTGACTAAATACTTTTTGACCCCACTGTATATTATTATTGTTGTAAGCTCTGATGGCTGCGGGAATAAAGGACCTGCAGTAGTGCTCCTTCTTACACAGGGGGTGGAGGAGTCTGGTACTGAAGGAGCTTGTTAGGTCTCCTACAGACTCATGTAGTGGATGTGTGGTGATGTCCAGGATGGATGACAGCTTAGCTATCATCCTCCTTTCTCCCACCTCCTCTACAGGTTCGAGAGGACAGTTCAAGACAGAGCTCGCTTTCTTGATTAGCTTGTTCAGTCTTTTTCTGTCTCTCTCCGATATTGCACCACCCCAGCACACCACTCCGTAGAAGATGGCTGATGCTACCACAGTGTCATAAAAGGATCTTAGCAGTGGTCAGCACACTCCAAAAGACCTCAGTCTCCTCAGAAGGTGGAGGCGACTTTGGCCCTTTCTATATAGGGCATCCGAGTTGCTAGACCAGTCCAGTTTATTATTGAGGTGAACTCCCAGGTATTTGTACTCCTTCACCATCTCAATGTCCAAACCCTGAATGCTCACAGGTGTGGAGTGATGTGATTTTTTCCTGAAGTCGATCACCAGTTCTTTAGTTTTGCTGGTGTTAATATGAAGCACATTCAGTTCACACCAGGTAACAAAGTCCTTGATGATACTCCTGTAATCCTGTTCGTTCCCGTCAGATAAACATCCAACAATGGCTGTGTCGTCCGAGAACTTTTGCAGGAAACAGTCTTGTGTGTTATGTTGAAAGTCTGAGGTGTATACGGAAAAAAGAAATGGAGAGAGGACAGTCCCTTGCGGTGCCCCTGTACTGCTAACCACTACGTTGGACACACAGTCCTGAAGCCTCACGTACTGTGGTCTGTTGGAGAGGTAATCAATCGTCCACGCGGTGAGGGGACGGTCAACTCCAGCTACCTCCAGCTTCTTTCCAAGTAGTGATGGTTGTAGCGTGTTGAAAGCACTGGAGAAGTCGAAAAACATGACCCTCACAGTGTTCCCAGGGGTGTCGAGGTGTGAGAGGGATCTGTGTAACAGGTGGATGACTGCGTCCTCTACACCAATGCCAGTTTTGTAGGCAAACTGCAGGGGGTCCAGCGTTGTGTCCACTATCGGTTGAAGGTGGTTGAGTATAATCCGCTCTAGAGTCTTCATTTGATGTGAAGTAAGGGCCACGGGTCTGAAGTCATTCAGCTCCCTGGGGTGCGCAGTCTTAGGCACTGGAACCAAGCAGGAAGTTTTCCATAGGACTGGCACCCTCTTCAAACTCAGGCTTAGATTGAAGATGTGAAGAACCACCCCAAAGAGTTATACATATACCAGTAATATTAGAAATGATTGGCCTATGGTTACTGGCCTATGCTTACTGGCTGATCTTGTTTGTTAGGACAGGTATTTATAATATTAGGTCACAGTAGGGATTGATATTTTTCTGTCTGCCACCAGAGTCCTCTGTTAGACAATACTGACTGGGCCTGAAGAGCTTTTCAAGGCTTAACCTCTGGACTTGTTGCTGTATGATGTTATTTATTTATCTGTGTTGCAATGGAGCATTAGTTTCCCTGCATTTTCTTAACCTGCAGGAAGATTAATCAATCTGCTAGTTAGGATTTAATAAGATGCAACAGGTGTCTAAAGCAAAATTGCCACTGTGGTGAGTTATGCATGTCCCAAATATTTGTAAGCTGGACACCACAACATAATAGTAATAATAATAATATAAATAATAATAATAATAAAAATTATAGAAGTAATGATAATAATAATAGTAATAATATAAATAATAATAATAATAATAGTAATAATATAAATAATAATAATAATAGTAATATAAATAATAGTAATAATATTAATAAAAGTAATAATATCAATAATAATAATAGTAATAATAATATAAATAATAATAATAATAATAGTAATAATATAAATAATAATAATTATAGTAATATAAATAATAATAATAATAATAATAATAGTAATAATATAAATAATAATATTAATAGTAATATAAATAATAGTAATAATATTAATAATAGTAATAATATAAATAATAATAATAATAGTAATAATAATATAAATAATAATAATAATAATAATAATAATAGTAATAATCTAAATAATAATAATAACGTAAATAATAATAATAATCTAAATAATAATAATAATAGTATAATAATAATAATAATTCTTTTTTTATTTAAATAAAATAGAAACCCTAATTTTGTTTGTTAAAAAACCTGCTATTACAGTTTTAATGTCATACTGTAATCATATATGGAGCCTTAGTCTCTATTTTAACCGTTTCTTTTTTGGTAATGTTGAAGTCTTTACTTTAGACATTATTTAGACATGTTGGGGTACATTTAGACATGTTGGGGTGCCATTCTGCTGCCTTTTTTTTTTTTTTTGCATTATGCTTTCTCTTTACCGATGCTGATCTCCACTCTTGATTGAGAGTGAGACTGTCACACGCCCCCTCCGACACGTGTGCAGTAGCCGACTGCATCTATTCACCTGCACGAGGCGAGTTGATATGCGGATCAAGTTTGTGTACGGAGAGCTACACTCTGATCAGCATTATTCCTCGACGCATCAACCAGCCAGCAGAGGTTGTAATTGTATCCCACCCTGTATGAACAACAGCCAATCGTTGTTCGTGTAGCCATCCAGCCTGTCGGATGGCAGAGCTAAGTTTTGAACCGACAAGTTTACTTTAAAGTTGATCGTAATCACTACTTTAAAGTTGCTGAAAGTTTTGAAGTGTACAGCTAAGTGTTAAACTATTGAAGTAAAAGGAAATGTGTAAACCATAGTATCTGTAGGAAACACATGAACACAGGGAAAGGAGGCAAAATTTCTCTCAAACAGTCAGAAGAGGCAATGACTAAAGCCAGGACCCCTATTGTTATATGGTGCCCACACTGGCTTCTAGCATACTAGCCAATTCCATTATATAAATGATGTAGACACAGTGCATGAGACAACTTTTATAGACACCTGATACAAACATGACACCAAAACGTATTATTTGGGTCGGCTTTCCTTCGCTGCTTAAGCATCATTCCTTCTGAGAAGTCTTTCTAGTTCATTTTGAAACATGACTGCAGGGCTTTGCTTTTATTCACTCAGCGATGCAGTTCAGCTAAATGTGTTAAATACGGTTTTAGGTCAAGATTATGTGCCGGCAAGACAGCCGGCTAAACTCAGCAATCCGTTCCACGCTCGATGCACAGGGGCATTGCCATTCTCTAAAAGGAATAGCTCGGATGTTATTGATTGCTACGCCCTTAAGAATTCAATTCAGTGGAACTGAAGGGCCCAGGCCGGACCATCAAAAAAACAGACGTAGACGATTCAGTATTTCCTCCCTCTCTACACTTTCTCAGGGCGCATTCTCCTGCCAATATGGTCCGACAAACCCAGATTCTCACCCGTCCGGCTGTCATGTTGCGAGGTGTGTGTATTGATTTAGTGTCCAGATGTTTTGTGCTTTACAACATGTTGACAAATGTTTGCATTGTAAAATAAGCTGGGGCAGTGGGGCAATGATTTGTTAATCTTTTTTGGCCGTATTAATTAAAACTGTACCAGGACAACATATTTACTGTTTCAGCTAATCAAATGTATTAACTTATTTTTAGTTTATATACACTTGTTCTAAATGAGATGGGACAGGAGCATGTTTATTACTGTGATAATTTTGTAATTGTTTGGGAACTAAGGACACCAGAATTTGTAGTTAAACAAGTAGAATTTCATCTGCTTAACAGTGCAGGGTCTTTATTGTCACAATGCACCTTACATTTTAATAGTAAACTAATTTGAACTGCAGGCAGGCCAGTCTAGCACTTTTATTTCTTACTACAAATCCACTTTGTTTTGTAACATGCAGAATGCAATACATTGTTTACATGGCAGCAGTCACCAACAATATATACACACCGATCAGCCATAACATTAAAACCACCACTTACCACATAAGGAGCACTTTGTAGTTCTACAATTACTGACTGTAGTCCATCTGTTTCTCTGCATGCTTTGTTAGCGCCCTTTCATGATGTTCTTTAATGGTCAGGACCCCCGCAAGACCACTACAGAGCAGGTATTATTTAGGTGGTGGATCATTCTCAGCACTGCACTGACACTGACATGGTGGTGGTGTGTTAGTGTGTGTTGTGCTGGCATGAGTGAATAAGACACAGCAGCACTGATGGAGTTTTTAAACACCTCACTGTCACTGCTGGACTGAGAATAGTCCACCAAACAAAAACATCCAGCCAACAGCGCCCCGTGGGCAGCGTCCTGTGACCACTGATGAAGGTCTAGAAGATGACCAACTCAAACAGCAGCAATAGATGTGCGATCGTCTCTGACTTTACATCTACAAGGAGGACCAACTAGGTAGGAGTGTCTAATAGAGTGGACAGTGAGTGGACGCGGTATTTAAAAACTCCAGCAGCGCTGCTGTGTCTGATCCACTCATACCAGCACCATGTCATTTTCACTGCAGTGCTGAGAATGATCCACCACCTAAATAATACCTGCTCTGTGGTGGCCCTGTGGGGGTCCAGACCATTGAAAAACAGGGTGAAAGCAGGATGGACTACGGTCAGTAATTGTATAACTACAAAGTTCTTCTATATGGTAAGTGGAGCTGATAAAATGGACAGTGTGTAGAAACAAGGAGGTGGCTTTAATGTTATGGCTGATCAGTTTATGTGTTTCTTAGATTTGCATTTTCCTTTTGATTACCTCTCTGAATCCAATTGTTGTCTGTTCTCTTTCAGATTGTAATCAGGAACACTGAGCCTTTTTTAAGGAAGGGTATTTTTGGATAAGTTGTTGCTGAGCCTCTTGAGACATTTTAGCAAGCCTGCCAATCTCGGTTAGCTACATTAGTGCTTCATATGGACATAATGGCTCATGATTGTGGTTCTTGTAACCCCTTGTAGCCCCTTTTTTCTTAGATTGATGCATTGCACTTCTATAGAAAATGTAAGGTGTCTTCTTTAATTCTTCAACAAGGTGTTGTTTGTGTTGGGAACAAATCAGTGGGTTTAAACATCCGTAAAATGTTCAGGCTGATGTTCTTTTTCTGCTTCCTGACAAAATGCATTGACATACCTTACTGTGCATATCGCATTTCTCCAAACCATAGCCAGCTGGGCTAATCTGGCACTCTCGTACACTCTCGGTTTCTCGTGACAAACACAAGGTGCAGGTATCCATCGTCTCCTAGACAAATGGCATGCATTTAAGTGCATGTCTGAGAGCGCCGCTCTCTCACTGCTCTTCTGCACATCACCCCTAATCACAGCACCCTAGGAAGTTTAAGTCAGGAGGATAAATGTGTGCCTTGTGACTGTGACAGCTGGTTTTGTGCCAGTGGTGGGATGGCTCAGCATGCTAGCGGAGAGAGTGCTGTGAGGGAGCAACTAGAGTGATTTAGACGTTTAACCTCGTCGCACATCTATCCTTTGCTTTTCTCTGTCTAATTGTCTGGTTTTTGTCCTCACCAAAGACGTGGTCACAATAGTTTTTTGGCTTTGAAGTTGGCTAATTTCAGTGGGATTCAAGGGCCACACTTGAAGTTAAGCTCTCTGATGTCTCTATACATGCTACATGATAAATCTGGGGAAAGATAATTGGTCTGCTGTTGTGTTGTGGGACATTGGTGGATTGAGTAGCTGGCGTATTACATCCAATCGCATTGCTACATTGCGTCTTAGTTTATTTTCCCCGCTGTTAACAGTTAATTAGTTAAGCTCTGAACTGAGTCTATGCATGCTGCATGATAAATCTGGAAAAGGTAATTGGTCTGCTGTTGTGTTGTTGGACATTGGTGGATTGAGTAGCTGGCATATTGCATCCAACCACGTTGCTACTTTTATGTTACTCCCAGGGCCTTTGTGTCTTAGTTCATGGTTTTTTAAACTCTTGGGTGGGACACATGATTATAAAATTAACTTGTACACAAATGCCCTCTTGTGGAGGCTTTGCATTACACCTTGTAATCCACAGTTGGACCAGATTGCCACCGTTTTCATTAATTAAGTATTTTTTATTTTGTGTTTTGGTTTGATGTTTTGATAAATGCGATGTGTTTTAATGTGTTGCCTGGGTAGTGGTAAAAATCATGGACAAAATGTGGGTCGCTTGACCCTGTCTTAGTCGATTTGTTAATTGATCAGTGTTGTAGAGTTTCAGAGGGCTGATGCCATTTGGTTGTAGATGTTTGTTAGGCTCTCACGGTCTGGCATGGACTATCCCACAAACATTGTTAAAGATAGACTCAGTCGTTCGTTGATCCAGCAGAATTTGGACAGAGTCTAGTTAGCCATAGAGATTCAGAACTCCATCATTGGTCAGCGTAAGCAGGTTCAGAACTTGGTCCGGAATCATTCCGCTAGCTCAGAATATGGTTCTCCTAGTAAGTGAGAGTCCTGTAACAACAACTGAGACTACCTCCCTCATAAATATGAGTCTCATCTACCAGCACCTCAGATGTATAATGGGGAGCCGAGACTCTCCATCAGAGCCTCTGTCCCTTGTTATGTATATTCTCTCTTAAACTTTATTTACTTTTAGAGTTCTTGCTCTTCCTTATTTACTTACTTTCTTACTTTTTTGCCCATCTGTATTATTGTTTTGCTATTTTTCTTATTCTTTTTCTCTGTTTGGCATAGTATATACCTAGGGGACAGTAAGGTAATCCTAGAATAAATCTGCTGACTTACTGGAGTACTGAGACCTACCTGTGCTGTCTACAGATTAGAAGTGTACAGGAAACAGAAGCTTTTATTTCTGCGTTTCACTCAGCCAGTGTTGCTATCAGCAGTGCTGAGTAAGAAGAATTTTGCAAACCTGACTACAAGTAGCATGATTTCTAGCTGAAATAAATGCTGCACTATATGGCCAAAAGTATGTAAACACCTGACCATGCAGTTAACCAAAAGGCATTAATATTCAGTATGTCTTTATTATATACACTATATGGACAATACTTGGGAACCAATGGATTATATAAAGAATGTTATATGCTTCTTATTTTGCAGCAACAGTTTAGGGAAGGCTCCTTCATGTTCCAGCATGACAGTACCCCCGTGCACACGTCTCTTTACTGCACATTATTGTTCTTCCTTTATGTCTTAGCCTTGTTGTGTGCTTTTCTTTATTGTTGTTATGTGTCTTTCATCTAATATTTGCTTTGTAATGCGAAAGATGATATATAAATTGAACTTAATTAATCCTAGTTGGTCTGGGAGCACAGATGGCGCTGCGGAATATATCACTAGCACACCAGCGCCGAGATTCTGAACTCATCGGTTCGAAACTTGGCATTGCCACTGGTCGGCGGACATAATTGGCAGTGCCTGCAGGGAGGGATGACCGGACTATGTGGGCGGGGTCTTCAAGCGCTGTGTAAGGACTCTGATTGGCGTATAGAGGCGCCTGTGCAAAAGTGCATGGGTAGAAAAAGGGCTCCGTTAAGGGCTGCTCGCAGGTCGGAGGAAGCGTGAGCAGCAATATACCCACCTCAACTGCAAAAAATCGGGGATCCAGGCACCCAGGTGGGGCAGCGGGATATTCCGCTCGCACACCAGCACCGAGTTTCTGAACTCCGGGTGGGGGCCGGACTATGTGTGTCATACGCTTTGTAAGGACCCTGATTGGCGGAAGAGACGCCCGTGCAGAAAGCAGGGGCGAGAAGAGGAGGGCTGTACACGTGTCGGAAGAGGCGTGTACAGCGACGTGCTCTCCTCAAATGCAATCTGGTATCTCTGGTAGCAGCGGAAGACAAAATTGAGTGGAAAATTGGGAGGAAAATGGGGAGAAAATGCATCATAATAAATAAATAAATAAATAAATAATAATAATAATAATAATAATAATAAATTATTATAATAAATAAATAAATAAATAAATAATAATAATAATAATAATAATAATAAATAAATAATAATAATTTTTAAAAAATGGGGGATCCCCAGCAGCGGAAGACAAACTGACTACACTAAATTGGGAAAAAATGGGAGAAAAATGCATAAAAAAATATAGAAAAAAAAATCACAGTTGGTCCTAGGTCATGATTTTAAACCATCCTGTCATGCAATTTACCCCAGCTGGCATTTGCCATTCTTTTTATAGGTCACTTGATGTCATTTTATGGTTGTTGGGTGACATTTGGATGATTTGGCAGTCATTTTTACACTCTGCTGGTCTGTAGCTTTGTTGTCCCCAATGCAGCTCTGCCTTGTTCATATGAACCATTGAATTTAAAAGTACAATTACTAGTACTAATGAATTGATCAAACAGGAACAAAAGACTGAGTAACTGATTTACCATGGCCTTCAATAATGAGTACTAATTTTGTATGTGCAACCTGGTACATTGTGTGTTGCAGGCATGTTGCATGGGATTTAATGGGCGCACTTGCAAATTTACTTGTAATTTATGATGCAGTCATATTAATAAAATGATTAAGCACATTGTTTGTTATTCCATAAAAAAAAAAAAAATTAGCAAACTGTATTTTACAGCTGTTATATAGTATTTTTATTGTAAAAACTGCATATAATTAAAATCTTTCACATTTTTGTTTTTACTTTAGGAATCATACGAACAGCCCTGTCAAATATGGACCGTGAAACACGAGATCAATACGTGCTGGTCATCCAAGCCAAAGACATGATGGGTCAGTTAGGTGGCCTCTCAGGAACAACGTCTGTAACGGTTACGCTACTGGATGTCAATGACAACCCGCCACGCTTCTCTCGCAGTAAGCATAGTGTGTGTGTTCTGTTATGTTCATGTTTGTTTTTGTCTTCAAAATATACACTGATCAGCCATAACATTAAAACCACCTCCTTGTTTCTACACACACTGTCCATTTTATCAGCTCCACTTACCACATAAGGAGCACTTTGTAGTGCTACAATTACTGACTGTAGTCCATCTGTTTCTCTGCATGCTTTAAAAGCCCCCTTTCATGCTGTTCTTCAATGGTCAGGACTCTCCCAGGAGCACTACAGAGCAGGTATTATTTGGGTGGTGGGTCATTCTCAGCACTGCACTGACAATGACATGGTGGTGGTGTGTTAGTGTGTGTTGTGTTGGTATGAGTGGATCAGACGCAGCAGCACTGATGGAGTTTGTAAACACTTCATTGTCACTGCTGGACTAAGGACAGTCCACCAACCAAAAATATCCAGCCAACAACGCCCCGTGGGCAGCGTCCTGTGACCACTGATGAAGGTCTTGAAGATGACCAACTCAAACAGCAGCAATAGATGAGCGATCGTCTCTGACTTTACATCTACAAGGTGGACCATCTAGGTAGGAGTGTCTAATAGAGTGGACAGTAAGTGGACACA
This sequence comes from Trichomycterus rosablanca, assembly GCF_030014385.1. Classification (NCBI taxonomy): domain Eukaryota; kingdom Metazoa; phylum Chordata; class Actinopteri; order Siluriformes; family Trichomycteridae; genus Trichomycterus; species Trichomycterus rosablanca. Next base: position 9,626,502 of record NC_086010.1, on the reverse strand, counting down.
GTGTTTAAAAACTCCAGCAGCACTGCTGTGTCTTATCCACTCATACCAGCACAACACACACTAACACACCACCACCACGTCAGTGTCACTGCAGTGCTGAGAATGATCCACCACCTAAATAATACCTGCTCTGTAGTGGTCCTGGGAGAGTCCTGACCATTGAAGAACAGGGTGAAAGCAGGCTAACAAAGCATGTAGAGAAACAGATAGACTACAGTCAGTAATTGTAGAACTACAAAGTGCTTCTATTTGGTAATTGGAGCTGATAAAATGGACAGTGATGATCAGTGCAATCATCCTGTATACACATGGATTCATTATGTGTTACTTATTTAGTCAATAAGACAGCTTGTATTGACACATTCACTACATGACAGGAAATTCGGACACTCAACACATCTCAATATAGATTTTGTCCTTTCCATTTCTGCTTCAACAGCTTCCACTCCTCTAGAAATGCATTATATTAAACATTACGTTGTTGCACACGACTGCATAAATTTGCTTCTATTTACCCGCAAGAGCAATAGTAAGTTTTTTAGTACGGATTTATTCATGGTGATATTCTATACCATTCCTTTCCAATTTTTCCATTTCCTGGGAAATGCCATTCTCTTGAACATTTTAAAAGGAATTCATTGTATTATTCATGACTGACCAACCTGATTACATTTTGTAAATATAAACACCTTTAAGTTTGATGCCAGCAGCACATTCCACTATATGCAGGTGAATTGGTAACAGGTGAGGGTATCATTAATAGTCGTACTAGAAGGATCCACATAAGGCTCAGTCTGGGTAGGAATCAGTTTCCAACACAGCTGTTGACTGTGCCAGACTGTCCTCAGTCTGGTGCCCGACCCTGATGCATCACCAAACCATGGGCTGGCGTGCATCCGAAGGGCATTTGGGGTACAAGTCAGAAGGCTGTAATGAAACCGCATGACACAATGACAGTGAAGTCATTTGTTCCTGGTACTGGGGGATAATCTAATAAAAAACATCTGGTAATGGCTAAAGATTTAAGGCATCAATTAATCAATGAATGGACCTTAGCCTATTTTCAAACTTTAAATTGGTAAGAGCCTTGGTTCACAGTCTTACTGCCAGGCATGGAATGCCCATAACTATTTACATAACAGGTCTCCAAGGTGAACAGTCTCTGGAGTGTTTGAATGTTGGTTTTAAGGCTGGATCAGTCAGTCCAAGGGACCCTTCCCATCTCCCTGCCACCTTCTGTCAGGAAGCATGGTAGCTACCTTTCCTAGGTAGCTAGGGTCATTGCTGGCGCCTGACAGCTGGCTTAGAACTGGTGCAGATGAAAGGAATGATACAAATACTATTTAATTAAAACAAACATTGCAAAGGTGGTGTTGACAAAATGTCAAGAAAATCTAATTAGATATTCAATTAGATAGAACACGTCAATGGGACGTCAATCAGAATGTTTGTGCAGAGATACCTGAACCTGTGGGATAGCTAAATAATCTCTGCAGCACTTCATAAATCAGGATTTTAGGGTAGATTGGCAAAATAAAAGCCACTGAGTCATTGGGCAGAACAGCCAGCAGTACGTCTGACAAAAAAACAGGTACTGCACATCAGCTGACTAAGATCTTCCCTACTGTAAAATATGGTGGTGGCAGCACACAGGTGCTTCTCAGCAGCAAGGGAAATTGAGACCTGTAAGAATTGATGGATAAATGAATGCAGTCAAACACAGTTAATCTTTCAATACTGCAATGAACCGGAGCATAGATCCAAAACAACACTGAAGTGACTTGTGGCAAGTCTCTCAATGATCCTGAATGGTCCAGCCAAAGCTTAAACCTAAACCTCATCAGCATCTGTGGAGAGACCTAGGGAGGCAGGGCAGTTCACGTCAATAGACTTTGAACAAATCTGTCATGAAGAATGACAAACTGCTCAAATGTTGGTGCGCAAAGCTTGTATAGACAGAGCCAGAATGATTTGCATAATTGCTGTAATTGTAGTAATTATTTCCAAAGCGGCATCTATAAATTATTGACTAAAGAGTCTGAATACTTGGGTGGAAAAGTGATTTCAGTTCTTGATTATTAAGTTTTAAAAAAAAAACCAACTCTTATTGGTTGATTATGAGTAATGAAGTGTAGATTGATGGGTAAACTGGGTAGACTTTTATTTCATTGCAGACAGGATGAACCTTCATTTCATTTATTAATATACCTCCATTCCTGCATTTCAGGCCTGCAACACATTCCAAAAAAAGTTGGGACAGTAAAGCATTTACCACTTTGTAATGTTGCCATTTCTTTTCACCACACTTTTTGGCAACGAGGAGACCAAGTGATTCAGTGTTTCAGCTTTTATTTTGTCCCATTTTTCCTGCAAACACGTCTTAGGGTGTGCAACAGTACGGGGTCGTCGTTTCAAAATGCTCCACACATTCCCTATTGGGGACAGGTCAGGACTGCAGGCAGGTCAGTCCAGTACCTGTACCCTCTTCTTCAGCAGCCATGCCTTTGTAATGTGTGCAGCATGTGGTTTTGCATCGTCTTGTTGAAAAATGCATGGACGTCCCTGGAAAAGATGACGTCTTGAAGGCAGCACATGTTGCTCTAAGATGTCAATGTACTTTCCTGCATTAATGCTGCCGTCACAGAAGTGTAAATGACCTTTGCCAAGGGCACTGACACAGCTCATACCATGACAGACCCTGGCTTTTGGACTTGTTGCTGATAACAGTCTGGATGGTCCTTTTCGTCTTGTCACTGTGTCCATTTTTTCCAAAAAAGACCTGGAATGCTGATTCATATGACCACAATACACGTTTCCACTGTGTGATGGTCCATCCTAGATGCCTGTGAGCCCAGAGAAGTCGACGCCGCTTCTGGACATGGTTAACATAAGGCTTCTTTTTTGCACAGTAAAGTCTTAAGTGGCATTTGTGCATGTAACTCTGTATTGTAATGCTTGACAAAGGTTTGCCAAAGTAATCCCTCACCCATGTGGTTATATCAGCTATTGTTGAGTGACGGTTCTTGATGCAGTGCCGTCTGAGGGATCGAAGATCACAGGCGTTAAGCTGCTTAAGCCTTGACCTTTACGCATTGAAATTCCTCCTGATTTCTTGAATGGTTTAATGATATTATGCACTGTAGAGGGAGAAATATGCAAATCCCTTCCAATCTTTCTTTGAGGTACATTGTTTTTAAACATTTTAATCATTTTCTCACACATTTATTGACAAACTGGAGATCCTCTGACCATCTTTGCTCATCAAAGACTCAGCCTTTCCTGGATGCTGCTTTTGTACCAAACCATGATTACAATCACCTGTTTGGAATCACATCATTATTTAGTTGCCCCTGTCCCAATGTGTTGCAGGCCTGAAATGTAGGAATGGAGGTATATTAACAAATGAAATGAAGTTCAGCAGATAAAACATGAAATATCTCAGGTTCATTCTGTCTGCAATCAAATAAAAGTCAAAGTAAATGTAAGGAACACTACATTTTTATTTTATTAGCTTTTTCCATACTGTCCCAACTTTTTCTGATTTGGGGTTGTAATATGAAAAGCAAATGTTTTAAAAGAAATGAAAACAGACACTCAGGCATCAAATTAGGTAGAGTAGAGAAAGAAAAAAAGATTAAACTGTGGTATAAAAGCAATCTTTGGGTCCAATAGCTTCTATTCCATGGCAAATTAGAAAACCATTAGATAGATTACAATGAGAATGATTAGAATGATAGAGCAACAGTAGAAATGAGAAGCAGATGGGGAAATAGCACCAATGCCACTTGGGTATTGAGTAGTTCTGCAGATAATCTCTTTCAGTCAACATTATGAGCTGTAATACAGTCTAATTAAAGAATTTACAATGCGTAGAGTTCTGCATTTAAATGTTTACCCGGTGCTTATTCAAAATGATTGAGTACAGGTTTTTGAAAATACAAAATTATCTTGGTTTTTATTTACCTCAGCCTATTTATGTTTAAAAGTCATGCATTCACGCACATTTATCAACACTTGTAGGGGACCATTCAGCCATAATATTAAAACCACCTCCTTGTTTCTACACTCACTGTCAATTTCATCAGCTCCCCTACCATATAAAAGCACTTTGTAGTTCTACAATTACTGACTGTAGTCCATCTGTTTCTCTGCCTGCATTGTTAGCCCCCTTTCATGCTGTTCTTCAATGGTCAAGACCACTACAGAGCAGGTATTATTCAGGTGATGGATCATTCTTAGCACTGCACTGACACTGACATGGTGGTGGTGTGTTAGTGTGTGTTGTGCTGGTATGAGTGCATCAGACACAGCAATGCTGCTGTAGTTTTTAAACACCTCACTGTCCCTGCTGGACTGAGAATCTACAAGGGCAGCGTCCTTTGACCATTGATGAAGGTCTAGAAGATGACCAACTCAAACAGTAGCAATAGATGAACGATCGTCTCTGACTTTACATCTACAAGGTGGACCAACTAGGTAGGAGTGTCTAATAGAGTGGACAGTGAGTGGACACGGTATTTAAAAACTCCAGCAGCGCTGCTTTGTCTGATCCACTCATACCAGCACAACACACACTAACACACCACCACCATGTCAATGTCACTGCAGTGCTGAGAATCATCCACCACCTAAATAATGCCTGGTCTGTGGTGGTCCTGGGAGAGTCCTGACCATTGAAGAACAGGGTGGTCAGTCTGCAATGGTCAGACCAGGCTGTGGTCAAAACACAAAGCAGTACATTCTAGGGGGTAGCAGACAAGAAGGCTCAGGGTGCCTTTCCAAACTATGTCCAGTTATTTTACAAGTTGGACAGTGACGGGTATATTATTGATTTATGTTTAGTAGTCTGATAAAATACAGTGCCAAAAATGAAACATGCAACACTTGGATTGTGTGTTTTTTAGAGTTGTATCAGTATTCGGTGTTGGAGTCTCTCCCTGTGGCATCTGAGGTGGCCAGATTGAAAGCAGAGGACCCAGATATAGGATCTAACGCTCAGATGGATTACCGCATAATGGACGGTGACGGGCCTGGCATGTTTAACATCACCACTGATGAAGAGACACAAGAGGGAGTCATTATTCTACAAAGGGTAAGAAAATACACAGTTTTACATCAAAAAATAAATAATAAATTGAAATTAATTTAGAATTAATTGTTACAGATGTGCATTGCTCTAAAAGGGCTCTTACAGGTGCACACTGTGTCGAAGTGCTTTTACAGATGCACAATGCTGTTACAGATGCACAAAGCTGTTACAGATGTGTAGTGCTCAAACAGTGCTCTGACACAGTTGTTGAAGTGCTCTTACCGATGCACAATGCTGTTGCAGATGTGCAGTTCTCCTACAGGTGCACTGCAGTGTCAAATTGCCTTTACAGATGCACAATGCTTCTACAGATGTGCAGTGCTTAAACAGTGCTCTGACACTGAGGTCGAAGTGCTCTTACAGATGCACAATGCTGTTACAGATGTGCATTGCTCCTACAGTTGCACTGCAGTGTCAAATTTCCTTTACAGATGCACAATGCTTTTACAGATGTGCAGTGCGTAAACAGTGCTCTGACACTGGTGTTGAAGTGCTCCTACCGACACACAATGCTGTTGCAGATGTGTAGTGCTCCTACAAGTGCACTGCAGTGTCAAATTGCCTTTACAGATGCATAATGCTGTTGCAGATCTGAAGTGCTTTAAAACTGCTCTTAGGGATGCACATCACTGTTACACATGTGCACTGCTCCTACATGTGCACTGCAGTGTTAAATTGCCTTTACAGATGCACAATGCTTTCACAGATGTGCAGTGCTTAAACAGTACTCTGAGGCTGGTGTTGAAGTGCTCTTACAGATGCAACGTGGGCCTGTTATTAAAAGGATCGCTAGTTCGCATGAACCAGCATGAACTCCAGCACCAGCGCCTTTATAGGTATAAGTACCTGTAAAGTACATGTACAGGTGTACAGAGCTCTTGTGGTTCCGTGCACTGCGGTGTAAAATTGCCTTTACAGATGCACAATGTTGTTACAGATGTACAGTGCTCTAACAATGCTCTTACAGGTGCACACCGGTGTTGAAGTGCTCTTACAGATGAACAGCACACTGGTGTCCTAGTGCTCTTAGAGAGGCACAATGCTGTTACAGCAAATATAACTCAACCCAACTATAAATTACTTTATTTATTTTTTAAGTGTTACAGCTGCCAGGCTTAATAACAATCAGCTTGGCCAGGCAGACAACAGTCTGTTAATGTTAAACTGTTATGCATAGCATCGTACACTGCTAATAAAAGGCCATTAAGATGTCTTTTTCAATTATGTTTAAAACTGACTTTAAGGTGTTTTAAAAGACATGAAGAAAATAACTTTCAACAGCTGTAAATTAGCTGTTCATTTTGTTTCATTATTTAATCCTATTATTTAAGCCCAAAGTTAATTTTAACCTTAAATTGCATTTACAAAGCTGGAAAGACCTGCATAAGTAAAAAGCTGAGTCACAGCTCAATTGTTAACTGAACTATAATATCCTGGCCTGACCACGCCCACTGGGACCTGGCATTTTATATATAATGCCTGATTCTTTTCTGTGTAATATCTTTGATTGAACTTGCATCAGATACCACTTGTTAGAGGGGTTCTGTTTTTGTTTTAATTAAGTAAAGAAATATTACCAGAACTTAATAACAGTTTTGTAATTAAAGCATTATTATTATTTTTCAATTAAAAAATTGGTTTTGCTCATTTTTAAGCCAATCAATACTTCTGTCCTCTGTGACTTAATAGAAAAATGTAAGCCGTATTAAAGAATGGTTGGAAGAGTGAATAGAAAGTTGGTGAAGGTTATTGGACTCTGGTTCTCATGGTCAAAAAAGAAGAAATCCCCCCAAAATTTAAATAGAGGTCATGTGAAAAAGAAATAAAGTAGAAGGACATGGACATTATTAATTCTGCATTTGTCAAATTGAGAAAATTCTTAAGGTTTCTTGGTTAGATTGTAAATCTTCAATAAAGATTGGTAAACCAATTATAGTTGATTTTATTCCTTGTGTCCATTGTTTTCTCTTTTTTCTCCTGTAGCCACTCGACTATGAAACAAAGAACACCTTTTCTCTGAAGATTGAAGCCACTAATCGGAAAATTGACCCCAACTTCCTGACATTCGGTCCCTTCAGCGACATCACGGCTGTAAAAGTCAACGTGGAGAATGTGAACGAACCGCCGGTGTTTTCGAGTCTGGTTAGTAAGATGGTTGTGTCTGAAGCTGCCAGGGTGGGAACCATTATTGGAACCGTCTCAGCTCATGATCCTGATTCTGCAAACAGTGCAATAAGGTATTTATAAATCATGTACGTTCTGTTATTTTGGTATGATTATGTATATATGTATATATATGTATATATTTGGTATGATTTATGATATATATATATATATATATATATATATATATATCTATATATATATATATATATATATATATATATATACAGTGTATCACAAAAGTGAGTACACCCCTCACATTTCTGCAAATATTTCATTATATCTTTTCATGGGACAACACTATAGACATGAAACTTGGATATAACTTAGAGTAGTCAGTGTACAGCTTGTATAGCAGTGTAGATTTACTGTCTTCTGAAAATAACTCAACACACAGCCATTAATGTCTAAATAGCTGGCAACATAAGTGAGTACACCCCACAGTGAACATGTCCAAATTGTGCCCAAATGTGTCGTTGTCCCTCCCTGGTGTCATGTGTCAAGATCCCAGGTGTAAATGGGGAGCAGGGTTGTTAAATTTGGTGTTTTGGGTACAATTCTCTCATACTGGCCACTGGATATTCAACATGGCACCTCATGGCAAAGAACTCTCTGAGGATGTGAGAAATAGAATTGTTGCTCTCCACAAAGATGGCCTGGGCTATAAGAAGATTGCTAACACCCTGAAACTGAGCTACAGCATGGTGGCCAAGGTCATACAGCGGTTTTCCAGGACAGGTTCCACTCGGAACAGGCTTCGCCAGGGTCGACCAAAGAAGTTGAGTCCACGTGTTCGGTGTCATATCCAGAGGTTGGCTTTAAAAAATAGACACATGAGTGCTGCCAGCATTGCTGCAGAGGTTGAAGATGTGGGAGGTCAGCCTGTCAGTGCTCAGACCATCCGCCGCACACTGCATCAACTCGGTCTGCATGGTCGTCATCCCAGAAGGAAGCTGACGCACAAGAAAGCCCGCAAACAGTTTGCTGAAGACAAGCAGTCCAAGAACATGGATTACTGGAATGCCCTGTGGTCTGATAAACTTGTTTGGCTCAGATGGTGTCCAGCATGTGTGGCAGCGCCCTGGTGAGAAGTACCAAGACAACTGTATCTTGCCTACAGTCAAGCATGGTGGTGGTAGCATCATGGTCTTGGGCTGCATGAGTGTTGCTGGCACTGGGGAGCTGCAGTTCATTGAGGGAAACATGAATTCCAACATGTACTGTGACATTCTGAAACAGAGCATGATCCCCTCCCTTCAAAAACTGGCAGTTTTCCAACAGGATAACGACCCCAAACACAACCTCCAAGATGACAACTGCCTTGCTGAGGAAGCTGAAGGTAAAGGTGATGGACTAAACCCAATTGAGCACCTGTGGCGCATCCTCAAGTGGAAGGTGGAGGAGTTCAAGGTGTCTAACATCCACCAGCTCCGTGATGTCATCATGGAGGAGTGGAAGAGGATTCCAGTAGCAACCTGTGCAGCTCTGGTGAATTCCATGCCCAGGAGGGTTAAGGCAGTGCTGGATAATAATGGTGGTCACACAAAATATTGACTCACTTTTGTGTATATATATATATACAGTGTATCACAAAAGTGAGTACACCCCTCACATTTCTGCAAATATTTCATTATATCTTTTCATGGGACAACACTATAGAAATAAAACTTGGATATAACTTAGAGTAGTCAGTGTACAACTTGTATAGCAGTGTAGATTTACTGTCTTCTGAAAATAACTCAACACACAGCCATTAATGTCTAAATAGCTGGCAACATAAGTGAGTACACCCCACAGTGAACATGTCCAAATTGTGCACAAAGTGTCAATATTTTGTGTGACCACCATTATTTTCCAGCACTGCCTTAACCCTCCTGGGCATGGAATTCACCAGAGCTGCACAGGTTGCTACTGGAATCCTCTTCCACTCCTCCATGATGACATCACGGAGCTGGTGGATGTTAGACACCTTGAACTCCTCCACCTTCCACTTGAGGATGCGCCACAGGTGCTCAATTGGGTTTAGTCCATCACCTTTACCTTCAGCTTCCTCAGCAAGGCAGTTGTCATCTTGGAGGTTGTGTTTGGGGTCGTTATCCTGTTGGAAAACTGCCATGAGGCCCAGTTTTTGAAGGGAGGGGATCATGCTCTGTTTCAGAATGTCACAGTACATGTTGGAATTCATGTTTCCCTCAATGAACTGCAGCTCCCCAGTGCCAGCAACACTCATGCAGCCCAAGACCATGATGCTACCATCACCATGCTTGACTGTAGGCAAGATACAGTTGTCTTGGTACTTCTCACCAGGGCGCCGCCACACATGCTGGACACCATCTGAGCCAAACAAGTTTATCTTGGTCTCGTCAGACCACAGGGCATTCCAGTAATCCATGTTCTTGGACTGCTTGTCTTCAGCAAACTGTTTGCTGGCTTTCTTGTGCGTCAGCTTCCTTCTGGGATGACGACCATGCAGACCGAGTTGATGCAGTGTGCGGCGTATGGTCTGAGCACTGACAGGCTGACCTCCCACGTCTTCAATTTCTGCAGCAATGCTGGCAGCACTCATGTGTCTATTTTTTAAAGCCAACCTCTGGATATGACGCCGAACACGTGGACTCAACTTCTTTGGTCGACCCTGGCGAAGCCTGTTCCGAGTGGAACCTGTCCTGGAAAACCACTGTATGACCTTGGCCACCATGCTGTAGCTCAGTTTCAGGGTGTTAGCAATCTTCTTATAGCCCAGGCCATCTTTGTGGAGAGCAACAATTCTATTTCTCACATCCTCAGAGAGTTCTTTGCCATGAGGTGCCATGTTGAATATCCAGTGGCCAGTATGAGAGAATTGTACCCAAAACACCAAATTTAACAGCCCTGCTCCCCATTTACACCTGGGACCTTGACACATGACACCAGGGAGGGACAACGACACATTTGGGCACAATTTGGACATGTTCACTGTGGGGTGTACTCACTTATGTTGCCAGCTATTTAGACATTAATGGCTGTGTGTTGAGTTATTTTCAGAAGACAGTAAATCTACACTGCTATACAAGCTGTACACTGACTACTCTAAGTTATATCCAAGTTTCATGTCTATAGTGTTGTACCATGAAAAGATATAATGAAATATTTGCAGAAATGTGAGGGGTGTACTCACTTTTGTGATACACTGTATATATATATATCTATATATATATACTGTATATATATACACAGTATATATATGTATATATATATATATATATATATATATACACACTGATCAGCCATAACATTAAAACCACATCCTTGTTTCTACACTTACATTTTATCAGCTCCACTTACCATATAGAAGCACTTTGTAGTTCTACAATTACTGACTGTAGTCCATCTGTTTCTCTACATACTATTGTAGCCTGCTTTCACCCTGTTCTTCATTAATCAGGACCATTTTCCGCTCTGTAGGGACAATGACATGGTTGTGTGTTAGTGTATGTTGTGCTGGTATTACTGGATCAGACACAGCAGCGCTGCTGGAGTTTTTAAATACCGTGTCCACTCACTGTCCACTCTATAAGACACTCCTAGCTAGTTGGTCCACCTTGTAGGTGTAAATTCAGAGACAATTGCTCATCTATTGCTGCTGTTTGAGTTGGTCATCTTCTAGACCTTCATCAGTGGTCACAGGACGCTGCCCACGGGGCACTGTTGGCTGGATTTTTTTGGTTGATGGACTATTCTCAGTCCAGCAGGGAAAGTGAGGTGTTTAAAAACTCCAGCAGTGCTGCTGTGTCTGATTCACTCATACCAGCACAACACACACTAACACACCACCACCATGTCAGTGTCACTGCAGTGCTGAGAATGATTCACTACCCAAATAATACCTGCTTTGTGGGGGTCATGTGGGGGTCCTGACCATTGAAGAACAGCATGAAAGGGGCTAACAAAGCATGCAGAGAAACAGATGGAGTACAGTCAGTAATTGTAGAACTACATAGTGCTTCTATATGGTAAGTGGAGCTGATAAAATGGACAGTGAGTGTAGAAACAAGGAGGTGGTTTTAATCTTATGGCTAAGTATGTCTAAATTAATATTTAGGCTCAAAAAACCTTGTAATTAAATTAAATGATGCATACATTGTATCTATGAAGGGAGATGATGACAAATCAAAAATAATTATTAATTAGCAAAGAAACAACTTGTTTATAGCAATTTTAATTGGGCTTAAAATGAATAAGACATTGCTGTAAGTCTGGCCAGTCTGACTAAGCCAGTCTGGCTAATCAGCTGGATCATCTTAATGACTGTGCATCTGTCGATAGATACGAAGTAAATATACAACTCATAGCCAGCTCAATACTGAATCATTTTTAATATCATTTTTCAAAACCCACAGCTGTGGTGGTTTAGATGTACCTTAAATTTTGCAATTATTTATACTGCATTGCTGTTTAACTTATATTTTATCCAAAAATAATGAATAATATGTATAATTTAAAGCCCATCAGAAGCAGATAAGTTGTGTTTTGTGCTACCCTCAGCATATCCTCAATATCTTCCGTCTTTGGTATTTTTCACTGAGCACCAGTATTGTATTTTAATGAAATTCCCTCATAATGCAATAATGTGCATTTCAAGTCTCCTCACACTTGGCATCAATATTGTATTTTCTTGGTATCCTCACATGGGGCACCAGTAATGTAGCTTTTATGGCCTCCTCACACGGGGCACCAATAATGTAGATTTATTGGTAAATTTTTACTGGTGGCATAAGCAATATTGGTTGTGATCAGGTATACATAGTAGAATCAACATTTTGTGTAACAACAACAACAATGGCAAACCTTACAATCTGCCATGTAAAGATAACACAAGAGTACTTACAGAATTAGTACCACAGGTATAATAATGATACAGCTGTCTAGCAAGTTTGGGGAACCAGACAGAACCAGGTGAGTTAATTTTGGGTAGCAGATTTATTTTAACAAAAGGGAGCAAACTAACAATATAGCTACTTAAGGTCAGCATTCTAGCCAAATATACTTTATATATTTGTTAGACCAAGATAGACCTACACAGTCGAGTTACATTATTATGACCACTTCCTACTTTCAATGGCAGCAGCGCGTACCTCATGAAGGAAGTCATGTTTCGTGAGCTGGCTTGGTGGGTATGTAAGGTGTGCAATAGGCTGTCTGCACACATATCCGTCATTGCTGTCATGAGTAATTTGTCTTGCATGGGGCAGATGGAATCTTCCAGCAAGACAATGCGACATGTCACACGGCTAGAAATGTCCCACATTAATTGGAAGAGCATGACCAAGACTTCCAAGTACTACCCTGGCCCCCTTATTCCCCAGACTTGAACTCAGTTGAGCATTTGTGGGACCACCTTGATCATTGTGTTCACTCCATGGATCCTCCCCCACACACCCTCCAGCAGCTGTGGGGTGCACTGCACTCAATATGGATCCAGATACCTGTGACAACCTACCAGGACCTTATTGAGTCACTCGTATCCCTTACCAACTCTGGATATTAGCTGGTGGTCATAATAATGTCTTAAAATACTTATACCCCCTATGCTAAATTATGTCTGCATACTCTCATCATCTAGCATAGGCCATGAAGCCATCTGTCCCACAGCCAACTACCTTCCTGATGGATAAGGAATTATTAGGATTAGAGGGCTACATCTGTAAACCAAGAACTGGATCTTATCAAAATCTGGAGGAGAATTACATTTATTGTAATTCATGTATGGCTTTTTGTCACTTGACAGCAGGGAGAACTTAACAGATTAAGATGAGTTGCCGTTTACCTCCACAAATCAGAAAAAATGGGACAGTATGGAGAAAAAAACACTTATTATAATTACCTGTTGACATCACCCCTTTGAACTCCCAGCACTATCTTCACTTGTGGCATGTGGACTGTAATACCAGATACCAACAAGTGAAATGCAAATTAGCATCATTCATGGGGTGAAACCACTGCATGGAAACATGGTCAAAGCAGAGGTGTTCCAGTAGGTTGTACAAAAATGTGATGACCTTACACTAGATAGGCAAGCAGTGGCCTAGTGGTTAAGGTACCCCACTTGTAATCACTGGTTCAAGCCCCAGCACTCCAGTTTGCTGCTGTTGGACCCTAGAGCAAGACCCTTAACCCTCAATTGCTCAGATTGTATCCTGTAACTGTAATGTAAGTCGCTTTGAATAAAGGCGTCTCCTAAATGCTGAAAATGTAAATGACAGCCAGGCACTTCTCTTTGGTGTTGTATTTTGCAAGGGTCTCTAATGTAGATTTAGTGATAATATACAACACAAGACAATTCCCTCCCCATCATCTGGAAAAAATGGTCTGCCCTTACCATCTGAGGAGCCTGAATGCACTGCTTCACTGCACTAATCCCAGATATACTTCCACTGTCCAATTGCACACTTCACTAGCTTGCATATGCTGCTCAGAGTCATTACTGTGGATGATCCTGGGAAAGGAATTTCATTTATCAGAGGCTTAAAATATGTCTGGTGGCCTGGGCAGCCCAAATAAAGCTATAACCAGATACGTTTTTATTATTTACACTCCACATAGACCTGGCAGACGTTCACACATATTTCTACAGGTATGTTTTGGAATAGGGACGATAAGGCTATTCTAATTACTCTAGAATTACTCTGGTGAGCGAGTTAATCGATATGCCAGAGTTTGTGCGTCTCAGTGCTTTAACAATCTGGGAGGTGGTCTTTTAAGAAGATGAGATAAGATGTAATGCTTCCATACAATTCATTTTTAACTTATCTCTCTTTTTACTGCCAGAATAACAAGGACAGCCTTCAGACTTTTTCAACAACTTCTACTTACCATGTGACCTTAAACTTGCTCGGCACTTAAATATAAATATCAGACATAGTGCTTAATATTCAAATGCAAATTGTCTTTGTTGAAAGTACATTTTGGACTTCAGTCTGAGCTGATGTTCAATACCCCAACCTCATATGCAGCCGATTTGCATAACGACTGATCACGGCCCATTCCATAACAATGGATCCGGTGATCAGGTCCATATGCAAATTCCAATGACCATTAATTACAATGGTAATGTGTGTCTTTCATATATGATTGGGGTATAGTTCCTGTTACGGCGTTGTAAGATGGTGAGAGATGTACCCTCAGCCCCCCCCCCCTTCGGTTTAGGGATGCTCGTTCCCTCTTCACGTAGATGGCCTCTTTGACTCCCCGTTCAAACCAGCGTTCCTCCTTGTCAAGAATCTGCACATCTTCATCATTAAATGAGTAACCGCTGACTTGCAGGTGGGTGTAAATCGCGGAGTCCTGGTTAGAAGAGGTCGATCTTCTATGTTGGGCCATCCGTTTTGCCAGTGGCTGTTTAGTTTCCCTGATGTACAGTTCCCGGCAATCCTCCCAGCACCTAACAGCATACACTACTTTACTCTGTTTGTGTCGGGGGACCCGGTCCTTAGGGTGAACTAGTTTCTGGTGTAGCGTGTTTTGGGGTTTGAAAGCAACTGAAACATGGTGTTTGGAAATATTCAACATCAGCTCAGACTGAAGAAGTCACTTGGATGAGTGACGAAACGTATCTCTATACTCAACTTTGTAGATTTGTGTAGCTGGATTATTGAGCATATATCAAGAGATATCCACTGTTATATTAACTTTTTAAAACTCAGCCAAGTGGTTGCCAAAAGCATTTGGTGGAAATATGAAAATGTTTGTCCTTTATATTGTCCTTTATATGTTTTTTTATTATTATTACTGTAATTGTAAAAGTTGTATTTATTTTTTTGGGTTTCCACAGTGGGAAACTAGGGACACCCAATCAGAAAGTTGGTTTCCCCGCACCTGGGCTTTGTATTGCCTTTTGTACATCTGTGTTGCTGTTTACTTTTCTGCAACTGGTAAAAGTGACTTCCAAAATGACGTGGTCATAGGTGATTGGGCTAACATTGAGTTTTCGACCAGTGACTCCCGCAATTCACTTTTGTGGTTACTATTTTAAATCGTTCAGTCACAGACATATCCAGTATTTTTACTATTAAGAATCCAGCATCTAGGTATACAACCTTTCCTCCTCTCCTAGCATCTTCTCTTTGGAGCTTTAGCAATGATGTTGTTTTTTTGCAGCACAGCCCTCTTTACCTCATCATAATTAAGGAGGTGCCCGGTGGCAGACTATAAGAAGTCTATAAGACGTCAGATAGGAGTTTTAGTCTGGAGTAGCTTTATGGGCTAATACTTTTTGCTCTAATGTATTAGGTGTGTGTGTGTGTTTGGAGGGAGGCATTTGCAATGTACCAAAACTAGTGTAAGTTTGGTCAATAGGGTTAAAGAGCTAGATCAGAAACCCACATTATCAAGATCTAGAAGAACAACTGAGGGGGAACACCGGGGTCCCAGTGTAACAAGTTTGAACTTGACAGCAGAGAGAACTTAACAGACCAAAATAATGAATAATATTAATAATATTCACTTGTGATTTACCACCTCTTTATGCTGGTCAGGGTCACAGTGTGTGCAATTCACTGGGTGAAAGGTAGGAAACACCCTAGGCAGGTCGCCAGTCCATCACATGGCAATCACACTTGCATGTCTTTGGACTGTGGGAGTAAATCTGAGCACCCAGAGAAAACCCACAGGAAGAACATGCAAACTCCACACACAAAGGACCCAGATTGCTCCAACTGGGTATTGAACCCAGGACCTTCTTGCTGTGAGGCCACAGTGCTACCCACCGAACCACTCTCTCCAATACCACACCTTTAACTCCTTTCAAAACCCACATGGAATTTTCAATAATTTACTGGCTACTAAAGTTATTGTTGTTTAATGTTACTAATTAAAACCCTCTCTTTGTTTTGTGTCGTGTGTGTGTGTGTGTGTGTGTGTGTTTTGTAGGTATTCCATAGACCGGAACACAGATTTGGAGCGCTACTTTAATGTGGATGCACTGACTGGAGTTATCAGCACAGCCAAACCTCTAGACAGAGAAGTCAACTCGGTCCACAACATTACCATCTTTGCTATGGAGAGCCGTGAGTGCACAGTGTGGACATGTCTTTATGTCTTTATCTTATTGCTAATATTTAGCCAGATTTTTAAGCCCTTGCTAAACTCACTTTGTCTCAAATTGAGTCCACTTCCCATTAATGCTAAATAAATTGAATAAAACATTTGTGCTATAAATGAAACTGATCAGGTACAACATTATGACCACCTTCCTAATATTGTGTTGGTCCCCCTTTTGCTGCCAAAACAGCCCTGACCCATTGAGCCATATACTCCACTAGATAATAGGTGTGCTGTGGTATCTGGCACCAAGATGTTAGCAGCAGATCATTTAACTCTTGTAAGTTGCGAGGTGGGGCCTCCATGGATCAAACTTGATTGTCCAGCACATCCCACAGATGCTCGATTGGATTGAGATCTGGGGA
This sequence comes from Trichomycterus rosablanca, assembly GCF_030014385.1. Lineage (NCBI taxonomy): Eukaryota > Metazoa > Chordata > Actinopteri > Siluriformes > Trichomycteridae > Trichomycterus > Trichomycterus rosablanca. The sequence continues at coordinate 9,609,807 of NC_086010.1, read as the reverse complement.
ATTTGGAGGCCAAGTCAACACCTCAAACTAGCATCACACTGCCTCCGCCAACCTGCCTTCCTCCCATAGTTCATCCTGGTGCCATGTGTTCCCCAGGTAAGCGACGCACCCGCACCCGGCCATCCACGTGATGTAAAAGAAAACGTGATTCATCAGACCAGGCCACCTTCTTCCATTGCTCCGTGGTTCAGTTCCAGGGATCAGCATGGGCACCCTGACTGGTCTGCGGCTATGCAGCCCCATACGCAACAAACTGCGATGCAATGTGTATTCTGACACCTTTCTATCAGAACCAGCATTAACTTCTTCAGCAATTTGAGCTACAGTAACTCTTCTGTTGGATCGGACCACAAATGGCCAGCCTTTGCTCCCCACGTGCCTTGGCCGCCCATGACCCTGTCGCTGGTTTACCACTGTTCCTTCCTTGGACCAATTTTGATAGATATTGACCACTGCAGACTGGGAACACCCCACAAGAGCTGAACACAAGTTTAGCCATTACAATTTTTCCTGTTTCTAACTTTGAGGATAAAATGTTCACTTCCTGTTTAATATACAGTGGGGTGAAAAAGTATTTAGTCAGCCACTGATTGTGCAGGTTCTCCTACTTAGAAAGATGAGAGAGGTCTGTAATTTTCATCATAGGTACACTTCAACTATGAGAGACAAAATGAGAAAAAAAAATCCAGGAAATCACATTGTAGGATTTTTAAAGAATTTATTCGTAAATTATGGTGGAAAATTAGTATTTGGTCAATAACAAACAAGCAAGAGTTCTTGCTCTCACAGACCTGTAACTTCTACTTTAAGAAGCTCTTCTGTCCTCCACTCGTTACCTGTATTAATGGCACCTGTTTGACCTTGTTATCTGTATAAAAGACACCTGTCCACAGCCTCAAACAGTCAGACTCAAAACTTAACCATGGCCAAGACCAAAGAGCTGTCGAAGGACACCAGGAAGAAAATTGTAGACCTGCACCAGACTGGGAAGAGTAAATCTACAATAGGCAAGCAGGTTGGTGTGAATAAATCAACTGTAGGAGCAATTGTAAGAAAATGGAAAACATACAAGACCATTGATAATCTCCCTTGGGGTCAAGATCTCATCCCGTGGGGTCAAAATTATCATGAGAACGGTGAGCAAAAATCCCAGAACTATACGGAGGGACCTGATGAATGACCTGCAGAGAGCTGGGACCAAAGTAACAACGGCTACCATCAGTAACACACTACGCCGAGAGGGACTCAAATCCTGCAGTGCCAGGCGTGTCCCCCTGCTTAAGCCAGTACATGTCCAGGCCCGTCTGAAGTTTGTCAGAGAGCATATGGATGATCCAGAAGAGGATTGGGAGAATATTATGTGGTCAGATGAAACCAAAATGGAACTTTTTGGTAAAAACTCAACTTTTCGTGTTTGGAGGAAGAAGAAAAACCCAAGAACACCATACCTACTGTGAAGCATGGGGGTGGAAACATCATGCTTTGGGGTTGTTTTTCTGCAAAGGGGACAGGACGACTGATCCGTGTTAAGGGAAGAATGAACTGGGCCATGTATCGTGAGATTTTAAGCCAAAACCTCCTTCCATCAGTGAGAGCATCATAACAATGATCCCAAACACACCGCTCGGGCAACGAAGGAGTGGCTCCGTAAAAAGCATTTCAAGGTCCTGGAGTGGCCTAGCCAGTCTCCAGACCTCAACCCCATAGAAAATTTGTGCAGTCCGTGTTGCCTAGCGACAGCCCCAAAACAGCACTGCTTTAGAGGAGATCTGCATGGAGGAATGGGCCAAAATACCAGCTACAGTGTGTGCAAACCTGGTGAAGACTTACAGGAAACGTTTGACCTCTGTCATTGCCAACAAAGGTTATGTTACAAAGTATTGAGTTGAACTTTTGTTATTGACCAAATACTTATTTTCCACCATAATTTACAAATAAATTCTTTAAAAATCCTACAATGTGATTTCCTGGATTTTTTTTTCTCATTTTGTCTCTCATAGTTGAAGTGTACCTATGATGAAAATTACAGACCTCTCTCATCTTTCTAAGTAGGAGAACCTGCACAATCAGTGGCTGACTAAATACTTTTTGGCCCCACTGTATCCCACCAAATAACAGGTGCCGTGATGAAGAGATAATCAGTGTTATTCACTTCACCTGTCAGTGGTCATAATGTTATGCCTGATCGAAGTATATATGTTAAACAAGTACTGTAAATGTGGCCTAAACAGTACAGAATTCTTTATTTGGATCCAAAAGGAGACCCCCATAATTGTTGGCTCCTCAGCACTGGGTTTAAAAATCCTATTTCCAAACACTCTGTTTAGGAGGTGACCAATTCCTCCCTAATTTAAAGCACAAAATAGGTTTTCAATTTCAGAAACGCAAATTTAATTTAAACGGCAACTTCGCTCCAGTGCTATTTTCTTAACTCAGTCAGGGACAGCAATAGGACTGCAAACTTAATTCATTATTCTTTGCCCCAAAGACGTGTTCTTGTTAAAGGGCCATTCAAAGAACTACATTTTTTAATCCATGCAGGTCTGTTATTTATCAAACGAATGCAATTTGTGGGAACACAATTACTGATTGTTACCTAGTTGTTGCTTTGTCCACCTTATTATAACCCACTTATCCCATTCATTAATTGAAAGCAACCCCATAGAAGTCTCACAGACTATATTATTAGGGCGATGGATTACATCAAGGTTGTGATATGGCAGTGTCTTGTACTGCCATGTTAGCAGTTGCTGTATGTGGTTAATTAGAATCAAAAGCTAAATTTTAAGCCTTTATCAGTAAATAATTTCTACATTCACTGTCCATTTTATCAGCTTCACATACCATAAAGAAGCACTTTGTTGTTCTACAATTACTGGCTGTAGTCCATCTGTTTTTCTACATGGTTTTTTAGCCTGCTTTCACCCTGTTCTTCAATGGTCAGGACTCTCCCAGTACCACTCTCAGCACTGCAGTGACAATGACATGGTGGTGGTGTGTTAGTGTGTGTTGTGCTGGTATGAGTGGATCAGACCCAGCAGCGCTGCTAGAGTTTTTAAATGCTGTGTCCACGCACTGTCCACTCTATTAGACACTCCTACCTAGTTGGTCCACCTTGTAGCTATAAAGTCAGAGACGATCGCTCATCTACTGCCGCTATCTAAGTTGGTCATCTTCTAGACCTTTATCAGTGGTCACAGGACGCTGCCCACAGGGCGATGTTGGCTGGTTGTTTTTGGTTGGTGGACTGTTGTCAGTCCAGCAGTAACAGTGAGGTGTTTAAAAACTCCAGCAGCGCTGCTGTGTCTGATCCACTCATACCAGCACAACACACACTAACACACCACCACCATGTCATTGTCACTGCAGTGCTGAGAATGATAGACCACCTAAATAGTACCTGTAGTGGTCCTGGGAGAGTCCTGACCATTGAAGAACAGCATGATAGGAGGCTAACAAAGCATGCAGAGAAACGGATGGACTACAGTCAGTAATTGTAGAACTATAAAGTGCCTCTATATGCGGATATAAGTGGAGCTTTTTTTAATGTTATGGCTGATCAGTGTATAGTAAGTACTGCTGGTAGCATTCATGTGGTCATCAGAACCATACATGTTTGGGATTTGTATCACTGACACGGTGCACTACTATAGTTGCAGCTGTTTTTAGTTATTTATTGATCAATAATACAAAGCTTAATGATCTGATATTGATATTTTACATGTGTCATGCAGAAATGTTAAAAGCATATTCTTTTTGTCCTTTATTTACATCCAGAATCCATGTTTTCTGTTAACATCACACATTTATACAATTACTGTAAAGATATACATTTAATTTTTAACAGGTAAACGTTAACTTTAGTTTTTAAAGTGTCGCATTATCTTTGTTCTAACTCGCTTTTTCTCATTTTTTTTTCAGAGGACCCTTCTCAGGTGGGAAAAAGTACAGCTATCATTTCAGTGACGGACATCAATGACAACGCTCCAGTGTTTGCTATTGAATATGAAACTCTCGTGTGTGAGAATGCATCACCTGGACAGGTAAGCCATGTAACAAAATACCTGTGTGTTAGAATTTTACATTCCAATGTTCAGTGATCCAATTAGTTATTATTTGAAATGATTATTATTATTATTATTGTTGTTTTTTTAATGTCTATTAGGTTAAGTTGGTATAATCACCTATCACACACTGGATAACCAATACATGCAGCTACTTTGCAGCTACACTTCTTGTTAAAATTGATTAAACAGAAGGATGCTGAGTGGTATAGAAGTAAAGCCAGACCTCTGTCAGTATACATAAACTAAAATAAACTAAAATCAGATAGCCTAATAAACAGTTTTATTAAAAACACGATTTTTGTCTGATAATAAACGGTATTATTAAACAGTGTGATGGCTCTGTTTTAATTAGAAAAAGATAAGGTTCACTTTACTTTCTGCTAGATTTCACTGGTAATTAGATTAGGTAAATCTTTGGCATGCAATACAAAATCAAATATTTTATTAGAACATTTTAAATGTTTACTTGAATCAATATGGTCTATTAAATCAAAGCTACAATATACACTGACCAGCCTTAACATTAAAACCACTATATTATTAGCTCCACTTACCATATAGAAACATTTTGTAGTTCTACAAATACTGACTGTAGTCTGTCTGTTTTTCTACATGCTTTGTTAGCCCCCTTTCATGCTGTTCATCAATGGTCAGGACTCTCACAGGAGCACTACAGATCAGGTATTATTTAGGTGGTGGATCATTCTCAGCACTGCAGTGACACTGACATGGTGGTGGTGTGTTAGTGTGTGTTTTGCTGGTATGAGTGAATCAGACACAGCAGCACTGATGACGTTTTTAAACACCTCACTGACACTGCTGGACTGAGAATAGTCCACCAACCAAAAACATCCAGCCAACAGCGCCCCGTGTGCAGCGTCCTTTGAGCTCTGATAAAGATCTTAAAGATGACCAACTCAAACAGCAGCAATAGATGAGCAATCACGGTATTCAAAAACTACAGCAGCGCTGCTGTGTCTGATCCACTCATACCAGCACAACACACACTAACACACCACCACCATGTCAGTGTCACTGCAGTGCTGAGAATGATCCACCACCCAAGTAAGACCTACTTTGTGGGGGTCCTGACCATTGAAGAACAGCATGAAAGGGGGCTAACAAAGCATGCAGAGAAACAGACGGACTACAGTCAGTAATTGTAGAACTACAAAGTGCTCCTATATGGTAAGTGGAGCTGATAAAATGGACAGTGAGTGTCGAAACAAGACTTTCAGACTCATTGCTGTAGCGCTCCAGGTTGTTCTAAGGTGCATCCTGTTTACTATAATTATCACTGAGATGTTTGTAGCACTTAATTGGAGGCTGTTTGTTGCAATTTATATTGATTAGACATTGATTAGAAAGGCACACATGGGTATACAGTGTCCCACCGTGCATTGTACTACACTGTCAGGTTATAAACCAAGCATTGACGTCCAAGGAACTGTGGCTCTCTGTGGTCAAACTGTAACAAAGGGACAAGTCAATATGTGAGTTTCCAGGACCACAGTGGTCTGAATCATTGTAAAATGGAAAAAGCTTGGCAACCTGAACAAGTTGGATGAATTCAAGCAAAAAAGGTCTCATTAAAAATATTAGTAAAATAAAACCCACTGATTCCTTTACTTTAAGGTTTTAGGCCGTTCAGGTGGTGCAGCGGTAAAAACATACGCTGTGCCTGCCGGCTAAGGATGAGCGGCCACATGAACAACGATTGTCCTGTTGTTCAGATGGGCGGGACTAAGCCAGATGGGGTCTCTCTCTCATGACTGGTGCAATTACGACCTCTGCTGGCTGATTGATGGTGCCTGCACAGAGATGAGGAAAGAGTGCTCTCAGGGTGTGTCTCTCCGTACACAACGCTGAGCTGCACTGCACTTGTCATAGTGTAGGTGATATGCATACGGCTGCTGCCCACATGTTGGAGGGGGCATGGGTTAGCTTTATTCTCCTCTATCAGAGCAGGAATTGGCATTGGTGGAGAGGAAACATGACGCAATCGGCCAATTGGACGCGCTAAAAAAGGAGAAAAAGGGGAGAAAATGCATAAACAAAAAAATGTATATATAAGGTTTTAAGGTTTTAAAGCACAAGTAAGTTTGTAAGTTCTGATTCACCCCAAGGGAGACTCGTTCGTATCTTTTTTGGTGAATTGACATGCATTCCATATGAGTTATTTAGCATTTGCCCTTTTTGTGGTTAAATGAATAAATTTATCACTGACAGTGATCTGTCTGCTTCTGGCGTTTTAAGAATACAATCAGGAAAAGAAAAAGCAAGCCAGATTGGAGATGAACGTAAGTGCAATAGATCAAAATGATGCATGGGTTTAGAAATAGCCGTAAGGGTTTAGATTCTTTCACTTTAACGTTACCTTCCTTTTTTTAGGGGATTTTTCCAAGCAGGAAAAAAGAAGACTCATCCACTACATTCACCATGAATTTTATCTTTTCTTTAAGTACAAAGCAAGACTTTGATATTAAGGTTTTTTTTACTAGTTAGGTTTTAGCCGTAATTTTATCAATTTTTTCCACAAAATAAGGCTCTGAGGTAATATCAAAGTGGGACAAAACTCTCTGCTGAGGATTAAAGGTAAAATCAAAATGAGATACCATTATGTAGTAGTGTTGTTGCAGTGTTTTTCAGTTAGTATTGAGCAGCATTTTGGCTTCAAGTAGCATTAATAGTATTAGGGGCTGCACATGCAAGTGAGGTGAATTGGAGATTTGGAGATACAAACCTTGTGAATACATGAGTCTTGTGTAACAAGTAACTACCGTTTCTGTCATGAATGTACCCAAAGTGTGTAAAACATGACGTTAAAATCCTAATAAATAAATAAATAATAGTATTAGTAGTATTAATGGCTTTAATAAGTAATTGGATCAATGTTACCACACATAGGTTACAGTGTGCATATAGAAACTATGTACAGGTTGCTTATGATGGGGTGATGAATACAAACCAGATGCCCACTAAACAAAAGCATAAAAAGAGTTTTAAACATTCAGGCCATGATTTACTTGTTTTCAAAGCAATAGAACAATTTAAGTGCATGAATACATAGAGTGTATGAAGAATTTCATCATTTAGATGGGAAACAATGTAATTTTTTTGCAGTTTTGCCTTACATAAAATTGCAAATTGCTACAATGTACAAGGGATCTTCAAAAAGTTTCTGCACTTTTATATTTTGATTGGAAACCGTGAGGGTGGGAGAAATAGTAATTGGTCGTGTCTGAGAGACTGTGAGAGCTTATAGTCCAGATTTAGCGGCATCCGATTTCCACCTTTTTGAACCGCCCAAGCTTTAAGGGGAAGAAGATTTTCATGTAATGATGATGTGAAAGCAGCGCTGCATCAGTGGCTACACACTCAACCAAAACATTTTTGCTGATGGTATTAAAAAGTTGGTACGACGGTGGGAAAAATGCATTGAAGGTGACTATGTAGAAAAGTGATGTCATTTGTTTTTGTAGTTTTTAATAAATAGAGTTTAGAAAGTGCGGAAACTTTTTTAAAGAACCCTCGTATCCCTCGCCTCATTACCCTGACTCACCCTTGCCACCTTTTACAAGAGCAGAAAAGCAACTTATAATATACAAAACATTGAATTATAAACCGTATGAGCTATTTATAACCATTCTGTGTACAGTGAATGTTGCTTTACCCTGTCAGACACTGTAAAATTAATACAAATATATTTTTGCATATGTTTGTATATTAAATCTTTTCTATACATATTATAGCAAGGGAAAGCTCTGTTATGGCAGCAAGTTGAAAGCAGTAATTAGTATAGTAACAGCTTTGTGCTTTTGCCATCAGGAGGGACATTGTCCTTGAAATAATCAATTCTTTTTGTGGCAAATTAATGTACCAACCAATCAATTTGTTTATTTCTTCATCCTTTGAGATTCCTGATCTGCCTTCATATTTCCCTCAGTTTGTACTGCTTGTATTTTCTGCTGTTCAGTAATTTAGATTAAACAGGGAAAAAGTGGCTTCTAATAAGCTGCCAGTTCTCAGCTCCTAATTATCAGCACTGCTCTCTGTGGTCCCGAGAAGCCCAGCACACGGCTGATCAAAGATTAGAGCGGCATCTGTGTTGTGCCATGGTATTAATTATAGTACTACAAGTCTTTTCGGTGCAAGTGAGTGGGAGGGTCATGATCCATAATTGCCAAACTCATCGTCTTAATCAGTAGGCACGGCACAGAGTCTGGTTTGTGTCTTATCATTGCTTTGTTCCATGGTGGAAAAGGCAACCCAAAGTGTAATAGTAATGTTAATTAACATCATAATTAATTAACAAGACACGCTCACAAATTAGACCATTTAAGTGATCGACTATCCACTGATAAAAGAAATGTTTATCCACCCCCGCCCCCCCCCCAAAGGAGAACAGTTTATAATACTTTTAGATATAATCCACTAATGTTATTGACAACATTACCCAAAGTTACACTGTTAGTTAGTTTTACACTTTCACCATTTACCAGGGGCTCGGTGGGTAGCACTGTCACCTCACAGAAAGAAGGTCCCCAGGCAGGGCGGTCCGGGTCCTTTCTGTGTGGAGTTTGCATGTTCTCCCCGTGTCTGCATGGGTTTTCTTCCGGAGCTCCAGTCCAAAAACATGCAGTCAGGTTAATTGGAGACACTGAATTGCCCTATAGGTGAATGGGTGTGTGTATGAGTGTGTGTGTGTGTGTATGTGTGTCTGCCCTGCGATGGACTGGCGCCCCATCCAGGGTGTTACTGTGTGCCTTGCGCCCATTGAAAAGCCGGGATAGGCTTAATGATTCCTCCCACAGTCCACAAACATGCAGTCAGTTTAACTGGAGACACTGAATTGCCCTATAGGTGAATGGGTGTGTGTATGTGTGTCTGCCCCATCCAGGGTGTTACTGTGTGCCTTGCACCCATTGAAAAGCTGGGATAGGCTCCAGCTGTTAAGAAAGTGAGTGAGTGAGCATTTAGCAGATGCTTTTTATGCAAAGCGACTTACAACTGTGACAGTAAACAATCTAAGCAATTGAGGGTTAAGGGCCTCAAGTGGCCGGTCTGTGGGCGCCATCTAGCGGGCACAATTAGCAGTGCCTGCAGCAGACAATAATTGGCCACTGTGTCTGCTGGGTGGGATGACTGGACTAAGTGGGTGGGGTCTTCAAAACGCTGTGTAAGGATGCCTCACAGCAAGAAGGTTTTGGGTTCGATCCCCAGGTGGGGCGGTCCGGGTCCTTTCTGTGTGGAGTTTGCATGTTCTCCCTGTGTCTGCGTGGGTTTCCTCCGGGAGCTCCGGTTTCCTCCCACCGTCCAAAGACATGCAAGTGAGGTGAATTGTCCATGACCTTGTGAACTGATGAATCTCGTGTAATGAGTAACTACTGTTTCTGTCATGAATGTAACCAAAGTGTAAAACATGACGTTAAAATTTGAATAAACAAACAAACAAGAACATTAACCTTTATCCATTTGATTAAAAAATTATGCCCGGCCACAGAAATAACATTCTATAAAAAAAATACTTGGAGGACACACTTCCGTAGACGTCATGTGCGTTATTTATCGATATTGGCCAAAAGCAACGACCCATGGGTAAATATGTAAGGAGCCAGCCGTGCTGTCAGATAGGAAAAGGTTAAGTACACCATTTACTCATGTTAGGAGGTAGCTTCAAGGTATATCAAGGTACATTTCTAATTGGAAATGTGCTAAGAGAGGTGGTTTATACTACATGCAAAGCAGGAATGGTGTAGCTGGGAAGCAGAAATCATGGCATTATGAGCTTTTAATTTTTATGTAATTTTACATGTCTTGCTGGTAAATAATAGCATCTTTATGTAGCTTTGGCATTATACAACATTTTCCTTTATAAGATTAAACAAAATGTGATCAAATGTGTCTCACTTTAAGAAAGCCTGATACTACACAAAAGAAAATATGATTAAAAACACCACAGTTTTAGTATTAGAGCCGCTCAGGTGGCGCGGCGGTAAAAACACACGCTGGAAGCAGAGCTGGGATCTCGAATACATCGTATCGAATCTCAGCTCTGCCTACCGTCTAAGGCTGAGTGGCCACATGAACAACGATTGGCCTGTTGTTCAGATTTGGGCGGGACTAAACCGGATGGGGTCTCTCTCTCATGACTGGTGCAATTATGACCTCTGCTGGCTGATTGATGGCGCCTGCACAGAGATGAGAAAAGAGTGCTCTCAGGGTGTGTCCTCTCCGGACACAACGCTGAGCTGCACTGCACTGCACTCGTCAAAGTGTAGGTGATAAAATGCATACGGCATGCTGCCCACGTGTCGGAGGGGGCATGGGTTAGCTTCGTTCTCCTCAGTCAGAGCGGGGATCGACATTGGTGAAGAGGAAGCATGAGCAATCGGGCAATTGGACAAGCTAAAAGGGAGAAATAGGGGAAAAAACTGTATTAGAAAATATGTTTGAAAATTTTTTACAAACCAGGTTTGTCTTATTTAAAGAGAACTGTCGTGCTGCACTCCTATAAATGTCATTTTTTTCTTATTCATTCTGTCAGTAGTCTTGAGCCTTGAGATGTATGCAGTTATTTAAATGATTTTGTAAGATGTTTTGTAAATGTAGAAATGGTTCCTTAGTAACTCCTTGGAAAAGTTCTTCTGGCTGCCAATCCTTGGGTAGATTCACTGTCTCCTACGTTTGACCAAAATTGCCTCGTATTGTGGTTTGGTGTCCTAGAGCCTTGAAAATGGGTTTGCAAAAAAAGCTTTGTGAAAAATAAGTAAAATAATTTTTAAAAAGCCTTTTTGTCATGAAATGGAAAATTTTAAACAAGTACGATCACTTTAAACAGGTTGATTAAGTAACCAAGGGCACAGGAATTTTCACAAGGGTGTCTTGCATGTTAAATAACCTTGTTTCTTCTTACAAACTTTGTTGTGCATTTACTAAAGGTTTTATCAATGTATATATACACTGATCGGCCATAAAATTAAAACCACCTCCTTGTTTCTAAACTCACTGTCCATTTTATTGGCTCCACTTACCATATAGAAGCACTTTGTAGTTCTACAATTACTGGCTGTAGTCCATCTGTTTCTCTAAATACTGCTTTAATCTGCTTTCACCCTGTTCTTCAATGGTCAGAACCACCACTGACATGGTGGTGGGGTGTTAGTGTGTGTTGTGCATCAGTGCATGAGTGGATCAGACACAGCAGCGCTGCTGGAGTTTTTAAATACCGTGTCCACTCACTGTCCACTCTATTAGACACTCCTACCTAGTTGGTCCACCTTGTAGATGTAAAGTCAGAGACGATCGCTCATCTATTGCTGCTGTTTGAGTCGGTCATCTTCTAGACCAGGGGTCGGGAACCTATGGCTCGCGAGCCGGATGTGGCTCTTTTGATGGCTGCATGTGGCTCGCAGACAAATCTTTAATAATAAAAAAATAATAACGTTAAAAATATAAAACATTCTCATGTATTTCAATCCATTCATTTCCTACCGCTCATGTTCATGGTTGCGGGTGGCTGGAGCCAATCACAGCTGTCCTCCGGGACAACACCAAATTTTTATTGGATAATGCGTAACGTACACGGGTCGTTGTGAGGTCAGGAAGTAAATTTCCCTCCTTTTAATCAAGTAGTCAGCTAATTGCAGAAACCCTTTTATCGAAGAAGATGGCTAAAAGAAAAAAAGATGAGGAGTATCGTACTTTTCAGCAGGAATGGACAGAGGAATTCGCCTTTGTGGAGAGAAGCAGGTTCTGCAGTGTGTCTAATATGCAATGATAAAATTGCATCGATGAAACGGTCAAATATAAAGCGGCACTTCGACACACGCCATGCTACATTTGCATCGAAATATTTTGCGGGGGACAGCAGGAAGAGAGCATGTCATGAGCTACTGTGCAGAGTGAAAGCTAGTCAGCAGCAACTCCGTGTTTGGACCCAACAAGGTGACTGGAATTCGGCTAGCTTTGCTGGTGCTTTAGCAATTGTGAGAAACGGAAAGCCATTCACAGATAGAGAGTATGCCAAAACATTAATGCTTGATGTTGCCAGTGAACTTTTTGACGACTTTTCGGATAAAGACAAGATAATCAAACGAATAAAAGACATGCCTCTGTCGGCAAGAACTGTTCACGATCGTACCATCATGATGGCAAATCAAATTGAGGCAACACAAGTGAAGGACATAAATGCAGCACCATTCTTTTCTCTCACTTTGGATGAGTCAACAGACGTAAGCCATTTATCCCAGTTCAGCGTGATTGCAAGGTATGCTGTCGGTGACGCACTACGTGAGGAAAGTCTTGCTGTTTTGCCTATGAAAGGGACAACAAGAGGGGAGGATTTATTCAAGTCTTTCACTGAGCTCGCTAAAGAAAAAAATCTACCGATGGATAAACTTATTTCGGTGTGTACTGATGGTGCTCCGTGCATGGTGGGGAAAAACAGAGGATTCGTAGCGCTTCTTCGTGAACATGAAAAGAGACCCATCCTAAGTTTTCACTGCATCCTACATCAGGAGGCGCTTTGTGCTCAGATGTGTGGCGAGCAGCTTGGTGAGGTGATGTCGCTGGTCATTCGGGTGGTCAGCTTTATTGTTGCCAGAGCTTTAAATGATCGCCAGTTTAAAACACTGCTGGATGAAGTTGGGAATAATTATCCTGGTCTGCTTCTGCACAGCAATGTGCGTTGGTTGTCAAGAGGGAAGGTGCTCAGCCGTTTCGCGGCTTGTCTGAGCGAAATCCGGACTTTTCTTGCAATGAAAAACGTCGAGCATCCTGAGTTAGCTAACGCTGAGTGGCTCCTGAAGTTCTACTATCTCGTGGACATGACTGAACATCTGGACCAGCTCAATGTGAAAATGCAAGGCGTTGGAAATACAGTCTTATCCCTTCAACAAGCAGTGTTTGCATTTGAAAACAAGCTAGAACTCTTCATCGCCGACATTGAAACAGGTCGTTTACTACACTTTGAAAAACTGGGAGAGTTTAAAGATGCATGCACAGCAAGTGACCCTGCTCAACATCTTGATCTTCAGCAGCTAGCGGGCTTCACATCTAATCTCCTGCAGTCATTCAAAGCGCGCTTTGGAGAACTTCGTGAGCGCACTCGTCTTTTTAAGTTCATCGCCCATCCACACGAGTGTGCAGTGGACAGCGCCGACCTGAGTTACATCCCCGGTGTCTCCGTCAGAGATTTTGAGCTAAAAGTGAATGAAGTCACTGAATGAAGATTTGGAAAGACTTGCACGACAGCAAGCAGAGTTGGCGAGCAAACACAAGTGGGGAGAAATGAAAAAACCTCAACCCGCGGACCAGCTGATTGTCAAAACTTGGAACGCGCTTCCCGTCACATACCACACACTGCAGCGTGTTTACAATGTTTGGCTCTACGTATGCATGTGAGCAGTCTTTCTCACATCTAAAGAACATTAAGACCAACCTACGATCACGTTTAACGGATGGAAGTCTCAACGCCTGCATGAAGCTTAACCTCACCACGTATCAACCAGACTACAAAGCCATCAGCAAAACCATGCAGCACCAGAAGTCGCATTAATGGTAAGAAGTACTTTGTTCATCATTGGTTAGCAACAGCATAACAACGTTATTAAAAAGAATTCAGAGACTTATTGTACTTTAAAAGTGTTGGTCTTACATAAAATGCACACATTTACTTGTATTTAGTTTTAAACATATTGTATGGCTCTCATGGAAATAAATTTTTAAATATGTGGCGTTCATGGCTCTCTCAGCCAAAAAGGTTTGCCTACGGGTCGCTGTTGGCTGGATATATTTGGTTGTTGGACTATTCTCAGTCCAGCAGTGACAGTGAGGTGTTTAAAAACTCCATCAGCGCTGCTGTGTCTTATCCACTCATACCAGCACAACACACACTAACACACCACCACCATGTCAGTGTCACTGCAGTGCTGAGAATGACCCACCACCCAAATAATGGCATGAAAGGGGGCAAACAAAGCATGCAGAGAAACAGATTGACTACAGTCAGTAATTGTAGAACAATTTAATGTTATGGCTGATCATACATGTATATATATATATAATTTTTCTTTCCTGTCTACCACTACTTTATCCTGGTCAGAGTTACAGTAGGCCCGGCTTTCTTGAAACCACTGGGCAGAATGCAGTAACACTGTCACGAATCAAGCCTCTTTGCTTCTGGGGTGTGTTTCTGTGCCACGCCCCTCTCTCCAGGAGCACGTTAGAGAAGTTTTGTTTAGGTTGGCAAGCCAACGGCCCCTCACTGTGATTGGTCTCCGGCTAATTACCCACAGCTGCATCTCATCTGAGGCAATAAGCTCATGGGATTTAAGAAGGCAGCCTGGGAACAGTCATTGGAGACTATTTAAAATCTGCCATGCTCATATCTGGTAGTCCATGCTCTTGTCTTGTAGTCCACGCTCTTGTCTGTTAGTCCATGCTCCTGTCTGTTAGTCCACGCTCTTGTCTGTTAGTCCACGCTCCTGTCTGTTAGTCCACGCTCTTGTCTGTTAGTCCACGCTCCTGTCTGTTAGTCCACGCTCTTGTCTGTTAGTCCACGCTCCTGTCTGTTAGTCCACGCTCTTGTCTGTTAGTCCACGCTCCTGTCTGTTAGTCCATGCTCCTGTCTGTTAGTCCACGCTCCTGTCTGTTAGTCCACGCTCCTGTCTGTTAGTCCATGCTCGTCTGTTAATCCATGCTCCTGTCTGTTAGTCCATGCTCTTGTCTGTTAGTCCATGCTCCTGTCTGTTAGTCCATGCTCTTGTCTGTTAGTCCATGCTCTTGTCTGTTAGTCCGCGCTCCTGTCTGTTAGTCCACGCTCCTGTCTGTTAGTTCATGCTCGTCTGTTAGTCCATGCTCCTGTCTGTTAGTCCATGCTCTTGTCTGTTAGTCCATGCTCCTGTCTGTTAGTCCACGCTCCTGTCTGTTAGTCCACGCTCTTGTCTGTTAGTCCATGCTCTTGTCTGTTAGTCCATGCTCTTGTCTGTTAGTCCGTGCTCTTGTCTGTTAGTCCACGCTCTTGTCTGTTAGTTCACGCTCCTGTCTGTTAGTCCACGCTCCTGTCTGTTAGTCCACGCTCTTGTCTCTTAGTTCACGCTCCTGTCTGTTAGTCCACGCTCCTGTCTGTTAGTCCACGCTCCTGTCTGTTAGTCTGTTAGTCCATGCTCTTGTCTGTTAGTTCACGCTCCTGTCTGTTAGTCCACGCTCTTGTCTGTTAGTCCACGCTCCTGTCTGTTAGTCTGTTAGTCCATGCTCTTGTCTGTTAGTCCATGCTCTGCCATGCTCTTGTCTGTTAGTCCACGCTCTTGTCTGTTAGTTCATGCTCTTGTCTGTTAGTCCACGCTCTTGTCTGTTAGTTCATGCTCCTGTCTGTTAGTCCATGTTCTTGTCTGTTAGTCCACGCTCTTGTCTATTAGTTTATGCTCCTGTCTGTTAGTCCACACTCTTGTCTGTTAGTCCACGCTCCTGTCTGTTAGTCCACGCTCTTGTCTGTTAGTTCACGCTCCTGTCTGTTAGTCCACGCTCCTGTCTGTTAGTCCACGCTCCTGTCTGTTAGTCCACGCTCTTGTCTGTTAGTCCACGCTCCTGTCTGTTAGTCCACGCTCCTGTCTGTTAGTCCACGCTCCTGTCTGTTAGTCCACGCTCTTGTCTGTTAGTCCATGCCCAATACAAACACACCCAAATTTATCATGGGGCCTCAGCCACCCGAGCGTCCTTGTTATTTTATGTGTTCTTAAATTATCTAAAATTACTCACTCAGTCACTGTCTTAACCACTTATCCAACTAAGGTCGCGGGTGCGTGCTGGGGCCTATCCCAGCTTTTCAATGGGCGCAAGGCACACAGTAACACCCCGGACGGGACACCAGTCCATCACAGGGCAGACACACATACACGCACACACCTATTCACCCATAGGGCAATTTAATGTCTCAAATTAACCCGACTGCATGTTTTTGGACTGTGGGAGGAAATCCACGCAGACACAGGGAGAACATGCAAACTCCACACAGAATAGACCCGGACCGCCCTGCCTGGGGATCAAACCCACGACCTTCTTGCTGTGAGGCGACAGTGCTTACCCACTGAGCCACCGTGCCGCCCTATCTAAAATGATTAATTACATTGCGCCATAGGTTTTATTTCTATAACATTACCAAGACCAGTGCCGTACTGGCTGGTAACCTTTCCGAAATGAAAACTCTGTCCCTATTTATTGAGTTAATCAGACATTATTGATTCCACTCCTACTCCTGAAGATTTAGATCTGCCTAAGCAGATTCCATTCTTGTTCTTGCACTTCTGCCAAATAACCACTTAGAATTACAAGTGATAAGCGTTATGTAAAAAATTAGGCTTCAAGATAAATTGACTTTAATCCATGACATGACTTATTGTATTGCTTAATCTGCCTCTCTGATCCTCAGCACTAAGACCTAAATAATAATTATTGTATAAAAATTGGTCTATAGCACGATTACATAAATAATCCCTCTTGATTTGTGTCAGTGGAAATAAAAAACTGCATTATGTGAAACTCTGGGTTTAAATTAAACTCTTAAAGCGTGTGGAAGCATTTTAGTTGAAATCTGACATCTCAAGGATTAGAACTGTTTTGCTCTCTCACAGATCAGCTAAACACTAATGGCCTTTTTATTCAGAAACACGTTGACCTTCTAAAATGCTGCACTTTATTCGAGGCTCACTTAAATGTGAACTATACACTCTCTTCTTGGACGATACACTATAAACTGTTGGCCAAATGTTCCTTGTTTATTGATGAGCCCCAAAAACTAGAAAAAAATACAACCCAAAATCAGAAAAAGTTGGGACAGTATGGAAACTGCACATGAAATAAAAATGCAGTGTTCCTTACATTTACTTTGACTTTTATTTGATTGCAGACAGGATGAACCTGAGATATTTCATGTTTGATCTGCTCAACTTTATTTCATTTGTTAATATACCTCCATTCCTGCATTTCAGACCTGCAACACGTTCCAAAAAAATTGGGACAGGGGCAATTTAGGGCTAGTAATGAGGTTCTTCAATGGTCAGGACTCTCCCAGGACCACCACAGAGCAGGTATTATTTAGGTGGTGGATGATTCTCAGCACTGCAGTGACACTGATGGTGGTGGTGGTGTGTTAGTGTGTGTTGTGCTGGTATGAGTAGATCAGACACAGCAGCACTCCAGGAGTTTTTAAATACCGTGTCCACTCACTGTCCACCCTATTAGACACTCCTACCTAGTTGGTCCACCTTGTTGATGTAAAGTCAGAGACGATCGCTCATCTATTGCTGCTGTTTGAGTTGGTCATCTTCTAGACCTTCATCAGTGGTCACAGGGCGCTGTTGGCTGGATATTTTTGGTTAGTAGACTATTCTCAGTCCAGCAGTGACAGTGAGGTGTTTAAAAACTCCATCAGCATTTCTGTGTCTAATCCACTCATACCAGCACAACACACACTAACACACCACCACCATGTCATTGTCACTGCAGTGCTGAGAATGATCCACCACCTAAATAATACCTGCTCTGCAGTGGTCCTGTGAGAGTCCTGACCATTAAAGAACAGCATGAAAGGGGGCTAACAAAGTATGTAGAGAAACAGATGGACTACCGTCAGTAATTGTAGAACTACAAAGTGCTTCTATATGGTAAGTGAAGCTGATAAAATGGACAGTGAGTGTAGAAACAAGGAAGTGGTTTTAATGTTATTGCTGATTGGTGTATATATACACTGGTACACTACAACAAAATTCTGTTTCCATGAATCCCATCTTGTTTGGAAGTGTGGTCAGAGCACAAAGTCAGCCATTGTGCGGCACCCCTGACGAAGAGAGGGTTAATGGCCTTGCTCAAGGACCCAAAAGTGGTCTTCAGATTGAAAGCTTTACTCACTAGGCTTTCACTGTCTAGAATGTTCTGTATTTGTCTCGAGTAACGTTTGTGTGCTGTTGTGTTTCCAGGTGATCCAGACCATCAGCGCTGTGGATAAGGACGAGCCTCCCAGTGGACATCGGTTTTACTTCGCCCTTGCTTTATCTGTCAGTGGCGAGCACAATTTCACCCTGAGAGACAACAAAGGTAGGTAAGGTTCTCCCCGAATGCCGTCCAAGCACAAACAGAAGCTGCATATATAAATTTATGTTACCCTGCATCGATACATTGCATTGCACAGTATGTAATAGTATGTTTCTGATGTATGCCAACCAGAGATGTTCACAAGTCACAAAATACGAGTCCGAATCAAGTCACAAGTCTTTAGGCTAGAGTCCGAGTCAAGTCAAGTCTTTAGGCTACAGTTTGAGTCAAGTCACAAGTCTTTAGGCTAGAGTTGGAGTCAAGTCACAAGTCTTTAGGCTAGAGTCCGAGTCAAGTCACAAGTCTTTAGGCTAGAGTCCGAGTCAAGTCACAAGTCTTTAGGCTAGAGTCCGAGTCAAGTCACGAGTCTTTAGACTAGAGTCCAGTTCAGACATCAGAAGGTCTTCCAACCATTAGCACTGATTCTGTAGGAGCGTTCCATTCACCCCAGTTGTTCCTGTGAAGTGCACTATGTAGGGTATTCCACCTTCCATTTTAAGTGAGATTCCAATCCAAAGGTAACGAAAATGTTTAAATGAAGTGAACTTCAAACTGTGTAGGGAGTAGGGAGCGACGCTTCATCACTACGCAGAAAGCTGGCTGTAACATTGAGCTGTCACATTTAGTCAGGGTTGAGGGAGTAGCACAGGTCTGCAGTCGTTAATGGTTTAAGTAACTGGCATGGTGCACTTGATTGTAGGTCCAACTTGGCACCTTCACTTCCTTAATCTGTTTGACACTCTACAATGCGAGATTTAATCCAGTCTCATGGATATATTCTTTTTACTGGTAACCAGTTTCTGTCTTTTGTCAGACATTTTTCCTTATTTGGTGTCTTCTACCGATGCATTCGGCAGGGTGGCTCGATGGGTAGCACTGTGGCCTCACAGTAAAAAGGTCTTTGGTTTAGTTCCTAGGTGGAACAGTTTGGGTACTTTCTCTGTGGGTTTCCTCCCAGAGCCCCAATTTCTTCCCACAGTCCAAAAACATGCAGTCAGGTTAATCGGAGGTACATAATTGCCTGTGATGGAGTTTGTCGTTGACTTGGACTGATGAATCTCATGTAACCTGTCACTACCTGCCCAGTCATAAATGTGACCAAAGTGAAAAACATGACGTTAAAATCCTAATAAACAAACACATCTTCTGCACTTGGGTCCAGAATTAACTTGGTGGTAAGTCAGTTCTACAGCTCCTCCTTACAGCCCCCTTACAAAAGCACTTAAAGCTTGAAAACTGGTGAAATGGATTGGAAAACCTCTTAGCTTAATGGGTACAATGATAGAACTCTTAGCTTGTTTGCCTTACCATTTTTAAGCAGTTTTCTCATTAATAGGTGTTTCAGAATGGCTAAGGGCTTAACTGACTTAATCGTTTGTTAATAATGGGATATTTGAAAGTCTTGCAGTCTATTTTAACGTGGACAGGTTCTTTGTTCTTTTTGTCACAGGGACCAGTGTGTCTTTATACTGAGAGTTTGATATTTAAAATTTCCAATAAAATTTGGGTATTAATAGTAAAGGATTAAAGATTGTTATTTTCTGTATGATTTCTTAATAATACGTCTGTATTTTGTGTATATCTATTAATTTATGTACCTATTCATGCATCCAGATAGATGAAAATTTAAGGAATGTCCTTATATGCTTTGCTGTAATGTATTAAAATTCTGAATATGCACATTTGATCTCAATTCAGATGAAGATGGCGATAGGTTAAATGTTCATGTGACGTGCCGCTCACATGCTGGAACACCAGAGCTGGGATCTCGAATACATCGTATCGAGTCTCAGCTCTGCCTGCCGGCTGGGCTGAGCAACCACATGAACAACGATTGGCCTGTTGTTCAGATAGGGGTGGGATATTAAAAGCTGGATAGAGACTGTCTCATAACTAATTCAGTTATGACCTCTGCTGGCTGACTGATGGCGGGGAAAAGAGTGCGTTGATCGGGGTGTGTCTCTCTGTACACAGTGCTGATCTGCATTGCACTCGTCAAAGTGTAGGTGACAAAAATGCATACGGCTGCTGCCCACATGTCGGAGGGGGCATGGGTTAGCTTCGTTCTCCTCAATCATAGCAAGGATTGGCATTGGTGGAGAGGAAGCATGACGCAATCAGGCAATTGGACGCACTAAAAAGGGAGAAAAAGCATTTAAAAAAAAGGTTCATGTGACAGACTGAGCAGGAGTTGGCAGGAGTTTCAAACACAAAGACTGCTTGTGTTTTAGTCCAGGGGTTTTCAACCTTTTTGGAAATGCGCCCCTTTCTGTGTGCCAACCCTAAACTTGCCCCATCAACCCTCACCCAGAAACCACTGCGAAAGTGAATGGTTTCTCCTTCTAGCAATTCGATGGACAAGTCTGGGTTTGGCGATTGCCAGGAGAACAGTACCTGTCTGACTGCATTGTGCCAAGTGTAAAGTTTGGTGGAGGGGGGATTATGGTGCTCGTCCCCTTAGTTCCAGTGAAAGGAACTAATAATGCTTTAGCATACCAAGAGATCTTGGATAATTTCATGCTCCCAACTTTGTGGGAACAGTTTGGGGATGGTTCCTTCCTGTTCCAACATGACTGCACCCCCGTGCACAAGGCAAGGTCCATAAAGACATGGATGAGCGAGTTTGGTGTGGAAGAACTTGACTGGCCTGCACCTGACCTGACCTCAACACCTTTGGGATGAATTAGAGCGGAAACTGCGAGCCAGGTCCAACATCAGTGTCTGACCTCACAAATGTGCTTCTGGAAGAATGGTCAAAAAGTGTTGAAGCTGTTATAGCTGCAAAGTGTGGGCCGACATTATATTAAACCCTATGGATTAAGAATGGGACGTCACTCAAGTTCATATGTGTGCGAAGGCAGATGAGCGAATACTTTTGGCGATATAGTGTATTTTTACTGTCTGCGAATTGCAAATCATGTGAGCATTTTCTGTATATTCTTATCCTTGACTCGACTTGACTGATCTAAGACCGGGCTCGATTTCTCATGCAGATAACACGGCATCGTTATTGACCAAGCGAGCTGGATTTCTCCGGAGTGAGCAGGCTGTATATCAGTTACCTGTGCTGATTGTGGACAGCGGGAGTCCTGCACTGAGCAGCACTAACACGCTGTCGGTGAGGGTTTGCAACTGCGACAGAGACAACGTTCCTCAGGCCTGCGGGGCAGTGGCTTATTCGCTACCAGCAGGACTCAGTACCGGGGCACTGCTTGCCATTCTGGGCTGCATCTTGATATTACTAGGTAAGACGGTAGTATTGATTTTATTCTTACACAGTTTTAAAGCTCCAGTGTTTTACTTGGTAAAATAAACTTTAAAAAAAGTTGTGGGGGTAAAATACAGAGTGACGTTTTTTGATATAGTGCCTTACATCCTAAGAGCACTGTTTTGTATCCCCCTAACACAGCACATGCCCTCTGGAATATAAAACGTTACAGATGTGGAGTTCTTCACTGGAGCCTTGCTTCCTCAACATATGGCGGGTGGATTCAGGGAATTTTACACTGCATTAAGCTTAAAAAGTTATTCTTAAA
Organism: Trichomycterus rosablanca; assembly: GCF_030014385.1. NCBI lineage: Eukaryota > Metazoa > Chordata > Actinopteri > Siluriformes > Trichomycteridae > Trichomycterus > Trichomycterus rosablanca. Next base: position 9,588,113 of record NC_086010.1, on the reverse strand, counting down.
GATACTGCTTTTATTCTTCCACAACCCCAAATCAGAAAAAGTTGGGACAGCATAGAAAATGTAAATAATAAAAGTTTCTTACATTTACTTTGACTTTTATTTAATTGCAGACAGGATGAACCTGAGATATTTCATGTTTTGTCTCGTCAACTTCATTCCATTCATGTCACACTTGCCATTCCTTCACACCACACTTGAAAAAACGTTTTGGCAGCATGTGGTTTTGCATCGTCTTGTTGAAAAATGCATGGATGTCCCTGGAAAAAATGTCGTCTTGAAAGCAGCGTATGTTGCTCTAAGATCTCAATGTACTTTTCCGCATTAATGCTGCCATCACAGAAGAGTAAATGACCTTTGCCAGGGGTTTTGGACTTGTTGCTGATAACAGTCTGGATGGTCCTTTTCGTCTTTGGTCCGGAGCACACAGTGTCCATTTGTTCCAAAAACAGACCTGGAATGCTGATTCATCTGACCCCAATACACATTTCCACTGTGTGATGGTCCATCCTAGATGCCTCCGAGCCTAGAGAAGTCAGCGCCGCTTCTGGACAGGGTTAACATAAGGCTTCTTTTTTGCACAGTAAAGTATGAAGTGGCATTTGTGCATGTAACTCTGTATTGTAGTGCTTGACAAAGGTTTGCCAAAGTAATCCCTCACCCATGTGGTTATATCAGCTATTGTTGAGTGCCGGTTCTTGATGCAGTCTCGTCTGAGGGATCGAAGATCATAGGCGTTCAGCTTAAGCTTGCGTCCTTGACCTTTACTCACTGAAATTCCTCCTGATTCCTTGAATGGTTTAATGATATTATGCACTGTAGAGGGAGAAATATGCAAATTCCTTCCAATCTTTCTTTGAGGTTCATTGTTTTTAAACATTTTAATAATTTTCTCACGCATTTGTTGACAAACTGGAGATCCTCTGATCATCTTTGCTCATCAAAGACTCAGCCTTTCCTGGATGCTGCTTTTGTACCAAACCCTGATTACAATCACCTGTTTGGAATCTCATCATTATTTAGTTTTTTTCACCTCATTATTAGCCCTAAATTGCCCCCGTCCCAACTTTTTTTGAAATGTGTTGCAGGTCTGAAATGCAGGTATGGAGGTATATTAACAAATGAAATAAAGTTGAGCAGATGAAACATGAAATATCTCAGGTTGAAAACTCAGGTCTGCAATCAAATAAAAGTCAAAGTAAATGTAGGGAACACTGCATTTTTATTTCATTTGCATTTTCCATGCTGTCTCAACTTTTTTTGATTTGGGGTTGTATATATATATAGACTTATCTATATATATTTATTAATATATGTTTGGAAAACACAAAAAACAATTGCAAAAATGATTTTCTTGAGGTAATTTTTTTATATTCATGGCTGCTCTGTACTTAATGTCACCACACAGGGGACAATTGAGCCTGTGGCCTTGTTTTCATTTTATTATCACTGTACTGATCCATGACGGATTGCTCTCTGTTGCCTATGACTCAACTAATGAATAAAATCCAATTAACCTTCCCACCGGAGTGATCTGCATCTTAAACATCCTTGTACTGTGTTACAATCTTTCCTATCTCCAATATTTCATTTATTGTTTTTTTTTGTTATATTTTTAAAAACATTAAAACCACCTCGTTGTTTCTACACTCACTGTCCATTTTATCAGCTCCACTTACCATATAGAAGCACTTTGTAGTTCTACAGTTACTGACTGTAGTCCATCTGTTTCTCTGCATGCTTTGTTAGCCCCCTTTCATGCTGTTCTTCAATGGTCGGGACTCTCCCAGGACCACCACAGAACAGGTATTATTTGGGTGGTGGGTCATTCTTAGCACTGCAGTGACGCTGACATAGTGGTTGTTTTAGTGTGTGTTGTGCTGGTGTGAGTGGATCAGACACAGCGGCGCTGGTGGAGTTTTTAAATATCGTGTCCACTCACTGTTCACTCTATTAGACACTCCTACCTAGTTGGTTCATCTTGTAGAAAGTCTGAGACGATCACTCATCTATTGCTGCTGTTTGAGTTGGTCATCTTCTAGATCTTCATCAGTGGACACAGGACGCTGCCTACAGGGCGCTGTTGGCTGTATATATTTTTGGTTGGTGGACTATTCTCAGTCCAGCAGTGACAGTGAGGTGTTTAAAAACTCCATCAGCATTGCTGTGTCCAGCACAACACACACTAACACACCACCACCATGTCAGTGTCACTGCAGTGCTGAGAATGACCCACCATCTAAATAATACCTACTCTGTAGTGGTCCTGTAGGGGTCCTGACCATTGAAGAACTAAACTAAAGAACTAAAGAACAGGCTAAAAAAGCATTGAGAGAAACAGATGGACTACAGTCAGTAATTGTAAAACTACAAAGTGCCTCTTTATGGTTAGTGGAGCTGATAAAATGTACAATGTGTGTAGAAACGAGGTGGTTTTAATGTTATGGCTGATCAGTGTATACCGTATATTGTAATGCATCTATCCACATGTACAGTGTATCACAAAAGTGAGTACACCCCTCACATTTCTGCAAATATTTTATTATATATTTTTATGGGACAACACTATATAAATAAAACTTGGATATAACTTAGAGTAGTCAGTGTACAACTTGTATAGCAGTGTAGATTTACTGTCTTCTGAAAATAACTCAACAAACAGCCATTAATGTCTAAATGGCTGGCAACATAAGTGAGTACACCCCACAGTAAACATGTCCAAATTGTGCCCAAAGTGTCAATATTTTGTTTGACCACCATTATTATCCAGCACTGCCTTAACCCTCCTGGGCATGGAATTCACCAGAGCTGCACAGGTTGCTACTGAAATCCTCTTCCACTCCTCCATGATGACATCACGGAGCTGGTGGATGTTAGACACCTTGAACTCCTCCACCTTCCACTTGAGGATGCGCCACAGGTGCTCAATTGGGTTTAGTCCATCACCTTTACCTTCAGCTTCCTCAGTAAGGCAGTTGTCATCTTGGAGGTTGTGTTTGGGGTCGTTATCCTGTTGGATATCCAGTTTTCGAAGGGAGGGGATCATGCTCTGTTTCAGAATGTCACAGTACATGTTGGAATTCATGTTTCCCTCAATGAACTGCAGCTTCCCAGTGCCAGCAACACTCATGCAGCCCAAGACCATGATGCTACCACCACCATGCTTGACTGTAGGCAAGATACAGTTGTCTTGGTACTTCTCACCAGGGTGCCGCCACACATGCTGGACACCATCTGAGCCAAACAAGTTTATCTTGGTCTCGTCAGACCACTGGGCATTTCAGTAATCCATGTTCTTGGACTGCTTGTCTTCAGCAAACTGTTTGCGGGCTTTCTTGTGCGTCAGCTTCCTTCTGGGATGACGACCATGCAGACCGAGTTGATGCAGTGTGCGGCGTATGGTCTGAGCACTGACAGGCTGACCTCCCACGTCTTCAACCTCTGCAGCAATGCTGGCAGCACTCATGTGTCTATTTTTTAAAGCCAACCTCTGGATATGACACCGAACACGTGGACTCAACTTCTTTGGTCGACCCTGGCGAAGCCTGTTCCGAGTGGAACCTGTCCTGGAAAACCGCTGTATGACCTTGGCCACCATGCTGTAGCTCAGTTTCAGGGTGTTAGCAATCTTCTTATAGCTCAGGCCATCTTTGTGGAGAGCAACAATTCTATTTCTCACATCCTCAGAGAGTTCTTTGCCATGAGGTGCCATGTTGAATATCCAGTGGCCAGTATGAGAGAATTGTACCCAAAATTTAACAGCCCTGCTCCCCATTTACACCTGGGACCTTGACACATGACACCAGGGAGGGACAATGACACATTTGGGCACAATTTGGACATGTTCACTGTGGGGTGTACTCACTTATGTTGCCAGCTATTTAGACATTAATGGCTGTGTGTTGAGTTATTTTCAGAAGACAGTAAATCTACACTGCTATACAAGCTGTACACTGACTACTCTAAGTTATATCCAAGTTTCATGTCTATAGTGTTGTCCCATGAAAAGATATAATGAAATATTTGCAGAAATGTGAGGGGTGTACTCACTTTTGTGATACACTGTATGTAGGCCAGACATTGGTATTGACTCACAATACCAAACTTACAAAGCAAAAGAAATCAGAATATTCTAATTCATACAAAAGTTCTGTGCAAGGACAAGATAAAAGTTTCAAACAAGATGTATCCAAAGCCTTTTTTTGCATTTGCAGCTTTAAAGTGCTTATGTACAAAAAACGAAGCTCTCACTGTGTTCAGGTGGGAATTTTGCTCATTTATCTACACAGTCTTTAAATTTTAAAGATTCTTGGGCCCACTGGTAAATCCTGAACTTTAGTTTATTCCACAGTTTTTTTTGTGAGTTTATACACCGTTCAGCCATAACATTAAAACCACCTCCTTGTTTCTACACTTACTGTCCATATTATCAGCTCCATTTACCATATTGAAGCACTTTGTAGCTCTACAATTACTGACGGTCATCTATCTGTTTCTCTACATACTGTTTTAGCCTGCTTTCACCCTGTTCTTCAATGGTCAGGACCCCCACAGGACCACTTCAGAGCAGCTATTATTTAGGTGGTGGATCATTCTCAGCACTGCACTGACACTGACATGGTGGTGGTGTGTTAGTGTGTGTTGTGCTGGTATGAGTGGATCAGACACAGCAGCGCTGATGGAGTTTTTAAATACCGTGTCCACTCACGGTCCACTCTATTAGACACTCCTACCTAGTTGGTCCACCTTGTAGATGTAAAGTCAGAGACTCATCTATTGCTGCTGTTTGAGTTGGTCATCTTCTAGACCTTCAGCAGTGGTCACAGGACGCTTCCTATGAGGCACTGTTGGCTGGATATATTTTTGGTTGGTGGACTATTCTCAGTCCAGCAGTGACAGTGAGGTGTTTAAAAACTCAAGCAGCATCTTTTTCACTCATACCAGCACAACACACACTAACACACCACCACCATGTCAGTGTCACTGAAGTGCTGAGAATGATCCACCACCTAAATAATACCTGCTCTGTAGTGGTCCTGTGCTTCTATATGGTAAGTGGAGCTGATAAAATGGACAGTGTAGAAACAAGGAGGTGGTTTTAATGTTATGCCTGATCAGTGTATTTCTCCCACTGTATTGGTTTTCTTTTCACGTCTCATTTTACCTGCAAAATCAAAATGTAGTTTAATCTTCTCACAACAAAGTAGCAAAAACCCAGCTGCTATATTCTGGTGTGATCACAGCTTCAGCTAAAATGCAAGAGGGAATTTGACATATTGGTAAAAAAACGTGTGAAATAATGCTTCTGCGTATCTAGCATCATCATCATCATCTCTCACCCACTCTTGTCCTATTCTTCTCACTCTTATACCGAGTCTGAAAATAACCATCAGGAATGTTGACTGGCAAACGCATAATGATGTCTCATCCATCAATCTCTCAGCGAGGAGAACAAAAAAAAAATCTCTCGACAGCTCAATATGCCTCGGATGACTTGTTGATGACTGAATTTTGGAAAGTTTCTGAATGAAGCAACATTGTCCGTATACCTCGCCAGCCCAGAGAGAGAAAAATCAACATGAATACAGGAATGCAGAATCTGGACTGATCAGCATATAAGAGGAGGTGGGGGTGGAGGGTGAAAAAAAAAATGTGGTGGCGACTACGGTGTCAGTCTACTGTGGCATGTGCTAATGAGATAGAATGAAGTGTCAAAACAAAAGCCTGACGAGGTAAGAATGTGCCATTTCATTTTGCAATATGTGTGCTATTTTTTCTGCAAACACAAGTATAATTGCAGCTATGTAAGCATTTTATATTGGGACATTTGGACAGTTTCTTCTGTTTGGTTTAAGCTGATATGTTTATGGTCAGAAATAGAAATGCCAGTGCTGATATGAGTCGTTTTTAAACAGTGACATTTCTCCAACCCCATTCTTTGTATTTTTTTTTTGTTTGTTTTCATTGCATTACTGTTAAAAAAAACCTTAAAATTAACAAAGGTCTTTGTAGCACTTTGTAGCTCTACAATTACTGACTGTAGTACATCTTCAATGGTCAGGACTTTTCCAAGACCACTACAGAGTAGGTATTATTTGGGTGGTGGATCATTCTAGACCTTCATCAGTGGTCACAGGACGCTGCCCATGGGGCGCTGTTGGCTGGATATTTTTGGTTGGTGGACTATTCTCAGTCCAGCAGTGACACTGGGATGTTTAAAATCTCCAGCAGCGCTGCTGTGTTTGATCCACTCATACCAGCACAACACACACTAACACACCACCACCATTTTTTTTGTTTTGTTTTCATTGCATTACTGTTAACAAAAACCTAAAAATTAAAAAAGCACTTTGTAGCTCTACAATTACTGACTGTAGTCCATCTTCAATGGTCTCCCAGGACCACTACAGAGCAGGTATTATTTAGATGGTGGATCATTCTCAGCACTGCAGTGACACTGACATGGTGGTGGTGTGTTAGTGTGTGTTGTGCTGGTATGAGTGGATCAGACACAGCAGCGCTGATGGAGTTTTTAAACACCTCACTGTCACTGCTGGACTGAGAATAGTCCACCAACCAAAAATATCCAGCCAACAGCGGGCCATGGGCAGCGTCCTGTGACCACTGATGAAGGTCTAGAAGATGACCAATTCAAACAGCAGCAATAGATGAGCGACCGTCTCTACATCTACGACTTTACATCTGCAAGGTGGACCAACTAGGTAGGAGTGTCTAATAGAGTGGACAGTGAGTGGACACGGTATTTAAAAACTCCAGCAGCACTGTTCTTAATCCAGTGGTGGCCATCTCAGTATCCAGATTTAAATCCCATAAAAACCTTCATTGAGATTTAAAGCAGAAGCCATCAAACCTCAAAGAGCTGGAAGCTTTTGCACACCAAAAATAGGCAAATATTTCACAAGAGATGTATCAGACGCTGGTACCTGGCACATTAGAATTGTGCTGGGTGGACAATGAAACTTGCCAGACATTGTAGCGAGACAGAAAAGATGCCGAGGGTATTAAACATTATAGGTAGGAAGAAAAAAAAGAAAGTGAAGATGTTCGGAAGGTGCTCAAGCAGCATGGCAATAAAAAGAACACGAGCAATAATGAAGATGTAAAAAGTAAGATACACAAAGATGCCAGACTGATCATTATAAATCAGATAAAGAAGATCAGAGAAGAAATGAGCATGGCGTGGAAAACTACAGCTCATTTGTGGTGAGAAATTGTAAAAGAAACTGAAAAATGGAGCTAATGAAGCCTGAAAGGTAACATGAGCAGTGTTAAAGAGCAAATGAAGTATTATATTGATGTGGATGGAATATTCCAATACAGGACAGCGGTCTTATCTGCTTTAAAGCTTTTATTCCACTAAAAACCAGAATGTAATTCAAAATATTGTGTGAGGGGAAAGAAGATGGGAATTTTGGTTTTTGTTATTTAGTCCATCTGTTTCTCTGCATGCTTTGTTAGCCCCCTTTCATGCTGTTCTTCAATGGTCAGGACCCCAACAGGACCACTACAGAGCAGGTATTATTTAGGTGGTGGATCATTCTCAGCACTGCAGTGACACTGACATGGTGGTGGTGTGTTAGTGTGTGTTGTGCTGGTATGAGTGGATCAGACACAGCAGCGCTGATGGAGTTTTTAAACACTTCACTGTCACTGCTGGACTGAGAATAGTCCACCAACCAAAATTATATCCAGCCAACAGCGCCCCGTGGGCAGCGTCCTGTGACCACTGATGAAGGTCTAGAAGATGACCAACTCAAACAGCAGCAATAGATGAGTCTCTGACTTTACATCTACAAGGTGGACCAACCAGGTAGGAGTGTCTAATAGAGTGGACAGTGAGTGGACACGGTGTTTAAAAGCTCCATCAGCGCTGCTGTGTCTGATCCACTCATACCAGCACAACACACACTAACACACCACCACCATGTCATTGTCACTGCAGTGCTGAGAATGATCCACCACCTAAATAATACCTGCTCTGTGGTGGTCCTGGGGGGGGGGGGGGGGGGGTATTAAAGAATAGGGTAAAAGCAGGCTAAAAAAGTATGTAGAGATATAGATGGACTACAGTCAGTAATTGTAGAACTTCAAAGTGCTTCTATATGGTAAGTGGAGCTGATAAAATGGACAGTGAGTGTAGAAACAAGGTTTTAATGTCATTGTATGTGGACACCAAACTAAGACCTAAGAGATTTTTGAGTCTGTCTGAGAATTTTTTTACCCATGTTCGGCAAGAAGGTATGGCTAGTGATTAATGTTCCAGTTCATTCCTAAAGTGGGCTAGAGGTCATGGCTCTGTGCAGGTGACTGGAGTTCCTAAACACCATGTGTTAGATATTTTGCTGCTTGTGCATTAAATACTTATAGTTGTTAAATCCTTATGTGGTTGCTTGAGGTGAGGCTGGAAGTCTAAAGTACAGAGATAAGCAACGTCTGTCATTAACATGTCATGTTTGGCCTCTGTGTGTTTTCATAGTCCTCATCCTGCTGATCCTGACGGTGCGGCACAGACGGAAGGTGCCTCTGATCCTGGAGGACGAGCGAGACGTCCGCGAGAACATCGTCCGCTACGACGACGAGGGCGGAGGCGAAGAGGACACCGAGGCCTTCGACATGGTCGCCCTGCGCAACCTCAACATCATGCGCGAGCCCAAGCTCCGACGAGATGTCACTCCGGAAACCTCGAAGTACTTTACCTACACAGCCTCCAAACCGCCGTACAGAACACCTCCAGACAATGTTCTCTTTCGAGAGTTCATCTGGGAACGGCTGACGGAGGCAGACGTGGATCCTTCGGCGCCACCGTACGATTCGCTGCAGACCTACGCCTTCGAGGGCAACGGGTCCGTGGCAGAATCTCTCAGCTCGCTGGAATCTCTGAACTCCGACTCGGAACAGAGCTTCGAATATCTGACTAACTGGGGGCCACATTTTAAAAAACTGGCTGACCTGTATGGGGCCATGGAAGGAAGTGGTTTATTGTGACAGCCTCCTTTGTCTTGAAATATCTGCCAAATAAGAAGGATGAAGGTATTTATACAGAAGAAGGTATTCAAAGGAAGTTGCACAAGCATAGCATTGTTAGCTAGCCTGTCAGCAGGCCAGGTGAGAGACTGAAAAATAAATGACTAAAAAAGTTACAATGAAATGTATTTACATTTAGTATATGGCCAAAAATATGTAGACACCTTTTAATTATTGAGTTTGGGTGTATTTATCATTCCAATTTACACTGATCAGCCATAACATTAAAACCACCTCCTTGTTTCTATGCTCACTGTCCATTTTATCAGCTCCACTTACCATATAGAAGCACTTTGTAGTTCTACAATTACTGGCTGTAGTCCATCTATTTCACTGCATGCTTTGTTAGCCCCTTTCATGCTGTTCTTCAATGGTCAGGACTTTCCCAGGACCACTACAGAGCAGATATTATTTAGGTGGCACTGCAGTGACACTGACTTGGTGGTGTGTGTTAGTGTGTGTTAGTGTGTGTTGTGCTGGTATGAGTGGATCAGACACAGCACTGTCACTGCTGGACTGAGAATAGTCCACCAACCAAAAATATCCAGCCAACAGTGCCCCGTGGGCAGCGTCCTGTGACCACGGATGAAGGTCTAGAAGATGACCGACTCAAACAACAGCAATAGATGAGCGATCGTCTCTGACTTTACATCTACAAGGTGGACCAACTGGGTAGGAGTGTCTAGTAGAGTGGACAGTGAGTGGACACGGTATTTAAAAACTCCAGCAGCGCTGCTGTGTCTGATCCACTCATATTAGCACAACACACACTAACACACCACCACCATGTCAGTGTCACTGCAGTGCTGAGAATGATCCACCACCTAAATTATACCTGCTCTGTGGTGGTCCTGGGAGAGTCCTGACCATTGAAGAACAGCATGAAAGGGGGCTAACAAAGCATGCAGAGAAACAGATGGACTACAGTCAGTAATTGTAGAACTACAAAGTGCTCCTATATGGTAAGTGGAGCTGATAAAAGGGACAGTGAGTGTAGAAACAAGGAGGTGGTTTTAATGTTATGGCTAATCAGTGTATAACAGATATACAGTAATGAGTCAGTTTTGTCTCGGTGGTGCCACTGGACTATTGGACTACATGTCCTGATGACATGGACCTGATCTTTTGCTCTGTCTTTTAAGCAGCTCTGGACTGTAAACTGGGCTTAATTCTACCCCAGAAATGCTTTATATCTTTACCAGCTAACCCGGTATGGAGCTAGTGCTTTGGTGTTTTATTTACTGTTATTTATTACTTAAATTTGAATCCTCGATTGAGGAAGGATTACATATCTCCAAGCATTTCAGTCATAAAGGTCTGAAAATAGAACGTATTTATTAAGGTGTTTAGTATTCAGATGTAACTGTGCTTTTGTTTGTCTGTTTTAAATATTCTTGAGTTTAGTATCATAAACTGGAAAGCACTAAAGACTTTGGGAAAGTGACTTTCAGATCATTAACTTCAGTTATATTTATTCATTGTTTCTTAAGTTTTTAAAACAAATATAAAGTTTCAAGTAAAAGTCTCAGATTTTTTTCTGAAATTCTCTGGTTCTATGTTTGTTTGATCTGCATTTTATATGATTTTAGTACTGACTTTTATTTGATTGCAGACAGTTTGAACCTGAGATATTTTATGTTTTATCTGCTCAACTTCATTTCATTTGTTAATAAACGTCCATTCCTGCTTTTCAGGCCTGCAACACATTCCAAAAAAAGTTGGCACGTGGGCAATTTTGGGCTAGTAGTAAGGTGAGGTGAAAAAAACTAAATAATGATGCGTTTTCAAACAGGTGATTGTAATCATGGTTTGGTACAAAAGCAGCATCCAGAAAAGGCTGAGTCTTTGATGAGCAAAGATGATCAGAGAATCTCCAGTTTGTCAACAAATGCATGATAAAATACAGTGCATAATATCATTAAACGATTCAAGGAATCGGGAGGAATTTCAGTGCGTAAAGGCCTCAGACAGGACTGCATCAAGAACCGCCACTCAACAATAGCTGATATAACCACATGGGTGAGGGATTACTTTGGCAAACCTTTGTCAAGCACTACAATACAGAGTTACATGCACAAATGCCACTTCAAACTTTACTGTGCAAAAAAGAAGCCTTATGTTAACCATGTCCAGAAGTGGCGTGGACTTCTCTGGGCTCACAGGCATCTAGGATGGACCATCACACAGTGGAAATGTGTATTGTGGTCAGATGAATCAGCATTCCAGGTCTGTTTTGGAAAAGTGGATGCCGTGTGCTCCGGACCAAAGACGAAAAGGACCATCCAGACTGTTATCAGCAGCAAGTCCAAAAGCCAGGGTCTGTCACGGTATGGGGCTGTGTCAGCGCCCTTGGCAAAGGTCATTTACACTTCTGTGATGGCAGCATTAATGCAGAAAAGTACATTGAGATCTTAGAGCAACATGTGCTCTCTTCAAGACGTCGTCTTTTCCAGGGACTGTTATGCATTTTTCAACAAGACGATGCAAAACCACATGCTGCACACATTACAAAGGCATGGCTGCGGAAGAAGAGGGTACGGGTACTGGACTGGCCTGCAGTCCTGACCTGTCCCCAATAGAGAATGTGTGGAGAGTTTTGAAACGACGACCCCGTACTGTTGCACATCTTAAGACGTGTTAGCAAAAAAAACACTAAAACACTTGGTCTCCTCGATGCCAAAACGTCTTTTTAGTTTGGTGAAAAGGAATGGCAGCATTACAAAGTGGTAAATGCTTTTCTGTCCCAACTTTTTTTTAGAATGTGTTGCAGGCCTGAAATGCAGGAATGGATGTTTATTAATAAATGAAATGAAGTTGAGCAGAAAAAACATGAAATATTTCAGGTTCACCTGTCTTTTTATTATTTGTATTTTCCATGTTGTCCCAACTTTTTCTGATTTGGGGTTGTAAACGAGACGTGGGAGGCTACTTTGCACCAAAATAAACTCAGCTTTGGTGTGCAGACTGTAGTAGTGTACCGCCTCTGGCAGTGCGGTGTAGTGTGAGGAAGAAAAATGGAATGTTATGAATATATCATCAGAGGGGCAAGGTGAGGGCTCACTGGTCACTTTTGTTGACTATAAAAGTCCCAGGTGAGGGGAAAGTGCAAAATTTTTGGCTTCTGCCTCCAGCAAGACACATTTATGTTAACGGGCTTTGGTCAAGATATTATGTAACCTTCTAGCTTCTGCATTTAAGGCTTGTAGAATGTGGTCTGATCATTATTATCATCAGATCAAATAAACAAATCAGATCAAATTAAAAATACTGAAGTCCAGGATTCACTACTGACCTCTCCAGAATTTTCTGAACCAACCTGAGTATTGCAAGCTAAATTTCTTTGTACAGAAATATTTGGTGGCTTCTCCACCAAGTATAAACAAAATGCAGTACGAGCACCCAGGTGGCGCAGCAGGATATTCCACTAGCACACCAGCACTGAGATTCTGAACTCCCAGAGTTGGTCGGCTGGACGCCCTGTAGGAGACAAAATTGGCCACCAGTCTGCTGGGTGGGAAAGACCGGACTAATAAGTGAGTGGGGTCTTTAACGATGTGTAAGGACCCTTGTTAGCAGCCCGAGGTGCCTGTGCAGAAGTGGAGAAACATTGGCGAGATTGGCGCTTGACTCTCTGTGTGCAATATCCGGCCTCACGTGCAAATCCACCGAAGTGTAGGCGACTAAGAAGGGGTCGAGGGGCTGTGCCATGTTGGAGGGGAATATACCCTCTTCAGACACGATCGGGATCCCCAGCAGTGGAAGACTAATTGGCTGCACTAAAATCGGGAGAAAAAGGGTGAAAATGCATAAATGAAATGAGAACAAACGCAATATATTAATATTTTTTTTTTAAGGCTAGGTGATAGCCAGAACACAGGTGGTAACCAAACCCACTACATCATTGATATTGGTACCACACCCTGGCCAAAAGCATTGCAGTGATCTTTTTAAGGTCTATGGGGCCAGCCATGTGAGCGTACACCCTGAACAAAGTACCAGTAACAGTATGCCACACCACAGCCGTGCAGTTCAACATAGGGGTGTGAGGGATGAGCCAGTGCTTTACCACCTTCTACTTAGCAGAATCTTTTTCACTGACCACACTGCCCAGTAACTGCACCTGGCAACAAGAAGCTTGCATTTCTCTGGTTTAGGTTTCAAATTTTCAGGTGTATCAGCAGCTTGTACCAACAAATTGCTGATGCACACCATGCAGCAATCCTGGGGTAGGCACGCTGACACCTGCTCCATCAGCCACTTAAAGGTGGCAGGTGCATAACAGTGCCCAGCGAGTATCACTTTTGTTAAAGCTCTGCCCCTAGAAGGAATGTTGTTTTTTTCTTGGCTTCGGTAGCCAGGGCAAGCTGGGAGTACTCATTACATAGATTAAAGAACACTAAACCACCAAGAACCACTCAACCTGTCAAGGGAGTAAGGCTTCAAACATGGTGACAGTGTTGACGCAGCGGTAGTCTGAGAAGAACCACAAGCTTCTATTCATTCTTTATTACTAGCACAATTAGGTTTGCACACAGACCACTGAATGCCTCTGTAACACTGACCACCATTTCTTTGATCTTTTGAACTTGTTGCATTGTTGGGATCGAAGGTTAATTGAAGATTAACTAATTCCAGTTGCTTTGTAACTCAGGGCAGTGACCTATTCATCACCGGTGGTTGAACAACCAGACCTAGGCACCTAACTCCAGCGGCTCTTCTTGGCACTGCTCATCCCTTTTTGATGTTAATGGGTAAGTGAATGCACATTCTTCAGCCTGTCCTTCAAATAGTGTAAAAATCCATAACAGATTCCTTTAAATGCCAAACATCAAGTTCAAACACGAGTATAGCTGTAGTGAATAAAGACTCATGCTTTGCTGTTTGACATGCCAACAGCACCAAAAGTAAATCCTTAACCTAGTAGTGCTGATGCTTTTTAGTAACAATGCAGCTGCTCTCCAGTTGGAAAAAATAATATATAGTAAACAAAATATCTATTTGCATGAGCCATATTATTATAATATTTTATTATTATTATTATTGTTATTAGCATTATTATAATTGTTATTATTAATATTATATATTTTTTTATTATTATTATTAGCATTAGTATTATTGTTATTATATGTTATTGTTTTTATTATTATTAGTATGATGATGATGATTAGCATTATTATTACTATTGTTATTATTATTATTATTATTACCATTATTATTATTACCATTATTATTATTATTATTAACATTATTATTATTGTTATTATTGTTATTATTATTATTATTATTATTATTATTATTATTATTATTATATTTAATTATTATTATTAATATTATTATTATTATCATTATTACCATTGTTATGATTATTATTATATTTTATTATTATTATTATTATTATTATTATTATTATTATGGCTTATTATTCTCGGAAGAAATCCATGGACCTTGTGTGGATTATTTATCACTTGAATATGACCCTATCATGAGGAGAACTTACCACTCAAGCTGTTAATCAAACCTTTTAATTATTTTTTGTGCTGCAAGAAAAATAATGATACATCAGTTCTTCTAAAGATCTCTAGGATGTTTGGGGTTCCCCATCTGCCATGCATCATTCACTGTTAACATGTCAATGTAAAGCTGCATGGGTTCCGTTACAAAAAAAGGAAAGCATTTTTCTCATTTCCAGTGGGAGCGTGCAACGCAAAGCATAGTCTTTAACTGTTGATCAAAGGCTCCGCACTTATAATTCATATGAGCTAAAAAAATCAATAGTTTTTTTGTGTTTTCACCTTTCAGCAGAGCTTTGAAACGAGAAGCGGATGAAAGGTCTGAACACGAGGTCTGACGCTCCCGCTGAGCCGTCTGTGATGGGTGTACTTGGGGGACTCTGATGTACACAGAATCTGGTCGACTGAATTAAACCCCCCTGTGTTTTTCTCATTTTAGTTTTTTGGGGAAGTGAGAATACAGCAGTCACACTCGGGTGCAGGACAAAATAACCAGCCCCTGGATCACGTGAGAGATGGTCTTGGTTCAATATCGAGTAGAACCTACTGTGGTCCAATTACAGTGAAGAAATAGAACTCTCCCTGAAAAAAAAATTGTACCAGTCATGCGTTATTGGTCGCATTTTTAGATGTAAGACATCCTACAGACCAGGGTTGAACACTGTTACCTACTTACTGACATTTAGCCAGTAAATGTCACTACAAAGCAGAGCACTGGAGCAGACTTTTAGTATTACAACCTCAAATTGGTGTCCTAGTTGCTATGCAAGCTGACTAAATTAACATGCACAAGAGCAAAATAAATGCCAACCAATAGGCCGTGAATGTTTAAGTGTTTCTTAATTTGTTTATATATATTTTCTCCCTAATCTAGTCATATCCAATTACTCTGATTACCTGATTGCATTACCCCTTCCCTCTACCGATACTGACCTCCACTGTTACTTTTAATTACTTAATTTAATTACTGTGTTTTTCTTATGTTCCCTCATGTTCTCCCGGTCTTATTTTATGTTATGTACAACCCCAAATCAGAAAAACTTGGGACAGCATGGAAAATGCAAATAATAAAAATGACAGAGAGTTTCCTAAATTTACTTTGACTTTAATTTGATTGCAGACAGGATGAACTTGAAATATTTCATGTTTTATCTGCTCAACTTCATTTCATTTGTTAATAAACATCCATTCCTGCATTTCAGGCCTGCAACACATTCCAAAAAAAAGTTGGGGCAGTAAAGCATTTACCACTTTGTAATGTTACCACTGTGTGATGGTCCATCCTAGGTGCCTCCAAGCCCAGAGAATTCGACGCCGCTTCTGGACATGGTTAACATAAGGCTTCTTTTTTGCACAGTAAAGTTTGAGGTGGCATTTGTGCATGTAACTCTGTATTGTAGTGCACGACAAAGGTTTGTCCATGTGGTTATATCAGCTATTGTTGAGTGGTGGTTCTTGATGCAGTCCCGTCTGAGGGTTCGAAGATCACGGGCGTTCAGCTTAAGCTTTCGCCCTTGGCCTTTACACACTGAAATTCCTCCTCATTCCTTGAATGGTTTAATGATTATGCACTGTAGAGGGAGAAATATAACCTTTCTTTGAGGTTCATTGTTTTTAAACATTTCAATAATTTTCTCACACATTTGTTGACAAACTGGAGATCATCTGATCATCTTTGCTCATCAAAGACTCAGCCTTTCCTGGATGCTGCTTTTGTACCAAACCATGATTACAATCAACTGTTTGAAATCACATTATTATTTAGTTTTTTCATCTCATTACTAGCCTTATATTGCCCCCGTCCCAACTTTTTTTGAAATGTGTTGCAGGTCTGAAATGCAGGAATGGAGGGTTTAAACTGTCTGCAATAAAATAAAAGTAAAAGTAAATGTAAATGTAAGGAACACTGCAGTTTTTTTTTTATTTACATTTTCCATACTGTCCCAACTTTTTCTGATTTGGGGTTGGGATCTAAAAAAAAAATCATTGGGTGTAACTACCTAAACAGACGAGTGTCATCTTACTGATGGCTGAATTAAGGAGCTAAAGATGTATAGAAAGACATCCAAAACGTCTGCTCACGATAAAGACTCAGGTGTCGTGGTTTCATGACAGATTTTAAGCAGACGCAAACAAAACATGTCATTTACTCGCCTCCTGTTCAAGTCAGAGAACCGGCTCTGTCTAATTGAGTGCCATGATGCAACGGCTTAGTTTTGCGTCATTTTTGTGAACTTCTCAGTGAAGTAGGTGAATGTTGGCAGCCGGGAACTTTAAGTACAACAAGCTGCATTTCAGCGTGTCGTGATGCAACCTGACGCAAGGAGAGATCTTCTCATCTTCTGCTACACTGGTAAATATGAACTGTGCTTGCAGGTAGTGAGAGTTACTGTGAGACTTTGGGAGAGGAAAAAAAGAAAATAGATACGTAGCTGGGTAGTAACCTTGTGTAGAAGCCAATGAGCAAGTTCTAAAGGTTTGATATGCTCTGTGGACTACTGTATAATACTAAAGGATTGTTGCAAATAAATCATGCCATTCATTCTGTGAATTCTGTAATTTACAGCAACCGTCTGATTTGTGTTTGGTTTAAAGCCTATACTGAAACAAAATGTGCACAGTGGGAATACTGGGTGCCAATGTAATCATTGTTCAAACAGTTAGTCACATCTAGAAACAATTAACAGCAGAAACTGGAATATCCTAAGGGAAACACACTAAATCTAAACAAACGTACACAGACATGGCCAGGATTGAGTTTGGATGTGCAGTATCTACATTGCCATCGCTACCTCGAATACTCAGGACAGGGACAGGGTTATGGTCAAATTTAGGTAAAACAAACTAAATGAACCATGGATGATAAGTAGGTAGGTAAACGGATGGATGATTGAATGATAGGTAGATGGATGGATGATTGAATGATAGGTAGATGGATGGATGATTGAATGATAGGTAGATGGATGGATGGATGGATGGATGGATGATAGCTAGATGGATGGATGGATGGATGATAGGTAGATGGATGGATGATAGGTAGGTTAGTGGATGAATGGATGGATGGATAGGTAGGTTGGTGGATGGATGGATGGATAGATGGATGATAGGTAGGTAGATGGATGGATGGATGAATGATAGGTAGATGGATAGATGAATGGATGGATGGATGAATGATAGAAAAGAAGGTTGGTGGATGCACCACTGCACCAGTGTACGGTCAGACAATGGCTCTGAGGATTTCATCCAGGTATTTAACAGAGGTGAGGGTACCGTTGGCTATTACATGGAGGTTTGTCTGACCCTCCAAGGATATACCTTCTCAAATCTTTATTGACCCACTGCCAAACCAATCACTCTAGATGTTGCAGGCAACACAATGTTCACCAAGGCTTCTCCAAACACTTTCACCTTTGATACACGTGCTTTCCTCTGTGTTGAGAACAGGGCATCAGTGGTGGACTTGCCAATTCTGGTGTTCTCTGGCACATGCCAATGAAGCTGCACTGAGATTGGCTTTAGGTACAGATTCTACTAGAGGACTCTGGGCCCCTTATAAAGCCTCTTTCTGACAGTTTGGTCACAAACCTGCACACCAGTAGCCAAGAGGATATTTTATAGGAGAAGATCCGGTCCAAACTAACTTATCTCAACTATAACTCAATCTGTAAGGCATTTCATATTAAAAAAATAATAATAATCTTGGTGAAATGCAGTAAAATAAATCAAATTAAAGGCAGGATGACAAAGACAGACAGTCAATTTTTCAGGACGCTTTATGGTTCACACCTGGTTGGAATGTGTAATGTATTAGAAGTCCTCTTTGTGTGAGACACCTTTGTAATCCAGCCTTCAAATGTGAACAATGAAAACCAGTTTACATCTAATGCACACAACTACTTTTCCTTTCACATTTCTACAAAAGACTTTGATTTGTGGTGGCTGCCAGGGCCAAAAGTGAGTGCCCTAGCTTTGCCCTCTATTATAGTCTGGTTTGACTTTTGTTTAGGGCCAGGACTCCCACCTGAGTGTAATCTAGAACAGAAGGTCTACCACCGGTCTTCGTCTTTTCCTGCTTTTCTTTAGAGGGGCCTTTAAATGTCAAAAGGGCAGTTTATATTGGTTAAGAAAAGATAAAAGACAAACAGTATGCCAGTGGGTTTTCTTTTTTTTTTTCACCACAACTTGCACCTCGCTGGCTTTTCATTCTAGTGCATTAAAGTAAAGAGGTGCATGTGTAACAGGATAGCTGCTATATTTTATTACTTAAAAATCATAAAATAAACAGAAATCTCTTATAAATTAGTTATATATATATATATATATATACAGTATATGTATATACATCCATGCAGGTCAACAAATTACAATTAGAATTAATATATCAAACAGAACAGTCATATTTCACAATATTTAGCTAATACAGAATGTCTGTTTTTGTTAGGTATAACATATACAAAGAATTTTTTTTTTTTTGGTGTCGTGCATAAAATACAAGACCAATGACACAATATAAAAATCCAAACGATATACCAATATTCACTCACTCACTTTCTTAACCACTTAATCATGCAGGGTTGCGGGGGGGGTGGGGGTGGGGGTGGGACTGGTGCTGGAGCCTATCCTAGCTTTTCAATGGTCAAGGCACACAGTAACACCCTGCATGGGGCGCCAGTCCCGAGAGGACACGGGAAGAACATGCAAACTCCACACAGAAAGGTCTCGGACTGGGGATTATGACAGGGGTGGGCAATTAAATTTTCCAAGGGGCCACATAAGAAACTGTTACTGTTGTGGGGGGCAGGACCAATAGGGTGAACTTAATTCTGCTCAATATTAATAAGATTTCTTTTTATTGGCTAAATTTTACAGTTCTGATAAGCTGTTACTGCTAAGAAAAACAGCAGGCAGAGTAAAAACATCAACATTATTTCACTATTTAATCAACTTTCTTGAAAACAAAAGCGAGCAATATGTGCGTTAACTTTACACAAGGTGCTATTACTATTTATATATCACAAAGCTGATCTTAACTGCTCCAGTCCTGGATGTGTAAAACTTTATAAAAAAGTCAGTGTTGATTTGCAGTTTAGTTAGCGAAGCTTCAGATGTGACGCTCTGCATCGTTCAAATTTTTGTATTTCTCTGTGTTTAGTACCGTAACAGCGATATAAACCCTAGATTTAAATCGTGATCCTTAAGCAGCTTTACACCTGACTTTTGAAGTTCATGCCTTGTTAAAAACTCTATCGTCTCTGTCAGTCGCGCTCAGTTCTGTTCGCTGACACATTACGGTGAAGTTGGATACACTCATCTCGCACACACGTAAATCCAAACTTGCGGAAATTTAAAGAAATAGCTCTCCCGTCTAAATAAAAACAATCCTGTTATATGGCATGTGTGATGTACGTTTATTTACGTCAGATTTTTAATTGCCACTGACCTCATGTGGGCCAGTTGGGGATGGCTCGTGGGCCGGATGTGGCCGTGCTCTTGTACGATGTCCAGGTCTGATTTATGATAACACAAGTTGACATAATTTTGATTTTATTCAAACACCAGCCTCGGACAGATTTGTCCTATTCTATATCAGGTCATTCCATAAGACTTCTGAAGTAGCAAGAGGATTTTTTTTTTTTTTTTTTTTTTTTTTTTTTTTTTTACATTAGGGGTCATTATTGAGCTCACAATAGTTTACTTTATGTTGTAACCCAAATTTATGTCGTACAGATTAGCAGTAGGTCTTAAGATTAGCAGTATTGTGTAGGGGTTGAATCATTTGTGTATGAACAAAATACACTGCTACTATAAAATACTACATTATTTGTTTATTTGTTGTATCATTTAACTTATAAAGACATTATTTAAAGCTAAATCTAGCTCTGCAGAAAAGTTAAGAGCTATAAATCCTTATTTTCTTTAAAGGATTGCATAGGATTAATTGCATGTGTATGTGCATACATGTATTAGAAGTGCATTTGTATTAAATACACATTTATAACTACATTTACAAACTCTAAACCAGTTAAAAATAAGTATTTTGTGGTGGTTTCCAAAGTGATGTGCAAATACTTTCAGCTTTCTACTGGACAGTTAATTACAGTGATGTGCAAAGTGTCTTGAATTTCAGAAGGATGTGTAATGAATCCTCGTTTAGGACATTTGTTCCCTCAGCAAAAAAGCTTTCAGGTGTCAAACAATGCAGCATTTTATGGATTTTATTTTTTGTGTTTGTTCTGAAGGAAAACGCTGAGACAGAAAGTGACTGGAGTAAGACATCGCAGAGGTAATCCAGAGAGAAAGGAGTATGCTATGATTGATTCTATTGTTGCTGTGTAGAATTGGACCAAAAGCTTCTGAGACAGGTAAATCTCTGGGGTTGTCAAATAAAATATGAGCACTTCAGGGCTAATTTGGTGATGGTGTTTACGTTCTTGTTTCATTTGGGATCCTGTTTAATGATGGTTCGCAATTTTTGTGATTCTGCTCCACTAACTATGTGGTATGTGGTGTGGTTTGAGATGAGACTCTTCTGGATTGTGTTATCAGTAATCTTAATGAGCTTGATGGAATCAGTTCTAATACCTTGTAGAGCTTCAGTGCTGAAGAGCGGGTCTGAGGTGTATTCACCCACCAACACTGATGGTCACTCACCAACACTGATGGTCACTCACCATGGACTTTATCACAGACTGGACTGAATAATGGGACAGTAAGGAAAATGCAAATAACATAAAAATGCAGTGTTCTTTACATTTGCTTTGACTTTTATTTGATTGCAGACAGTTTTGTCTGCTCAGCTTAATTTCATTTGTTAATATACCTCCATTCCTGCATTTCAGCCCTGCAACACATCCCAAAAAAAGTTGGGACGGGGGCAATTTAGTGCTAGTAATAAGGTGAAAAAACTAAATAATAATAATGTGTAATTCCAAACAGGTGATTGTAATCATGACTTGGTACAAAAGCAGCATCCAGGAAAGGCTGAGTCTTTGATGAGCAAAGATGATCAGAGGATCTCCAGTTTGTCAACAAATGTGTGAGAAAATTATTGAAATGTTTAAAAACAATGAACCTCAAAGAAAGATTGGAAGGGATTTGCATATTTCTCCTCTACAGTGCATAATATCATTAAATGATTCAAGGAATCGGGAGGAATTTCAGTGTGAAAAGACCAAGGGAGCAAGCTTAAGCTGAACGCCTATGATCTTTGATCCCTCAGACAGGACTGCATCAAGAATCGGCACTCAACAATAGCTGATATAACCACATGGGTGAGGGATTACTTTGGCAAACCTTTGTCAAGCACTACAATACAGAGTTACATGCACAAATTCCACCTCAAACTTTACTGAGCAAAAAAGAAGCCTTATGTTAACCATGTCCAGAAGCGGCGTCAACTTCTCTGGGCTTGGAGGCATCTAGGATGGACCATCACACAGTGGAAACGTGTATTGTGGTCAGATGAATCAGCATTCCAGGTCTTTTTTGGAAAAAGTGGATGCCGTGTGCTCTGGACCAAAGACAAAAAGGACCATCCAGACTGTTATCAGCAACAAGTCCAAAAGCCAGGGTCTGTCACGGTATGAGGTTGTGTCAGTACGCTTGGCAAATGTCATTTACACTTCTGTGATGGCAGCATTAATGCAGAAAAGTACATTGAGCTCTTAGAGCAACATGTGCTGCCTTCAAGACTTTGTATGTACGTACATTGGCCACCCAAGGAGGATGGAGGTCCCTGCTGAGTCTGGTTCCTCTCAAGATTGCTTCCTGTAGGTTTAAGGGAGGTTTTCTCTGCCGCTGTCACCCTTGGCTTGGTCAATGGAGGTTTTCGATCTGTTGGTCCTAGATGCTGTAAGATGCTAGATAAATTTATATTGTAAAAAGCTCTATACAAATACATTTTACCTTACTTGACCTGACTTGTCCATCTGACAAGATACCTCCCTGACCAAGACCCTTCTTGATTGGATGCCCAATTTGGCCAGACCAGAGTTGTTCCTTTTTCTTCTATTTTGAAATTAAAATGTTTACTCACAGCTTTAAGTCTTGCCCTAATCTAAGCCTTGCCACATCTGATTGCAGAGATCTGCAGACTGTTACTTGGACTTCATGGCTTGAGTTTTTCCTGGACAGTGCAGTGTAAACTGGGTCCATTATAAAACAAGGTGAGTGCCTTTCCAGTCTATGTCCATTAAAGTCAAATTGCAACAAATGGAATCCTATTTAGTTTTAGAGACATCTCAAGAATAGATAAAGCAAACAGGATGCATTTGGAGTATCCCAGGAAAGGGTCAAAATACTTTTCCGAACCCTTAAAAACATGCTTTTATTTTTCACTGTCCAATTTATCAGCTCAACTTACTATATAGAAGCACTTTGTAGTTCTACAATTACTGACTGTAGTCCATCTATTTCTCTACATACTTTTTAACCTGCTTTCACCCTGTTCTTCAATGGTCAGGACCACCACAGAGTTGGTATTATTTAGGTGGTGGATCATTCTCAGCACTGCAGTGACACTGACATGTGTGTTGTGCTGGTATGAGTGGATCAGACACAGCAATGCTGCTGGAGTCTTTAAATACCATGTCCACTCACTATCCACTCTATTAGACACTCCTACCAAGTTGGTCCACATTGTAAATGTGAAGTCAGAGACGATCGCTCATCCATTGCTGCTGTTTGAGTTGGTCATCTTCTAGACCTTCATCAGTGGTCCCAGGACGCTGCTCACGGGGCGCTGTTGGCTGCATATTTTTGGTTGGTGGACTATTCTCAGTCCAGCAGTGACAGTGAGGTGTTTAAAAACTTCATCAGCGCTGCTGTGTCTGATCCACTCATACCAGCACAACACACACTAACACACCACCACCATGTCAGTGTCACTGCAGTGCTGAGAATGATCCACCACCTAAATAATACCTACTCTGCAGTGGTCCTGGGAAATTCCTGACCATTAAAGAACAGCATGAAAGGGGGCTAACAAAGCATGCAGAGAAACAGATTGACTACAGTCAATAATTACAAAGTACAAAGTGCTCCTATATGGTAAGTGGAGCTGATAAAATGGACAGTGAGTGTAGAAACAAGGAGGTGGTTTTAATGTTATGGCTGATCAGTGACTTTTGTTACAGTAAAACGACCACATTGTATTTTTGTATTAATAATTCATTATTATTTTAGGTTTATTAACGTAAAATATAATAAAATAATCAATAGGATGCTCAGGGCAGATATAGTGGTATAATGAGCTAGCCCAACACAGCAGAGATCTGGGTTTTAGTGTATGCGATAGGAAAATGGACAACATAAAATTAGGATTAATAAGGGACACCAAAAATAATAAATGAAAAATAAAATAAGGCTGCTATTCAAAAATGAAGAAACTGTAGTGGTCCTGGGAGAGTCATGACCGTTGAAGAACAGGGTGAAAGGGGGCTAACAAAGCATGCAGAGAAACAGATGGACTACAGTCAGTAATTGTAGAACTACAAAGTGCTTCTATATGGTAACTGGAGCTGATAAAATGAACAGTGAGTGTAGAAATGAGGAGGTGGTTTTAATGTTATGGCGATATCGATTTATTTGTGTTATTGTCAGTGTATAAGAGTCAAAAACAACCCCATTATTTTACATTAGCCTAAAATATATGCAGTTCTATAGGACAATGGAACATATTAACAGATTTCCCATACATACTTATGGGGAAAAATACTTTGAAACTCAACGCCACTCCAAGATTCAATTGACGTTGAGTTTCAAGGTAGGTTTAAGCACATTGGTCTTTGATACAAAAAGCTTCTTATGAAGCTTGCAGTTATGTTATAAAGGTGCTCATGCAACTTATGGGGTTTCCTGCTCATTACTCTTAGAGATTAAACTTGCAGCTTCATACTGTTTGTACATGTTTATCATATGCTCCTACATGCGTTATGCTCTTTTGATGACACATATCTTTAGAAAACCCAAAACTCCTATTGGCAAATAAAATGGGTGCATGTACCTTTAAGTGTAGGACCATTATTTTGGACCATTGTGGCAGCACAGTGGCACAGCTGGTAGAGTGGGCGCCAGAGAACAACATTGTTCCTCAGATTCTGGGTTCTATTCTTGCTTCCATTTCATTCCATGTACCTCAGGTGTATATAAATTACTGTAGTGCTCTGAAGTGGATTGAAACCCTGTCTAGGGCGTGTCCGCGGCCTGCACCCATCGTTTGTTGGACCCACCAGAACCCAGGACAGCTTATTTTATATTCACTCCAAGAATGATCTCATGATGTTTCCCTAAAAAAGCATTTTTTTCTGCTTTGGATGCAGCAAAGCTCTCCCACACCATCATACCCATAGTGCTTTGATTGACTGCTGGTGTAAACTTGCTGTATTTGCTTTTTGCCATAACGAGACAAGGCCGATAACTTAACATTTTTATTCAATTGTCCACGGAAAATTATTCCACATTTGGGGAGCAGCAAGGTGCTGTTTCAAATCAGTGTCAGACAAGCACTGACTACATCTGTCTATCAAAATCAGCCGAGGCTGTCTATGCAGCCCTCAGCCCTCAGGGTGCGTAGGACCAATCAGGGCTCTCATTATCCCGATCGCAGTCCTGATACCGACGAGATAACACCTACCTGTGTGTGTGTGTGTGTGTGTGTGTGTGTGTGTGTTATAAACACAGAACTGACATACAATTGGATGTTTTAATGAAAATAGTACCAGTTGTTATAAAAAAGTAAAAACGACATGTGCTTATGTAAGTCTGATATCACTATGAGACAATTTAATATCTCATATAATGATTTGAGCGTGGGCATCCTCACCACCCTGTTAAGGCACATTCATGAGAAAACTGCTTCTGTGCCGACTGTGCTATTGTTTTCTACAGAGTGTGGCGGTTTAGCCGTTTAGCTTTTCGCTTTTCCTAAGCGGCTTTGACCCAGTTTGCCGCTGACCTTTTCAAAGCGCTTCCATTCAGAGATTGTCGCCCTCGACTCTGACTCATTTCAAATGACTCGGACTCGACTCATGACTCGCAAAAAATAGAATCGTAAACAACAAGAGTCTCTATTGTCAGCATGTGTTAACATTAGTTACGTGTGACAATTTTATATATATATATATATACAGTATATATACAGTATATATATATATATATATTATATATATAGGCTAAATGTTATATAGGCTAAATGTTACAGCCAGCTTCCAGCATAGTGATGAAGCGTCGCTCCCTACTCCCCACACAGTTTGAAGTTCACTTCATTTGAACATTTTTGTTATCTTTGGACTGGAATCTCTGGAACTGGAACGCTCCTACAGACTTGGTGCAAATGGTTGAAAGACCACTTTCTCGTATTTTGTCTCCAATGAGACGAACTGTTTGATACGACGTGATAACAGTGACTCAGTACAAACAATGCTTAACATGATTGAAGCTTAACGTGACTTATTGTACTAAAACAACAACAGAGAAATTCAATTAGTGAAGAGAACTTATGAGCAGTAATAATTAAGAAAGGGTTTAGTGTTTTTTTTAGTACATTAGGCCATGTTAAGCTTTGTTTAATGATAAGCATTTTAGACTCTCTTGGAAAAGCTTATTCTCACAATTACTCAGCACCTCAAGCTATAACACAAGTTTAAAAGTGAAACAGAAGAATACATGTGGAGCTTTGTGGTTGACAGTTTCAAAAGTTCATGGCTCAGTCAATCCATGCCTTCCCCAAACTCACTCACTCACTCTCTCACTCACTCCCTCACTCTCTTAACCGCTTATCCAATCAGGGTCGGCTTTTCAGTGGGCACAAGGCACACAGTAACACACTGGACAGGCGGCCAGTCCATCGCAGGGCAGACACACATACACACACACACATACACACACACTCACTCATACACACACCCATTCACCTATAGGGCAATTTTAATTTTAATAACCTGATTGCATGTTTTTGGACTGTGGAAGAAAACCGCAGCTTCCAGATGAAACCCATGCAGACACGGGAAGAACAACACGCACAGAAATGACCTAGACCACTCCACCTGGGGATCGAACCCAGGACCTTCTGGCTGTGAGGCGACAGTGCTACCCACCGAGCCACCATGCCGCCCTAATATATATTTAATAATAAGTTGTAAAACACTTGTTTTTCAGCCACTGTGTGTCTTATTTCTGCCTGATGAAGATAAAATCAATGCAATTAATTATTTTCTGTGTATGTTTAAATGTTCTAATATTACTGTCAGGATCTAAGAGCAGATCAGCGGAGATTAAGGTTATCTGTGTACTTTGATTCACACAGAGTACAAAGTTCATGTGCAGGATATAAGTTTGAGATTTCTCTGTGCTTTTTGACTCTGATGCAGCGTAAGATAGGACTTTAAAGCCTGGCCTTTCAGCCGTGGGCAGGGACGTTACCCCTCAATGTCAATACCTTCCCTGCTTAACACGTTTGCCATGCGGCGCAGGCACTTTCTCTTTGTTTAGTATTCAACCACTTCTGTTATCTAAAGGTTACCAAACCTAATTAGACGTTTTTGTGAGATCTTTAAAGGTCCTGGTGTTATTAATTATGCGCTCCTGCAGCAGGCCGTATCGATGACTATCTCTCAGTGTCTTTATTCCACATGCCATCCACACTTAAATGTACATTTTCTCTTTTAGCAAACTCATTTTGCACCCTTTAAACTGTCTGGTGGTATAGCTGGGAGAGTGGGTGCCACATAGCAACATGGGTGCTGGGGACCTGGGTTTGATCCTCGACTGTGGTCACTGTCCCCACCACCACCACCACCACCTAGAAATGCAAAAGGAGGATTGGCTGCTTTGCATAAGTAAGTAGAGTAAATGCCCAATGGATTTACATCCCATTGCATTCTGCAATATTAGCATTTTAAACTGGATGGGAAGAATGATGTGGTTGGAGATGAAGTCCATCATCTTATTGGTGGTACCTCTTTATTAGTGCTTTAAAGTGTATCTACGAATATAACTAATATTCTATTTTAAGTACAACATACACCCTGTAATACACTACATTTATACTTTTTAATTTACAACCCCAAATCAGAAAAAGTTGGGACAGCATGGAAAATGCAAATGATAATCAAACTTATTGGACTGTAGAATGACATTAAGTTACAGCTACAGTCTTTTAGAGCAGGGCTAAAATGAAGAAAAACCAGACTGGGCAGAGTAAAAGGCTATAATGATTGGACTGTAGAGAATTGGAGCAAGATCATCTTGATTAATAAGCCCAGTTTATATCGAATGAATAGATGGATACCTAGAAAGACCTAAAGTGTCTCAAACTCACTGTAAACTGTAGTGTAGGATCAGTGATGATCTGAGATTTGTACAAGGGATCTTCAAAAAGTTTCCACACCTTTATATTTTGTTTGGAAACGGTGAGAGTGGGAGGTGTAGTAATGTAGTAATTGGTCATGTTTAAGGGAAAGAACATTTTCATGTGATGATGTGAAAGCAGCAGTGCTTAGAGTGTTCAATAGAGTAAAAAAATAATGGAAACTTTTTGAAGAACCCCCGTATTAGATGCCAAGGATGCCTGAATCAAGCCACAAGATTATTCGGGCAGAGAACTTGCTTTCTTCTCTGACAATGTTCCTCAACTCTGAGAATGTAAATACTAAGTCCCATCAGTACCTACACACCATGTCACCTGACCTTCCCCACATCACCTGATCATTCCCCATTGATCAAGCCTCCTATAAAGTATAAAGACCATATATCATAGTTTATATCATTTTGTATCTTTTATTTTATTTAATATTCAGTTTTTACAGTTTTTGTTGGCAGGTAGCATAGGTTTTAGCTTATCTTTTATCTAAGGTGGTTAGCTATTCTATTAGTATAGTGTTAGCATTATTATTTTGGATTTACTCCTTTGTAGGGCAGTTGTATCCTAAAGAAAAGGTAACTGGTTCAAGCCCCACCACTGTCAGATTGCCACTGCTGGGCCCTTGAGCAAGGCCCTCAACCCTCAATTGCTTAGACATTATACTGTCACAGTACTGTAAGTCGCTTTAGATAAGTGTCTGCTTAATGCCGAAAACGTCAATGTCTCCCAATTTATTCATTCACAATACATCACAAATAGTAAAGGCAGGCTGCAGGCCTTAACACATTTAGATAAAACTTTATGCTCTGTATATTCCTCTGCCGTAATCAGACAGCCGGATCTGCTGTTGCAGCAATGTGGAATTGAATCCACACCCGGCCATCACTTTTCTCCCGGCCAACTGTGTCTAATGAGTGAGCAAAAAAGGCCAGTGGAACCACTGAGGCTCATACTTGGGTCTCGGTGGTGATGGACAAGTGTGTTACTGGTGTCACCCAAGCTTCTGTTTAAAAAAGAAGAATGAAAAAGAAAAAAAAAATAGTATAAGATAAGAAATCTAGTTTAAGAAATTCACATTCATTCATGCCTTTCGTTACATACAAATTTTTCCAATAACTTACGAATTACATGGTACATTTTTTGCTCATATTTCTTTTTTGACACCTTCTGCTGTCCCTGTTTTATATGTGTTCCAAAAGTTCATGCAACTAGAAGAAACTACTAGAACTTTAAATTGTATTTGACTGGGCATTCAGTGGAGGCTTTTTGAGAAGTAACCACTAATGGCAGTAGTGCGAAGCAGAAAGAGAAGAGTGATGGAGTGAAATTCTTTTGCTCTTTTATAATAGTCATGATTGTCTAAAGAAAATGACAATCTCATGTCAGTTGGACTGTGAGGTTCAGGGCCAGTTATAAAATTGAAGAGTCTAAAAGGTTAAACAGCTTTCATAAACCTGAAGGCCTTCAGCAGCTCTACATCATAGCAAGAATCGATACATAGACTTTAGTCTATAACATTCTGAATAGTTGGAGGTAATTGGACATGCTTTGATTTCTTTGTTCTTTTTTTAACATTTAACAGCTTTAAATTTCTTTACTTAATATTATTACTTTTTAATAAAGTTTGGTTAGAAATTACCAAGGTAACAGGAGAGTTATTCACCTAATCAACGTCATTACATTTATAACATTTAGCAGACTCTTGTATACAAAGTAATTTGCAATTGTGAGTGTAATGCAAGCAATTTAGAATTAGAGGCCTTGTCTCTTGTTAAAACACAAACTTAACACGTTGGGTTAAAGGGAAACGTTGAGTTTAAGGGTACACATTTCTCGACAAAGGGCGTCAAGTTTCAAAGATTCTGAGTTTAGGGGACGTTGAGTTACAAGGTACCACTGTATACTACTTCAAATTATGGCAGGAAATGGAAGGAATATTTTAGAAAAGCAAGAACTTACCCGCCCCTCTTCTTACCCACCATCACCATCACTACTGTCCAATTCATGGCTATGGCCTTGATGGAATTTAGCAGACGCTTTCAAAAGCGACTTAAAAGTGTGTAAAAACAAGCATTTAAAGGTTAAGGGCTTTGCTCAGAGGCCCAAAAGATTGCCTATAGTGGGACTTGAACCAGTGACCTTTCAATTAATGGTCCAGTACTTTAATAACACACTGTTGTATAGAACAGTCTTCACTCTTTTGAGAAAGCTTTTCATAAGATTTTGGAGTGTGTGAAGGAACATGCGCCCATTTGAGTTGATGTTCAATCTGTTGTCACAAAGTTAGGGGCATATAGTTTATTACATATAAATTATTGTAGACACCACTAACAATGGGTTTAATTAACAATAATAGGGACGTGCTTTACACCACTGCATCCAATGCTTTGCATTGCGCTTGGTGATCATATTTCTTTTTTGACACCTTCTGCTGTCCCTGTTTTATATGTGTTCCAAAAGTTCATGCAACTAGAAGAAACTACTAGAACTTTAAATTGTATTTGACTGGGCATTCAGTGGAGGCTTTTTGAGAAGTAACCACTAATGGCAGTAGTGCGAAGCAGAAAGAGAAGAGTGATGGATTGAAATTCTTTTGCTCTTTTATAATAGTCATGATTGTCTAAAGAAAATGACAATCTCATGTCAGTTGGACTGTGAGGTTCAGGGCCAGTTATAAAATTGAAGAGTCTAAAAGGTTAAACAGCTTTCATAAACCTGAAGGCCTTCAGCAGCTCTACATCATAACAAGAATCGATACATAGACTTTAGTCTATAACATTCTGAATAGTTGGAGGTAATTGGACATGCTTTGATTTCTTTGTTCTTTTTTTAACATTTAATAGCTTAAAATTTCTTTACTTAATATTATTACTTTTTAATAAAGTTTGGTTAGAAATTACCAAGGTAACAGGAGAGTTATTCACATAATCAACGTCATTACATTTATAACATTTAGCAGACTCTTGTATACAAAGTAATTTGCAATTGTGACTGAGTGTAATGCAAGCAATTTAGAATTAGAGGCCTTGTCTCTTGTTAAAACACAAACTTAACACGTTGGGTTTAAGGGAAACGTTGAGTTTAAGGGTACACATTTCTCGACAAAGGGCGTCAAGTTTCAAAGATTCTGAGTTTAGGGGACGTTGAGTTACAAGGTACCACTGTATACTACTTCAAATAATGGCAGGAAATGGAAGGAATATTTTAGAAAAGCAAGAACTTACCCACCCCTCTTCTTACCCACCATCACCATCACTACTGTCCAATTCATGGCTATGGCCTTGATGGAATTTAGCAGACGCTTTCAAAAGCGACTTAAAAGTGTGTAAAAACAAGCATTTAAAGGTTAAGGGCTTTGCTCAGAGGCCCAAAAGATTGCCTATAGTGGGACTTGAACCAGTGACCTTTCAATTAATGGTCCAGTACTTTAATTACACACTGTTGTATAGAACAGTCTTCACTCTTTTGAGAAAGCTTTTCATAAGATTTTGGAGTGTGTTTGAAGGAACATGCGCCCATTTGAGTTGATGTTCAATCTGTTGTCACGAAGTTAGGGGCATATAGTTTATTACATATAAATTATTGTAGACACCAGTAACAATGGGTTTAATTAACAATAATAGGGGCATGCTTTAAACCACTAGGGACGTGCTTTACACCACTGCATCCGATGCTTTGCATTGCGCTTGGTGATCATATTTCTTTTTTGACACCTTCTGCTGTCCCTGTTTTATATGTGTTCCAAAAGTTCATGCAACTAGAAGAAACTACTAGAACTTTAAATTGTATTTGACTGGGCATTCAGTGGAGGCTTTTTGAGAAGTAACCACTAATGGCAGTAGTGCGAAGCAGAAAGAAAAGAGTGATGGAGTGAAATTCTTTTGCTCTTTTATAATAGTCATGATTGTCTAAAGAAAATGACAATCTCATGTCAGTTGGACTGTGAGGTTCAGGGCCAGTTATAAAATTGAAGAGTCTAAAAGGTTAAACAGCTTTCATAAACCTGAAGGCCTTCAGCAGCTCTACATCATAACAAGAATCGATACATAGACTTTAGTCTATAACATTCTGAATAGTTGGAGGTAATTGGACATGCTTTGATTTCTTTGTTCTTTTTTTAACATTTAACAGCTTTAAATTTCTTTACTTAATATTATTACTTTTTAATAAAGTTTGGTTAGAAATTACCAAGGTAACAGGAGAGTTATTCACCTAATCAACGTCATTACATTTATAACATTTAGCAGACTCTTGTATACAAAGTAATTTGCAATTGTGACTGAGTGTAATGCAAGCAATTTAGAATTAGAGGCCTTGTCTCTTGTTAAAACACAAACTTAACACGTTGGGTTTAAGGGAAACGTTGAGTTTAAGGGTACACATTTCTCGACAAAGGGCGTCAAGTTTCAAAGATTCTGAGTTTAGGGGACGTTGAGTTACAAGGTACCACTGTATACTACTTCAAATTATGGCAGGAAATGGAAGGAATATTTTAGAAAAGCAAGAACTTACCCGCCCCTCTTCTTACCCACCATCACCATCACTACTGTCCAATTCATGGCTATGGCCTTGATGGAATTTAGCAGACGCTTTCAAAAGCGAAGTTAGGGGCATATAGTTTATTACATATAAATTATTGTAGACACCAGTAACAATGGGTTTAATTAACAATAATAGGGGTGTGCTTTACACCACTAGGGGCATGCTTTACACCACTGCATCTGATGCTTTGCATTGCGCTTGGTGATGTAAGGCTTGGATGCAGCTGCCATGGAAACCCATTCCATGAAGCTCTCTACGCTTTTCTTGAGCTAATCTGAAGGCCACATGAAGTTTGGAGGTCTGTAGCGATTGACTCTTAAAAACGTTGGCGACCTCTGCGCACTATGCGCCTCAGCATCCGCTGAACCCGCCCTTACGTTGCCCACCACTTCGTGGCTGAGTTGCTGTCGTTCCCAATCGCTTTCACTATGGTATATTTAGTAGCGAGGAAATGTTACGACTGGACTTGTTGCACAGGTGGCATCCTATCACGGTACCATGCTGGAATTCACTGGGCTCCTGAGAGTGACCCATTCTTTCACAAATGTTTGTAGAAGCAGTCTGCATGCCTAGGTGCTTGGTTTTATACACCTGTGGCCATGGAAGTGATTGGAACACCTGAATTCAATGATTTGGATGGGTGAGTGAATACTTTTGGCAATATAGTGTACATATTTATATTTGGAAGTGTGATACATCTTGGTGCTGGCACCATATATTTGATATAAAATATAACAACAGTGTCCCAAAAAAGCTAAATAAATACATCTTTAGCCTGCCATCATGTTTAGCTTCTTGCCAAACAGACACCTCCAATTTCCAACCAATGGCAATGTCCGTAGTGTCAATAGATGATGAGAGATGCATCCAGACTCATTCTGAACATTTCAGCTCTGTTCAGAATGAAGTCTCATTGCCTCCAGCTCCACGCCAAGGAGAAAGTCTAAACCCACATGGCCCGAGATCATGTGATCGTTCCACACTGGGTTCATAGGTCAACGATTCCAACGAGCTAAGAGAGCCGGTGGGTGACCCGGTACCCTCAAAGTCATAAGTGTGCAAGCAGTCGAAGGGAGGTACGCAGGGGTCCTGGTCGGCCTCGGCTAACCGGTCGATGATAAACTGGCGGAAGACTTCGTCTTCTGGACCGATGAGATGCGAGTGACACAGGGACATGCGGATGCTCGCTACGACTTCGTCCCTGTGGAATGCACGGCCACGGCGATGAGGGTGTTTCCTCAGTTGGACGGGCTGACTGAAGCTGTCTGCGTCCAGAATGGCGCCACTGTCGGCAAAGTGTACGACTTTTTCTGAGTACTCTTCAGTGTCCAACTCCTGGGCGGCTAGTTTTCGCTGTCGCTGTGTCCTGTGTCTCCACACAGCGAGCATCAGTAGGGTGAGAACTATAAGAAGGAAAAAAATTAACATAACATACTAAGTTAACATATTTTAGAGGCATATATGGCCAAAAGTATTTGGACACCTGACCATAAGCTTGTTGGACATTCCAATCAAAAAACAAACAGCACAAGCCGCTCAGGTGGCGCAGCGGTAAAGTATGCTAGTGCACCAGAGTTGGAGTTTCGAATACATCGTATCGAATCTCAGTTCTGCCTTTCCGACTGGCAGCATGAACAACGATTGGCTGTTGTTCAGGGTTAGAGGGTAAGAAACTGATGACTGATGGCGCCTGCACAGGGCTGAGGAATAATGCTGATGGGGGTGTGGCCCTCCATACACAGTGCTCGTCAAGTGTATAAACTCGACTCGTGCAGGTGAGATATGCAGTCTGTACTGACTGTACATGCCGGAGGGGGCGTATGTCAGTTGAGAGGCATCCTCAGTCAGCGGTGAAGGGTCGAATCAGTATAGAGGACGCAATCAGGGTATTTGGACACGACTAGATTAGGGGGGGAAAAAAACAGCACAAATTCTCGCAGGTAATCTACACGCTCCGCCCTCATGTAACTACTCTTTACTTTCATTGCACAACGCCCACCATTGATGACACAGGCTTGTTTCTCAAAAAATTGTGAAAACGGGGGCCGGTTCTCTGAAAAACACCAAGGTTCGAAGAAACCCGAACAGAACCGGTTCAAGAACCAGAGTTCTTTAGGTGGAAAAGCGCTATATGTGATTTTTCCAGCTATAACAACAGCCACTATTCTAAGAAGGCTTCTCACAGGACTGTGGGGATGTGTGCCCATTCAGTTAAAATAATATTTTTTTATAACTGAATGGGGTTTCTGTAAACCCACACAGGGGCACAGTCATGCTGGAACTAGAAAGGGCCTTCCCTAAACGTTTGCTGCACAGTTGTAAGCACATAATTTCACTCACTCACTCAGTCACTCACTTACTTTCTTAACCGCTTATCCAATTGGGGTCACGGTGAGGTGCTGGAGCCTATCCCAGCTTTTTCAATGGGCGCAAGGCACACAGTAACACCCTGGCAGACACACACACACCCATTCACCTATAGGGCAATTCAGTTCCCGGAGGAAACCCAAGTTCCGCACAGAAAGGACCCGGACCGCAACGCCTTGGGGGTGAACCCAGGACCTTCTTGTTGTGAGGTGACAGTGCTACCCACGAGCCACCGTGCCGCCTGCATATGATTTCCTTTACGTAATGGGTTTATTACACCTGTTAGCAATTGTTGTGGCTGAAAGTTAGTAGGGGTGTCCCAATACTTTTGTCTTAAACATAAATATTATAACGCATACAGCATAAAATATATGTATTATGTTTGCACATATTGTATTTTACTGCACGTATTAACAGCTTACGTTCACCAGTAGTGAATATTAAAGCAATCTGAAAGTTCATGAATTACATTGTTCTGATTAGAATATCATAGTAATGGTTTGTTATCCCAACATGTTATCCTGACCCCATGGGTAACCCCTGTGTTGTCTGTACATTCTGCACTCTCCCCCTGCCCAAGAGTCAAAAATGACCTGCCTTTATTAAGCCCCTAAATTAAGGCAGCTTTTGCATAGAGAAACAAGCTGGCATTCATCCCAGATGTTGTGAACATCTAGGGTCACTCTAGGAGAAGTCAAATCTCAGAATGAAATAAGATCTGCTGATAATCATATTGGTGGGTCATTTTCGACCCGTTAGACAACACAGGGATTAAAACAGCTGGATCAGTGTATTTTACTGTATTAATGTTTAATTCAGTGGTCAGTATGAGGATGGTGAATTAGCTTGTTAAACAGCACTCTGATTTACTTGCCTGCTTGATGTAAACTGGAACTGATTTTGTAATTCACAATCTCTCTGTTGAAAAAAGCATCATTTTTATATATATAACTTACACTTTATAGCCAAAAGTATGTGGACGGTCGTCTAGCCATCACAATTTGGCCCTTGTCGAAGTTGCCCATTTTTCCTGCTTCTAACACATTAACTTTTATGATAAAATGTTCACTTGCTGCCTAATATATCCCACCCACTAACAGGTGCCGTGATGACTGGTAGCTGAAATATCAGAATCAACAAAGTAGAAGGAATGTCCACATAATTTTTGCAAGGTAGTGTATAAACACCATTCAAAGTCACAAACCAATGCATTAAGTGACTGTAACAGTCCATTATCCTTACCTATGACTATGATAAGGCACATAATAAGGCCTAGAAGGGTCGGCAAGCTAAGACCCATAGACAGAGCCAGCGCCTCCACTCCACTTGATGGACAGTACCCTGTAGGCTGGCACGTACACACGCTGATGGTAAGGGTGGTAGTGCTGGAGAGGGCAGGAGAGCCGCTGTCTGTTATGACCACGGGAAGGTGATAGAATTTCCGATCACGGCGTGTAAATGTGCTGCGGCGTGTCAAGATTCCTGCTGTGTTGTCTACAGAAAAAAAGAAAAGAGGTTTTATTGTGAACCTTATTGAAAATGTAAGCATGAAAAATGCTAATCTGCTTGTTTAACAATTGTTTTTAGCTTTATTAATTTTAGTTAAAATATGGTCATTAAGAATGGCTGCATCGCATTTCATGTGGACAGGAACGATTTTCTCAATGAGTAATTCTCTGTGCTTCTCTTAACTGAAATAGACTAATGCACAGTGAAAATGTATAGTTTGGTCTAATAACCTGACTATTAAACTCTTCACAGAAATACTGGTTGTTCTTCTGGCCAAGGACTGTAAAAGGTAAAAAGAAAGTTTAAAGGCATGGCTGTGTAATCAGAATGCAGGTGCTAGACTGGACTGCCTGTAGTCCAAACCTTTCTTACAAACATGTGGCATGCTAGGGCTTAAAATACAACAACAAAGGCGACATTCTGCATGTTATTATTTTATTTGATTTACACTGTAATTCAGCTTCCTATCAAAATCCTTTTATATTTTATTATTATTAATTCTATTATTTTCTATTAATATTAATCTTATTATTTTCTATTCATATTAATCTTATTATTTTCTATTAATATTAATTTTATTGTTTTCTATTAATATTAATCTTTGTATTAACGTTAATCTACATTATTTCTACTAATATTAATCTTATTATTTTATATTAATATTAATCTTATTATTTTCTAATAAAATTAGTCCTATTATATTCTATAAATATTAATCTTATTATTTTCTATTAATATTAATCTTATTATTTTCTACTAATATTAATCTTATTATTTTCTAATAAAATTAGTCCTATTATTTTCTATTAATATTAATCTTATTATTTTCTATTAATATTAATCCTATTATTAAAATTTGTCCTATTATATTTTATTAATAATAATAATAAAATTATATTATAATTTATATTATATTATATTAATCCTACTATATTCTATTAATATTAATCCTATTACATTCTATTAATATTATTACTATTATTTTCTATTAATATAAATTTTACTATATTCTAATAAAATTAGTCCTGTTGTGTTAAATTAATAATAATACTATTGTATTATATTATATTTTATTAATCCTACTACATTATATTAATATTAATCATATTATATTCTATTAATAATAATCCTATTATTTTCTATTAATATTAATCTTATTATATTCCAATAAAATTAGTCATATTATATTCTATTATTAATAATTCTCCTATATTATATTAATATTAATCCTACTATATTATATTAAAGTATAAAAGGCCACATGCAGCATGTTTTATTTAATTTTATTCACACTGTAATTCAGCTTCCAAAAGTGTATTATATTCTATTATTATATTCCTATTTTTATTAATATTAATTTGATTGTATTCTAATAAAATTAGTCCTATTATATTATAATAATATTAGTCCTACTATATTATATTAAAGTATAAAAGGCCATATGCTGCAAGTTTTTATTTTATTTTATTTACACTTTAATTCAGCTTCCTATCAAAATCCTGTTGTATTCTATTAATATTAATCTTATTACATTCTAATAAAATTAGTCATATTATATTCTATTAATAATAATCATATTATAATACATTATATTAATATAATCCTATTGTTTTCTATTAATATTAATCTTATTATATTCTAATAATCTTATTATATTCTTATTATAGTCTATTAATAATAATCAAATTATATTATATTAATATTAATCCTACTATATTATTTAAATCCTACTATATTATATTAAAGTATAAAAGGCCACATGCTGCATGTTTTTATTTTAATATTTACACTGCAATTTAGCTTCTTATCAAAATCATATTATATTACATTTTAATATTAATCCTATTATTTTTTATTAATATTAATCTTATTATAATCTAATAAAATAGTCCTATTATATTCTATTAATATGAATCCTATTACATTTGACTGTACCTTGGTTGTCCCTGATGGTGAAGTTGGGGTTGATGTGTTTATCTGGCACCATAGAGAAATAGAAATGATGGCCTTCTGCTGGATCATCTGCATCCACAGCACTGATGAGCTCAATAAGCTTAAAAAACATTTATCATTACAAAACATCTCACACTGTGATATTAACACTGTCTTTCTCATTACTTGTGTATTTATTGATTTTGATGCTAATCAGCACTTTGCTGTATATTAATTCACATTTATATTTATACTTTGTTTTTGACCTTCATCTAACATCAGCT